>NC_058133.1:13774953-13793046 GCF_016433145.1 Gracilinanus agilis | reverse complement strand
AGAGGGAGGAAGAAGGAAGGAAGGAAGGAAGGAAGGAAGGAAGGAAGGAAGGAAGGAAGGAAGGAAGGAAGGAAGGAAGGAAGGAAGGAAAGGGAAAGGGAAAGGGAAAGGGAAAGGGAAAGGGAAAGGGAAAGGGAAAGGGAAAGGGAAAGGGAAAATCATTCACACCTAACAAAGTACCAGCAGTTTAAAGTTTCCTTTAAAATATATTTTATTAATGACCTCTATGTGGGAAAAGAAAGTCAAAAACAGATGAAAGAGAGAGAGACGGCTAGATGACAGACAGACAGAGAAATACGTAGATAATCATTATCTTGGATCAAAGGATCACAGACCTAGACCTAGGCCTAGGCAGGAGCTTGGGGGTCATCATCTGGTCCAAATAATTCGAAAGAGGAGAATAATAGGACCAAGAGAGGTGACTCGTCTAGCATCTCCCCAGTAATAAGTACCAGAAGCAGGATTTGATCCCGTGGGCTCTGACTACAACTGGCAGAGCCAAGGCTCTTTCCATGGCCCCGCTGACTTCTCCCTTGTAACTAAGAATCAGGCTTAAATGAACCATTGACCATATCTGACAGCATGTGCCTTGCTCCGTCTCTACATTCCATCATTTTTCTGATAAGAAGTGGAAAGTCTGCTTCCCCATTGAGCCTCAAAGTCACGAGTGCCCATGAAATGGGCTATTGAAGACTTTCAAGGTTGTTTTCCTGGTAAAAAGTTTTTAGGACATTCCCACATGGCCTCAACCTGCTTCCCAGAACAAGCAGCCGGCTTAGCCAACTATTTTTGTCCCAAGGCTAAAGTTCATCTAATGCCAATTATGCCAGGACAACCAAAGAGAATATTCTCTTCTGGGGATTGTAGAGTCCTTGATCCTAGGTTTGGAAAGGCCATTTAGTCCAGTCCTTTCATTTGACACAGGAAGGAAGTGATGCTGGTAGAGAGGAAGTGACTTGGCCAAGGACACTGAGGTATTAAGTGATATAACTGGCCTTCTTAGATCCTACATCCAGAGCTAGAAGGGATATCTCAGGTCAGCTAGTCTAATCTTCTCATTTAACATATGAGGAAACTGAGGCCCAGTGGGCTTTGATGGCTTGCCCAAAACCAGAATAAACATAAAAGGCAAGACAGAAACTCGAGTCTTCTGACAAGAACTGCCTGTCATTTTTTGCTAGGTAGCCAAGGGGTGCAGAAGAGACTTGGAGGCAGGAAGACCTGAGTTCAAATTTGATTTCCTATGTTTACGACCCTGGGCAAGTCACTTATCCTCTACCTCCCTCAGTTTCTTCATCTGTAAAATCATTTTTAAAAATTTACCTCCCAGGATTATTGTGAGAATCAAATTTACAAAGTGCTCTGCAAAAGTTAAAGAACTATAAATGCTAGTTATTATTATTATTATTATCATCGTTATTGTTATCATCATCATCATCATCATCATCATCATCATCTTTATTATACGTTGTCATCAGTTTCAGTCCCCTCACGAGTCACATGGTTCTAAACTAGATTGGGTCCTTCTATTCCAAAGGCAAAGGGCACCTCACCTTCCTTTTTGCGAAAGGGTCCCTGGCCTTAGAAACATCCTCCAGGACACCCAAATGGAATTATTGTTACTGTTGCGGCATTTCGAAGAAACAGAAATTACATTTCAGAGGATGACATCCTGCTACTGTGTCATCTTTGGCTACCCCCCTTCATCAGAAGGAAAGGGAAGATAGATAGATAGATAGATAGATAGATAGATAGATAGATAGATAGATAGATAGATAGATAGATAGATAGATAGACAGACAGATAGATAGATAGATAGACAGACAGATGGATAGATAGAGAGACAGAGAGAAAGACAGAGACAGAAAGAGAGGATAGAGAGAGACAGAGACACAAAGAGACAGAGAGACAGAGACAGAGAGAGAAAGACACAGAGACAGAGAGACACAGACAGAGAGACACAGACAGAGAGANAGACAGAGAGACACAGACAGAGAGAGACAGAGAGACAGAGAGAGAGAAGGGGAGAAAGAGAAAGAGAGAGAGAAAAGACAAAAGAGGGAAGGGGGGACCTTGAAGGAAAGAGAAGGAAAGGGAGAAGAAACAGAAGAGAAAAAAAGAGGAGAGTGGAGAAAGTAAAGGAAGAAGGAGAGGGGATAGAGAAGAGACAAGAGATACAAGGGAGGTTGTGTGTATGTGGGAGACAGAGACAGAGAGGAGGAAGGAGAGGAAGACACACAAAGACAGAGAGAACTTTTGAACCCCAAACCAAGGTAGATGTGTGTTGATTTTGGGAAATGTTAACAGTGACTGAAAGCCCTTCTCCAGAAGTTCCCAGGGCTGGGCTGCCTCGGCCGTGTACCCAAGTGGGGCCATCTTGTCCTTGGGCTAATGGAAGGCCTTGATGAAGAGATAGGGGCCGGGAGCTTGCTCGTCCCCTCCTGCCTTTGTACTCCGTTTACTTTGGCGGGGGGCTGCCTGTGTATTTTACACTTCTTTACATCTCGTCCATCCCCGTATGACAAATACTTGTCAAACAAAAGCCAGGCAGATTTATAGCCCTTTTTCCCTTGAAATGCGCCCAAATGGAACTGCCAAAAGTTTATGACTTCATCTTCTTTCATAGTTTTCCACGGGACGTTGGTTCAAACAGACAGACCCCGCTCGAGGTCGGCCGGGGGTCACATCACTTTCATTACTGAAATATAATTTACAATATGCCAGACCTAAACAAGTTTAGCCTAAAGGATTTGTCTAACGTAAACCAGCTGTTCCTTTAACAATACGGCTAATTTCCGGCCATCCCCCGTACAGTCTACTGACTGCCTGTGGAAGCGGTTTTATGATTTCTTAAACGAGGCTGGGATTTATGGGAAATTCAAAAATTCATCTGTGTGGAGGAGCTCGAGAATCTCAAAAACGCGAATGACGCTTTTCAGATGGTTCCGACGAGATGGCGAAGCCTCCGCTCAGCCCAGGGGAGCCGAGGCCATTTTGCAGGTGTCCCGGAGGAAGCCCTTTGGGTTTCGCCATCTCGGAGTCTCTTCCTATCTCTTGAGGCAAAGGAAAAGCATCCTAACTATTGAGCCCCCTCTCCTGGCCTCCATTTTCTCGTGGAGATCTCGGAAAGTGGGGGAATGGCCGAGGAACCTATGAAGCGTGACTGTTGAAGGCATCCCCGTGTAGAACGGGCTGCCTTTGCGTCCAGGCCTGCTAGAATCCTCGGCCTAGACCGGCGGTCCTTAAAGGCCATCTAGCCCACCTCCCTCATTTCGCAGATGAAGAAACGGAGGCCCAGAGCTTAAATGACGTCGCTGAGGTCACACGAATAGAAGCAGGTCTTTTGACATCCAAATCCAAAAGCTTTTCCATTCAGCACATTGACACCATGAGAGATGTTGTAGAGTCATTCTCGCCACGTTTGGGTCGGACCAGATCGCCTCTGAGGGCCATTTCCTCGGGAATTTCCTTGGGAGGGGGAGTCCCAGATTGGACGTTTCGGTGGCCTTGCACTGACCGGTATGAGGTGACGGGCCACGTCAGACTGGAGGGAATTTGGGATCCCTTCAAGTGTCCAAAAAAAGAGAAAGGACCATTTTGTTCCAGCAGATTGGCTGAGAACTGGTGTTGGACTTCATGGCCACACAAATTGTCGAGTCCCCGGCTTGCCCTTGTGAGATTTCCTAGATCAGACTGGGTTTGCTAGCCAGCCGCCTTCTCTGATTTCAAACAGAGTGGCGCTCCTTACATGTCTAAGCAGACCCCTTCCACTCAATAACCCAGGAAAGGGTTTGTTTTTGCAAAATGAACCCAACACTATTCACCACAAGAAAGCACAGTGCGACAAAGAACTCATTTCTAATAAAATACTTAAGTAGACTCGATACTCAGCTGCTCAAGAGGAAAGCTATCAAGGATATATTTATTTTCAACCACACTATGCCCTCTGCAGATATACCCTGGAGATTAGCTCAAGAAATGAAGGGAGCGAGGGGAGGAATGAAGGAAGAAGGAACAAAGAAAGAAGAAAGAGGGAAGGAATTGAGTGAGAGATAGAAGAAGGGAGAGAGGAAAGAACAAATGATTGAATAGGTAAATAAATGGAGGGAGAAAGAAAAGAAGGGAGGAAAAAAGGAAGGAAGGAAGAAAAAGAGGAAAGGAGGAAAACAAGTACTTATTAAGTGCCTACTATGTGCCAGGCTCTGTGTAAAGTGCTTTAAAAATATTATCCTGTTGGATCCTTGCAACAAGACAGTAGGTTCTGTTATCTCTACTTGACAGTTGAAGAAGCTGAGGCAGACAGAGGTTGAGTGACTTGCCCAGGCCCAACAATGAGGAAGTATCTGGGGCCAGGTCTAACTGATTCCCAAGCCCATGACTTTATCCACCTCTCAAAATCTAGGGGCAAAGGTCACAAGGGATCAATTTATAATAAATAGGACTTCTTGCCTAGAGCAGTGAATTCTGGCAGCTAGGTGGCTCAGTGCACAGAGAGCTTAGCCTGGAGTCAGAAAGACCCAAGTTCGACCCACCTCAGATACTCCAAGCACGACCCTCAGAAAGTCACTTCAACTGTCTTTGCTTCTGTTTCTTCAGCTATAAAATGGAGACAATGATAGCACCTACCTCCCTTTTTGCCTCAGTTTCTTCAACTGTAAAATGGAGACAATAAGAACACCCGAGTCCGCCAGCAATACTGCCTCCCCAGGCTTACCAAGTCTTTTGTCCATGTAACATCCCATCAAATACTTCCTGCCCTCAAATCCTTTCTTCTCTAGGCTAAAACCCTCCATTTCCTTTAAGTAATCTTCACATGGCATAATCCAGATGACTTTCACCATCCTGGTCACTCTCCGAGGATGTTCTCCTACGTATTGTCGTCCTTCCTAAAATGGGGCTCCCAGAATGGAAGACAGAACTCCAGGTGTGGCCTGACTAGGTCACAGGAAGGTGTGACGAGCACTTCCAAGCCCAGGGAAAATGGCATTCAGATTTGTTTTTGTTTTTTAACTCACATGGATTTCCTTTTTCTTTCCCACAGAGCAAAGCCAAAGAGTTGCCTCTGTCGGCCGTGCGTTTCATGGAAGAATTAGGTGAATGTGCCTTTGGAAAAATATACAAGGGGCATCTCTACCTCCCGGGAATGGACCATGCCCAGCTGGTTGCCGTCAAGACCCTGAAGGACTTTAACAACCCCCAGCAGTGGGCAGAGTTTCAGCAGGAAGCCTCCCTCATGGCGGAGCTCCACCACCCCAACATCGTGTGCCTCCTTGGGGTGGTCACCCAGGAGCAGCCAGTGTGCATGCTGTTTGAGTACATGAACCAGGGCGACTTGCACGAGTTCCTCATCATGAGGTCCCCACACTCCGATGTGGGCTGCAGCAGTGACGAAGACGGAACGGTCAAGTCAAGCCTGGATCACGGCGACTTCCTGCACATCGCCATTCAGATCGCGGCGGGGATGGAGTACCTGTCCAGCCACTTCTTCGTCCACAAGGATCTGGCCGCTCGGAACATCTTAATCGGCGAGCAGCTGCACGTGAAGATCTCAGACCTGGGGCTTTCCAGGGAGATCTACTCAGCGGACTATTACCGTGTGCAGAGCAAGTCTCTGCTGCCCATCCGCTGGATGCCCCCCGAAGCCATCATGTACGGCAAGTTCTCCTCGGATTCCGACATCTGGTCCTTCGGCGTGGTCTTGTGGGAGATCTTCAGCTTCGGACTCCAGCCCTACTATGGCTTCAGTAACCAGGAAGTGGTGGAGATGGTCAGGAAGCGGCAGCTCTTGCCGTGCTCAGAGGACTGCCCGCCCAGGATGTACAGCCTGATGACCGAATGTTGGAACGAGATTCCCTCGAGGAGGCCGCGGTTCAAGGACATCCACGTCCGACTCCGCTCCTGGGAAGGGATCTCCAGTCACACCAGCTCCACATCCCCATCTGGTGGGAATGCCACCACCCAGACCACGTCGCTGAGCGCGAGCCCCATCAGCAATCTCAGTAACCCCAGATATCCCAACTACATGTTTCCAGCGCAGGGGATACCTCAGGGGCAGATCGCTGGCTTCATCGGCCCCCCCATACCTCAGAACCAACGATTCATCCCCATCAATGGGTACCCGATCCCCCCTGGATATGCTGCTTTTCCAGCTACTCACTACCAGCCCCAGGGGCCACCTCGAGTCATTCAACACTGTCCCCCTCCCAAGAGCCGCTCACCCAGCAGTGCCAGTGGGTCCACGAGCACTGGTCATGTGACTAGCTTGCCCTCTTCGGGATCCAATCAGGAGGCAAACATCCCTTTGCTCTCCCATGTGTCCCTCCCAAATCATCCAAGTGGAATCGGCATAACCGTTTTTGGAAACAAAACTCAGAAAGCTTATAAAATAGACTCGAAACAGCCATCTTTACTAGGGGACTCAAATATTCATGGACACACTGAATCAATGATTTCCGCAGAACTGTAAGACACAATGCTATTTTTTTTATAAATATGATATACAGTACAAACTAGAAAGCCGTAGAAAAGATTTATATTCAAATATTTTATTAAAGTAAGATTTTTTTTTGATTGTTTAGCAGACATTGCAACAAGTATCTTCTGTGAAGTGTAACTGTGTGCTTAGCAGGAGGGGCAGATTACAGGCAGCAAAACAAAACCAACCAAACATTCATTCCACAGACAAAATTGATGAAGCACCTACTAGGTGCTGAGTGCTGGGAGGACAGACAAAAGCGGAACCGTCCCTGCCCTCGAGGAACTTCCGTTCTATTACTAGTGTGCCTTGAACATCGTGTCATGTCCTGAGACCTGGCGGCAGGATTGGTGCACATCACTTAGCATCCACCGAAGAATCAATCATTTTAAAAGAAATGTCAGGATGGGGTAGCAACCCAGCTCTAAAGTCTCTATGGCTTATTATTTTTCGTGACCACCATTTTTATTTCCACATTTCGAAAGGGAAAGACTTTGGTTCAATTTAAGCGTCATGTATGTTGGTATAAAAGATTGGTGTTAACTTTTTTCTTTGGGGACAGACCTGTGAGTTCATCCTCTAGGGAACTCCCATTGTGGAGATTCCTTACCCCCTTGCAGATGGTACCACTCGTCGGTAACTCATAGTCTTAGAAAGTTACCCAGGAAAACGAAAGGCTGTCATTCACCCAAGATCATCCAGCTAAAGGCAGGAAGGACTTGGACCCAAATGTTCCTGACTCTAATACCAGACCACTAGCCATTCCACTCCTCAGCAATAAAAAAATTTTAAAAAGTGGCATTTTAGGCCAATGGTTTTAAAATACAAGATTCAAGATGAGCCATATTTGTTCTTAAGTTCTCCCGAGGTTTTCTCTATGCTGAGGTTCCTATACATTTTCTTGGATTTGCTTCCTTTGCCCAAAGGGCAGGTCTTCTGCTGATTCTCATGACCTCTGATTCAGTTGTGCTGGAACTGGAAGCTCCTCTGTTTTTATTCTGCTCCAGCCTCTCTAGAATATCAGGCAGGGGAGCAGAAACGAATGCTTGACAGAGCCCTGATTATTTCATAACTCGTGCCCTGACACAGTAGATGGCTTACGCTGAAGGGACGATGAAAAAGAAAATGCCCTCAAGGCATGGCTCAGGTCCCAAAAGATAGCCCCGGTCTAGAGGGTTTCCGGAAATTCTCCTCTAGCCCAACAAGGCCAATGAGTGGTGTATGGTGGCGCGGTACCAACTGAACGCTCCTTCCCCATTTTGTATTCACCCATTATCAGGAGTTTAGCAAAGCAGAACACCAACAGGACAATTCACCGTCGCTTAATCAGGATTCCCAATTTTCTTGTTTTGCACCAGTCTGACCTCGGTGACAATCAGATTTCTTGCTAAGTTAGTTAAAGCGATGCCTTTTCAATGAGCCGGCTATGCTGTGTCTGATGGGTTTTCCTCAGCTCCCAAGATTTAAATGAATGTGGCTGTTGGATGTTTGAGTGAGATCTAAAAAATAAGATTCCTCCTCTATGCCAATTTCATTCTCATAGTCCATTCCCCCACTTTCTGCGGGATTCTAATGGCTAGCCAGGGTTCAAATGTCATAACTAACCAATACCTGGGCTAGTCTGTCTGTTCAGTGCTAGTCTCTTAGATGCAGATGGAAGTAGAGGCTGTGGAATAAATGACCGTTACCAGCCGGACACATTTTCCTGAGCTTGGAATTTGCATAGGTTTCATGTTTCTCTACAAACGGGATTTTTATATTTGATTTTTGTTTCTCTTGGGAAAACATTTCCCTTTCCTTAGAACAGTGCCTCACGTCCTAGAGAGACTTAGAAGATGTGAAATAGCTCTTCAGACAATATCTAACAGAAGAGAATTAGAAACATCTCGATGTGTCCAGTTTTAAAAAATGAACAAAACAAGCGTGTGTTCAGGGGAAAAACCATCTTGGGGTTATCCCGAATGCCATCTCTTGAAACACCCAGAATATCATTTCTCTATACTTCAAATGGAGTTTCTCCACTTGAATCCCGAGGCTACAGGAGTTAGCATCCATGGATTTCATGGCATAAACAAGCTTACTCAGAAGTTATGTGTCTTTATTTCTAGATAGGTTAATTAGGGCGAGATATGTGTTTCTTTTTGTTGCTATGCAACTGTTTACTGGTGATGCTTCAAACCACAATTTTATAGATGTTCAGATGACAATCATTTTTTTTCCAAGAATATTTATTTTAGGTAAACACAGAATTTTAGTGAATCTGAGTTTTCCCAGCAGTCCCTAAAAGGGAAATTAGCATTCCATGAGCCATTTAGCAATTCTTTGTGGGGGGGAAAATTTTATAGCAATGAAGTTACATGAATTTGAGTTAACTTTTAATAAAGAAGTATGGCATTGTGTTTAAGCTTTCATAAAATGACTGTGCTACATTCAGGTACGAGCCTTCTGGATTTTTAAACCACTTCTAATAAGATTTCAAAGGGCCACGATAGGGCATCGTGGTATCTCTGTTTTGTATGAAAAGAACATTTTTTCACGAACTGAAAATTGTCAGTCGCTCCATTGGCAATGCTTTTTTGGTAAGACGCCTTTGTCTTCCTATCTTTTTTTTGCACAAAACAATGTCCGTGTTTTGTATTGCAGAAGTGAAAATACAGCTCTGCTTCTTCTAGCTCGTCTGTTTCTCTTGTTTTTTAATGATGTAGATTTTCTTCTAATCTCTCGCAGCAATATTTGGATCAATTGCCTTGACTGCGTTTTCTTATTTTCACTGCATGCATTTTAATCACTGTATTCCTTGATGTTTGATTTATTAATTATGGGCATTTCAATTAGAAGAGCATGGAAATGTACTAAGAAAGGCTATTTTATATTGAGAATATATGCATTTTGTATTCCACACACCAGAGATGATATTACACACTGATTATTTTATGCTGCTGTTTATTAAAACATTTTTAATATAAAATCTCGGCATTCCTTGCATCTTGCTATGACAGCTTTGGAGGAGGAACCATAATTCCTTTCATGACTCTGTTGAAGTAAAAAGAAGATGGGTTGGAGCAAGGGTGGTTTGGGGGTTTGGGAGCAACTCCTGGATGACATATGTGTTCCTCTGGGGTCCTATCCACACCGAGACAGCCTGAGAAAGGTCCCTCAGCTCAGAGGGCAACCCCATCCCCCAATGCTCAGCTTAGGGAAGTCATTAGAGTCACACAAAATGGGCACACAAGGGTGGCCTGAAATATTCCTCACTGGAGAGAATATATTGGTGGGATCAGAGTCACCGGAATGTAGGCTTGGGGATTGGATCTGTGATTGCATTGGATTGTGGAACTCCCAGGGGAGGAACCGCCCTCTACTGGTTCAGGCCAGCCCAATCTCTGCCTTGGGGAGTTGCTTCCAGTGCTCCTGTTCTAGTCACTTGCCTAAGGCCATGACAAGTGTGTTAGAGGTAGACCTTGAACCCAGGTCTTCCAGGCTTCAAAGAGAGTTCTTTTATCCACTGTACCAGGCTGGAATATGGGGGGGACAACAACAACGACTACGAGGACAATGAAGACAACAACAACAACAATGTCGATGACGACACTCATGTTTAACTAGGATTTAAAACACTCTTTGCATATATGTCACCCCATTCAGATGATCTCCTTTCTCATGTTTACTGTTCGCTTCTCAGGGAACAAACAAAGCTAAGTGGTCGCTGGGCTGCTGGGGAGGAATGCTGAGACGATCCAGAGCTAGTGGGGAGACCAGGGGCAGCTCGCAGTGCAGCGGGGAGAGCGTCGGAGCTGACGTCGGGAAGACAACCTTCCTGAGTTCCGATCCAGCCTCTCGCACTTTCTAGATTCGGACCCTGGACGGGCCCCCTCACTCTGCTCGCCTCTGTCCTCTGTAAAGGAGCGTAGAAGGGAACGCCTGCCCGCCCGTTCGGGAATCTCTGCCAAGGAATCCCCAAATGGGGCCATGAAGAGTCAGACGGGAGGGAGCGACGGGAGCCCATGAACGTCGAGAAGATCCAGCAGCTCCACAGCAGGTTCTCCGTTTCGTTCTGTCGGTGTCTGCTGCTTCCTCGTCCTGGAATTCAATTCACGGAAGAGGACTCGAAGGCGCCCTCAGGGGCAGACTCCGGTGGTCTAAAGGAGACCTCAGGAATAAATCCTCGCTCCGAAAGTGCTCCAAAGCAAAACGTGGCTGTGCTGTGCTCACACACGCTGATGTGCAGACACATGCATGCACATACAAACACACGCATATAGTGTGGATACACACATATGCATCTAGAGATACACGATACACCTGGCGGGTATCTGTGCATACATGCAAGCATACACTTGTGTGTGGGTACGTGTGTATACATATAAACATGCACACATCTGTGTAGATGTGCACTGAAGGCATATAAACATGCTCATGGGGGGTACGTGTGCATATAGCATGCCTGTATTGTGGACGCACACTGTGCACATATAAATGTGTACAGACACACATGGGAACATCGACATATACACAGATATCATGGATTGCATGTACACCCAAACATGTGTACATGGTGGACACACATGTGCACACAAACATCAATGTCAGTGTGTAACTGCATGCATGGAACATGCATGCATGTATGTTGGCATAGGCAAGCACATGCATTGTAGACATGTGAGCAAACGTGTGTATGTGTGTGCATCTAAACATGTGTGCGGGTGTGGGTGTATCTATACACGTGTGTGCATGCATATACACATGGGCCTATGTATAGTTTGTTTTGTTATCACAATGCGGCCTCAGTTTCCTCATCTGTAAAATAGGGATCATTATATCACCCCTTCGCAGGCTTTGGCTGTGAAGATTCCATGAGGCCGTGTTCGCAGGAAGCCTCGCTCTTGGTGGCTGTCGGCCGTCAGCTCCCCGCGGGCCTCCGAGGAGTCTCCGTCCTTGTCATCCGGGATGGACGAGTGGCCTGAAGGGCGGCCCCAGATCATGTTGTAGCCCGCCATGGGAAACCAGGCCCAGAAGTGCTGAAGCCAGACTCGGTTCCGCAGGAGGGGAGCAGAGTGTCTTCTTGGGTCGCTGCTGGGCTACTAGAGGAGGGGGCGCCTCTGCTGCTTGGGGGTGTCTGCGCTGCTGAAGGGATGCCTTCGGGGGGACTCTCAGGTGCCCTGCCCTGCCCTGCCCTGCCCTGGGAAAAAAATCCCCGACATCTCACCCCAGAGGTGCCCACTCTGTGAGGAAAGAGGCTCCTGCCTCCGCCATCGCTCCTGCTCCAGATCTCAGCAGGGAAGGGCGACGCCGCACACATCCCATGGAGCCCCTCCATCTCGCTGATACCCTGAAAGAGGCATCGCCGGCTGGCAATTGGCGCAGTCAAACGCAGGCCCCCATTTCACTCCCGAGTGCCGCTTCATCCAGACTGTCAAGGAGAATGTTCGTCCCAACCAGAGCTCAGAATCTGGCCTGTTCCTGCCATTGCTTACAGGACGAGGAAAGGCAACGAAGCCTTCAGCGAAGGATCCATCAGTTAGAAGCGGAGATCTGGTCGTCGCCTCCATGGACGACGCTTCCTGGGTGTCAACTTGAGTGTCTCCCTCCCACCTCAAGCCGCCATCTCCAGGAGGATTCCTCTTTCCCTCCCGGCTCTCCTCAGACTCTTGCTCCCAGGCATTCTCCAGCCCAAGCTCCCAAGAACCACCGGTGGGCCTGGCGCCGCCCACAAGGTCCTCCCATCCCTTTACTCTCCCGTGTGTGCACGGCGTCTGGAAGAGAAGCCGAGGTGGCGTGAGCTCGTCCAGCCTGCCTACTTTAAAGAGAAGGAGAGTCCTGGAGGTTAACACCCAGCGTGGGAGACCAGATTTGAACCCAGGTGTTCCGAGTCCAGACCCTGGTCTGGCTCTGCTGTACCAGTATGGCCCCGGGGGAAAGGAAGATGTGGCTCATTTCCATAGACGCTTACCTAGGAAGTTCCTACTGTGGTAGAGGCTGAGCATATGGTGGAGGGGCACAGCCAGCGCACAGACGGATCCATCCGAGCTACGTGGAAAGCAAAGCCAAGGCATGGGAGAGAAGAGTCTGAGGGGGAAAGTATCAGTCAGAGGCTCTCGTGAGAGGAGGTACTTGAGCTGAGTCTTGAAAGGAGGGGGAGCTTCTCAGCGCTAGAGCTAAGGAGGGTGGGAACACCCCCTCTGCAGGCCATGGAGGTGGGGGACCCCAAGGGGAGCGACATAGAGAAGGAACTGGGTGTATGATGGGGAATAATGAGGAGGAATCACATAGGGAAGGCTTTTTAATGTCAAAGGGAGAAGTTTATTGAGTTCAAATCTTACCAGCTGTGTGACCCTAACCCTATTTACCTCAGTTTCCTCATTTGGAGAAGGAAATGGCCCAGAACTCCAGTTATCTTTACCAAGAAAACCCCCAACGGGGTCATGGAGAGTCAAACACAGCTGAAGCAAACAGCCACCAAGAGTTCATATTTTGACCGAGAGGCCCTTCTTCCTCTTAGAACCCACATTTGCCCTCAAAGCTCAGCTCTAGGGCCACCCAGCTGAGAGACCTTTGCCAATAGCCAGTTTGCTGAGCTCTTTCCCTACCCTGAAATGGTTTTGGAGTTATTTTTTGCATAAACGTGCATTTCTACATGTTGTCCCTTGTGCCCAATAGAAGTCTCCTGAGGGCAAGAACTCATTTTTATCTTTGGATTTCCAGTGGCTAGTGCAGTGCTTGATGGCTGATGAGCAGCGAATAAATGTTGGTTGGTTAATTCTAAGCTACTGGAGCAGGGGAGTGACATAGTGATTCCTGTATTTAGTGTTTATTCAAATAGAGATACAGCACAGTAGGGTGGGAAGAGTCCTGGCTTTGAGGTCAGAGGATGTGCATTCAAATCCCACCTCTGGCTCTAGTGGTGACCTTGGAGAAGTCACCAAATGTCCCTGAGCCTCAGTTTCCCCATCTCTAAAATGGAGTTGGATTCCATGACCTCCTAGAGCTCTACTCGTTCTATAATCGATGACCTCAAAGGTCCCTTCCAGTTCTCAGTCTATGGCCCTCTGGCCTCCAAGGGTGGTTTTCTATCCTGTTACAACCACTTGAGGTAACTCATTCTTAAACTCAATTAGAAGCTGTCTGGCTTTCTTCATCACCTTCAAAGAAAGGAAAATTCCATTAAATTGAAACTATACACCAATGCATCCTTTCCTCTGGCATCATTTGACCATCGAGTACATTTGTTAATAGTTGTTCGATTGGACAGGAGACTGATGGCCAATGGCATTCATCCAAAACAAGGCCTTTGTCCAGTTTGCCCAAGACACAGTTTCCTGGAGAGCCACCAAGAGTTTTCATATGGACTAACTTAAACAAGGTGACCTTCTAGTAAGCCTTTTGGGTCCTCAATCCACTGATTAACCAAAAGAAGAAAAGAAATTCCTTCCTTTCCATGAAGCAATCTAACATGGCGGGAAGGTCAAGGATAGGCTGGTTTTTGAGAAGGAAAGGTAGACCCAGCTCCTAGCAGGTTTCCAGGCAGGAAGCTCCTGCTCCTGCTCTTGCTCCCACTCCTCCTCCCTTCCCTCTGTTTCCTGTTGAAGGAGGCTGACTCCCTGACCCAGTTGGCTGAATCTAGTCACCTGTGGCTTGTTTCCATGTTTTCCTTCAGCAGCTGTAGTCCATTAGCCCTTGGCTGGCTGTGTTCTGCTGGGGGTGTGCTCCTTACTCCATGCAGATGGCTAAGAGCTCTGGGGGGATGAAGGGAGTGGGGGCTGCCAGAGCCTCCTCAACCCAGAGAAATCAGAGAGATGACTTGGAGGTGAAGCTATGAATACTTTTCATTTATAGAACATTTTTCTTCCAACTAATAGCCTCACATGCTGGAGAGAAAACAGTACATCAAAGAAGCAAGAGGGGAAGGGCATGGGGGTGGGCAGCACAAAAGAACGGGAGACGAAGGAGATTCTTCACAGCCAAAATTGTCCAGCACCTGAAGGGTGTTACCATAAATACCAAGAGTATTAGGGCAGTGAGAACTCAGGGGGCCAGAAACCCTGCAGAGACATCAAAGCACAAAAGGTCGATCTAATCCTCTAAGAAATAAAGCTGGAAAAGTCAAACAACATGGAGGCAAAGGGGGAGAGCATCTGGTGGCGTATTTATGATTATTTGATCCCAAAGCTCAGAGTGTCAAAATCATTTAGAACAGAGACAGGCAGTTTGAACAAACCTTTCTGTGTTGAAGCTGGGAGGGATCTTAGAACAAAGAATGTCCCAACTGGAAACAACCTTTCAATGGAGAGTGGCAGAGCCAGAAAGGACCCTAGAACGCAAAAGGTCAGAGCTGGAAAGGAACCTAGAACAGAGAATGGCAGCAGTAGAACACAAAAGATCAGAGCTGGAAAGGATCCTAGAACAGAGAATGGTGGAACTGGAAGGGTCCTTGGAAGACAGAATGGCAGAACTGGAAACAACCTTTGAATAGAGAATGCCAGAGCTGGAAAAGACCCTAAAACAGGACATTTTAGAACTGGAAGGAACCTTTGAACGAAGAATGTTAAAAGTAGGTGGGAGGGGGCAGCTGGGTAGCTCAGTGGATTGAGAGTCAGGCCTAGAGACGGGAGGTCCTAGGTTCAAATCTGGCCTCAGACACTTCCCAGCTGTGTGACCCTGGGCAAGTCACTTGACCCCCATTGCCTACCCTTACCAATCTTCTGCCTTGGAGCCAATACACAATATTGACTCCAAGACGGAAGGTAAGGGTTTAAAAAAAAAAAAAAGTAGGTGGGACCTTATTATAAAGAACATCAGATCTGGAAAGGATCTTCAAACACTCGATGTCAAAGTTGAAAGGGACCTTAGAACAGAAGGTCAGAAGGGGAAGGAATCTTAGAACAGAGAATGTCAGGAACAACAGCTTTACTTCCAAAGGCAGAATTACTCCAAATTTGGCCTGCTCAATCCACCTCCTCATACTACTGGCCTAACATAACAGCTCTCTGAGGTTATAATCCAAGGAATTCCAAAAGATGTCCAAGTCTACCAACTGTCACTCCCAACGGTCTCTGCCTATCATCTGAGGATCTGCTTAGCTGGTAGGCTCAGATATGCTCCTCAGCAAATGTTTAGTCACCATGTGATGAATAAGTTGGCCACATCGACTCAAGGAAGGAGGGCTCACATGGGGGAAATTTAGGGTAGAAGAAAAAAACAAGGTTGCTTCTCCAACTCCCGTAGGATATACATCCACCAGGCTGCCTTCTCCGTTGCCCCCTCCTAATCCTTACTCAGGAACCTCATAATAATGGTCCATGTATATGTAGTACTTTAAGGCTTCCTGGTCACTGGGGAGGGGGTAGCGCAGATTTTATGATTCCCATTTTACAGATGAGAAAATAGGCAGAGAGAAGTGCCCAAGGTCACCAAGCTAGTAAGGACCTGAGACAATGACCAGATCAGGTTCTCTGAAAGTGAGTCGTGCTCCTCCTGCCTCATTGTCCTGCTTATGGTTTAATAGTGCGGCAAAGGCCCAAACACTGAGGGAGCAAAGGAAGTCCTGTCTGGTTTTCTCTCTGAAGATAATGCTATTATTGGCATGCTGGCTTCTCCAAGGGAGGCACTTAATAATTTTCCCTGATCCGCGTGCGGCATGCTTCTCAAACTCCACTTGAGACCTGTGGCCAACACGAGGTCAACATTGTTATTTCCCAGAAAGGAAGAGCATCTCGTCTAGCTTATTCCTAAACAGGACCCCCCTCTATAAGAAGCCCCCAAATAGTCATCCAGCTTCTGCTTGAAGACGGGGAATTCACTCCCCACCTGAGACAGCCCTTTCTACTTTAGGACATCTTTCATTATTGGGTTGTCATTTCTTCCACTGAGCCCAGAGTGCCTCTCTTTGCCTAGGACCCATCATCCATTGCTTCTGGCTCTGCCCTCCAGGCCAAGCAGAACAGGGGTAACCCCTCAGAGACAGGGAAGCATTCCACAACGTTTCTTCTTGCGCCTTTTAGTCAGTATTATTGAGCATTGCAAAGGATCTCAAAGAAAAAGGCACAGCCACTGTCTAAGCTCCTTAAAATATCATGTAAAAGGCCCAAACTAGGGAGAAGGATGAGATTTCCATCGTTTGGGTATGCTCTTCAGTGCACAGAGCACCAGGTCCAGAGTCAAGAAGACCCGAGTTCAAACCCAGCCTCAAACATTTGCTACCTGTGTGACCCTGGACAAGTCACTTAACCTCATATGCCTCAGTTTCCCCCTCTGTAAAATAGGGATAATAACAACACCTACTGCCCAAGGCTGTTGTGAGGATAATATAATAATTGTAAAGTATTTAGCAGAGTGCGAGGCACATAGTGCTATACACACAGTAGCTCTTATTATCAAATAAAGAAACATTCTCAGAACCTTCAGGAAATCTTAAAGCTTCCTACATAGCATTATCCATTCATTTATTTAGGCAGCTAAGTAGTACAGTGGTTAGAGTGCTGGGTCTAGGGGTCAGGAAGACCCATCTTCCTGAGTTCAAATTCAGCCTCAGACACTTACTGGCTATGTGACGATGGGTAAGTCTCTTAACCCTGCTGCTCTCAGTTTCCTCATCTATAAAACAAACTGGAGAAGGAAGTGACAAACCACCCAAATGGGGTCATGAAGAGTTGGACACAATTGAAATGGCCAAACAGCAGCAGCATTCACTTATTTACTCATTGACCAAGTATGAGAGGGAGTAACAAAGAGGAAAATCTAGGGTTGACAGAAGGAATTCCTAACAAGGAGAACTATCTTAGAACAGAAAGTGTTGCCTTGGGGGAATCATAGGGTCACAGATTTTAGAGCAGGAAGAGAATCATCTCAAGAGCGGAGAGGGCAGGGGATGAACATTGCTAGCTACTATGCACTAGGCACCATGTTAAGCAGAGGTCCTGGGTTTGAATCCGTCTCCTTCCCCCATAGCCTTGCAAAGGCTTTGAATGCATGACCTCCTTCCCTCTGCCTTTTGTATACATTCTGTGAACATATCTGTGAACACGTTGCTTCTGCCTGATCAAATGTCAACTCCTTGAGAGGTAGGGATCCTCCTGACTGGGTCTTTCTATCTCCAGCACCAAGCGTAGTGCCTGGCACAAAGCAGATTCTTAAAAGGACCTGATGGATTAGAATCCTGTTCTTTCAAGGCTCAGGTCAAGTACCCCCTCGACAATGACCTGCCTTCCTTAAATGACCTTGAATGGTGATGGAGCAGAGTGGAGAGAAGGCTTGGCCTCTTAGCCGGAATGCCCTGGATTCAAGTACAACCTTTGACACCCATGTGATCATGGGAGAATCTCTTGACCTCTAGTGTTCTAGACAACGTTCTAAAATTCTTATTGGGAAAGGGAGTTTCCTCATCCTCAGTGTCCTACCACAGTGACACCACAGGTCCATTTTCTCTCCTTTACTTTGCTCACATTGAACATGACCTCAGCTTGGCTGCCTCTTGACTTTCCAGTAGAATGTCAACTCCTGGAAGCAGGGACTTTTTGTGTTTTGTCTCTGTAACCAGCTAGGCAGTAGGCACTCAAGGAATGCCGAGAGAGAGAGAGAGAGAGAGAGAGAGAGAGAGAGAGAGAGAGAGAGAGAGAGAGAGA
>NC_058133.1:13711114-13774669 GCF_016433145.1 Gracilinanus agilis | reverse complement strand
GAGAGAGAGAGAGAGAGAGAGAGAGAGAGAGAGAGGAAAAGACAGACAGACAGACAGAGGAAGGGAGAGAGAGAGAGAGAGAGAGAGAGAGAGAGAGAGAGAGAGAGAGAGAGAGAGAGAGAGAGAGAGAGAAATAGAGAGGGGGGAAGGGGGAAGGGAAAGGGGAAGGAAAGAAGGGAGGAAGGTCACTTCCCTTCAGGATGCTTCAATTTTCTCAAGAATTGGTTGAAATGTTCTCTAAGGCCATACACTATGCCGAGCACAAGAGAATCAAAGATGGAATTCAAGACAAATCCCTACTCAGATTCAGTTCAGATTCTTTCTGGGGAACATGGAAATATGGACAGTGACACCTGCAGGTTACATACAAAGGCAATATCAACAGAGCGAAGAGATATAAATACAAAGTTGTTGAATACAGATTGTTTGGGAGGGAGAGAGGGCACCAGTCATTGGGAGAATCAGGAAAGGCTTCATCCTTGAGATGGAGTGATGGGCTCAGGATAAAGTCTGAGACGATCTTTGGACAAAGCCAACGGGGGAGGGGGGAGGTTGTTTTGCTTGATTCTGCATGGTTTTTACAAGAGTTTTTGGTTTTGTTTTTTCAGTCGGAGCAGGGAGATGGGAAGAAAAAACATATTTTTCTAAATTAAGAAATTCAATTAAGCAGAAATGAAAATGGAAAGTGATGTTTGAGATATATCTCAGAGGAAGAAAGGAGTCAATGAATTTTCCATGGCAGAAATTTTAGGAATTCAGAGCTCCAGCTTCATAGGCTAGGCTCTTTCTTCCTGTTTGATCTTTAAAGATTAACATTCAGTATTCCTCCTGACATTTATATTGAGGAGGGAATCAGCGATTATTAAAAACAGAGAAACTTAATATTGGGAGAGCACATCAAAAGGTCTTACAGACAAAGAAGGGATCATATGATCCAGAGCCCAAGCGACTCAAAGCATGTGTGCTGGGCTTCACTGGCTGGTTAACAGAGCAGCCTACATCAAAATAGGATTTAAAACACTGCTCACAGCTGAGCTGACATTTGGCAGGAGGAGGCCTTCCTTCGTTCTTGAGGATGGGAGTTCAAATCCAAACGAGGTTAACACTTTGTACGGCTGCATATTTTCCCGGTGGATGAGGGGATGCTCTTTTTTTCTCCCATTCAGATAAAATGAAAACATCTGTTTGAGTCCTGAGGGATCACATTAGAAAAAAAAGCTGGCTGTTAAAGCTGCCTATGGCCTAGGTAATATTTAAAGGGGCTGATAATTATGCTGTCCGTCACACTGATCTCTTGGGCTGAGGAAAATGTTTATGCCAGCCTTGGTTTGGGCTTCCATTTCATGAATGCTGGGGCCACACTCACCTCTGCCCTGTGGTTTCTGGAGCCAGATGTTAGTCAAAGTTATTAGCAGGATGCTAAATATTTCCCAATTTCTCTTTTCAAAAATCGTGTGTGTGTGTGTGTGTGTGTGTGTGTGTGTTTCTACGTATATCGATGTTTTAAAGTCAGCTGAAGAAGCAAGAAGGCAACCTGAGATAGGAAAGATGACGTTGGCATCTGCCACTCAAGAGAAGCCATTCTCATGGCCTTGATGGCTGCCTCCACTAAGACCTCGATGGAGATAGCCCGGAACCCAGAACCCCAAAGCCTGGGCAGCAACAATACTCCCAGACCGCTGGCCCTGCTTCTAGCTCAGGCCACAGTCATCTGGAGGCAGAAGAACTCATTCTCTCACCATCACCGACACTACCCGTTCCCCAACTACCGGTCAATGAAAAGTGGCAACGAATGCCACGTAAGCCATCGGTCCTGCTTCTGAGCCGGTGCCCAAAGCAGAGCCTGTGGAACCACATGCTGGGAACTGTTCCTTCAGGTGTTGCAACCACAGCTACTGAAGACCCAGAAATAAAAGTTCTCATTGGCACCATCAAATGGTTCAAGCTCAGAAGCTGATAGGATTTTATCAGTGGAAATGGCATTACAAAGATACTATCATCTGCTTTACTGCTCTACCTAAAGGGCCACAGGACCTTTCCTTCTGATGTGCAGCGGAAACCTTCTAAATATGTTTTCTTGGGGCAGCTGGGTAGCTCAGTGGATTGAGAGTCAGGCCTAGAGACGGGAGGTCCTGGGTTCAAATCTGGCCTCAGACACTTCCCAGCTGTGTGACCCTGGGCAAGTCACTTGACCCCCATTGCCCACCCTTTCCACTCTTCCAGCTAGGAGCCAATAGACAGAAGTTAAGGGTTTAAAAAAACAAACAAATAAATAAATATGTTTTCTCCCTTATTTGAACATGAGCAACTTGGATGTAGGGATTGTCTGACTTTTTTATTTGTCAACTTCTTATTGCTGGGATTCTTTCCATTCACATTGTTGTAGCTAATGAGAATATTGTTCTCCTGCAGGCTTCCTGCTTGAAGAGCAACTGTGTCTTCCACGCATCCCTGGACTCTTCAGATTTCTCATTTCTTCTGGTGCAGAATTTTCCCATTGCACGCAGACACTGTTTCTCCTTTATCCATTGCCCTGTCGAGAGGCGGCTACTTTGCTGCCCATTTTTTCTATCAAAAAAGGTCTTCTGAAATAATCTTGGTTTTGTGTCCTGTCATTAAAACCTTTTACATGGAGCAGTTTCGATTCTGTTTTCAAGAAAAACCATGTACTGTCATTTATCTTTAACCAAATGACATTCGGGTTCAACGGGCATTTATTTAGTACCGACTATGTACACATGCCGGACACTTGGGTTTTAGAGATATGATGAACATCTACTCATGCCTTCAAAGAGTTGGTTTTTTAGTGCAGGGAGAGAGAGTAGAGAAGCAAATGACCAGAACAAGGCAAAATGTTCTTCTCAATTCACCAGCCCTTCTCTGAAAACAATTAAGTATCTTAATGATAATTCCCATCTTAAGTTTATAAAGCAATCTTCTTATCAGAGCAGATAGAACATTCCATTTTTGGTAACACCCCAATGCATAGTCTGAATTCTTTGTTAGTATCCTCTGAGGCCATGTCAGAAGAAAGTGGGGAAGACCCAAGAATGTGGAATGAAGTCCCTTTGGAAAACGTATGGGATGATGTGGACAATAGTTACAGAAGATGAACAGGTACAGAGAGGTTTCGATCTGCATTGTTAGAGGGAAATCCTGAATCAGTGAGATCACAGATCCATCTGAGTATTTGAATGGACCCCTTTTCCAGATGACCATAAGATCTGGAAGTAGAAGAGAACTTGGAGATCATCTAGTTAAATCCATTAATTATGTAGATGAGGAAATGGCAGGCAATCTTTTTGTGGCTTGCCCAAGGTCACACAGGTGTCCAGGATCTGGATCTAGATATTTTTGGACCGCCAATGTCCATAAGTACAATGGCTATGCCATCATTTTATGTACTAGAGTGGAGCAATAGAATGGTAAGCCCTCCCATGGAGAGAGCATCCTTTATCCCTTATTCCCACCCCATAGAATATTTGGAAAGTAAAGGAATTCAATTCCATCCACTCATAGGACGTTGATCGATTTCATCCTGGCTCTATCATTTACTGCCAGTGTGACCTTGGTAAGTCATTTCCCTTCTCTAGGTCTCACTTTCTTCAACTGTGAAATCAGAGGGGTTGGACTAGATGACTCCTTTCCAGCTCTAAATATGTGATCCTACAAGTTTACAAGGCGGTTAACCTTTGCTTGGAACTTAGATGGCATCTTCCTCAAGAAGGCATGCAAATGTTATTGATAATCGCCTTGGGATGGACTGGGAAACATCGACCAGAACATATATGCTAACACCTCCTCAAGGAAGAGTACATCTCCTTTAGTCCCACTCATTGAGAATGAACCCATTCGTCAATTTGAGTGGCTTGGTTGATTAGAGATGAATTTTTTTGGCTAGTACATTCTTTAATTGAAGCCATCTCTTTAGGCTGAGTACAGTGATAGTCAATCCTTTTTATAAAGATTCTAGGACATCTGTCTGGGACAAACCAGAAAGCAGAAGAACTGAGAATGAACTGAAGTCCTCAGATAGGGTGGAAACTGAGTGGGGACACCGTGGAGAAAGCTCTGCATGCACACTTTGACGACAAGTTTTTTTTTTTAAGGATTTCATTTGGTAGAGGAAAAGCTACCTTAAAGCCTCTCCTCCAAAAAAGGTACCTCCCAAGCATATGTCAAATCATATGAGGTTCTTTGAAAGATGTAACAACAGGCATAACCATGTTTGATGACTGATTATTAATAGCAGGCAACACATAAGACAGGCAGACATATGTTTGCCAAATGTGTTAGCCACTGTCATGGAAGAGATCCAGCACAAAATGCAAGCTCAAGAGGGGTTCCCTATAGACAATTAAGTCCTCCAGATGCTCCTGTTTGCAGATGACACAGTGCTGATCACACGAAATCAAAGAAGGTCACATAACCTCCCAATTGAAAGTAATAATCACTCAAAAAGATTAGCCTAACTATTCACACAATAAGAACCAAGTGGATGAAGAGTATTTATCATATGAATTATGAGATATATTTGGATGTTATACTTAATTATATTAACTCATACATTCCATATAACATAATTAACACATGTTATCATATGTATAATCACACATGTATTTATATTTTATATAATTAACTTATAATTATATATAAAATTGTAATTAACGTATATTCTATAGTTATATAATTAAATTTATATTATAACTATATGCATAATTATAATTAACTGTAGAGTTAGTTAGCTTGTTCATATATCATGGGAAGACACTGCAAAGGGACAATGAATCAAAATTAAAATCAAATAAGAGGAAAACGAACTGGATTGTTTTGAGGAGCTACGAAGTCTTTTTAATGACTCATAGTTTAATACCAATAGGCACTGAGAAATGATGTTTGGTTGAGAGTCATAGAAAATGAGAGTTTCTAAAGAAGCAAAATTTAGTATGACCCAGAGGTCACTGGAGGAAGAAAAAGAGGTGGACCCTTTGGCAAAGATTTTTACCAAGTTGGCTGCAGGATAAGCCGCATTGCTTAGCACAATTCCTGGCACATAGTACGTGGTAAAATGCTTATTGATGGATAATGATCCTATTCCAGTCCCTGAAATTTTATGTTATTATCCCTGTCTCCTAGTCGCAATTATTAGTAAGTTAACTTCCTTCATCAAACCCAAGTCATTCTCTTAATAACTTCCATCCACTGCTCCTACTTCTGCCTTATGAAACTGAGCAGAATGAGTCAACCCCTTCTTTACACACGTTCTTCTTTAAGTGGGGTGGGAGGTGGATAGGCATGACCAGTGATTACATCAGTATAGGGAACTTCTGGTGTGGAAGTTCCCTATACCAGTGCTGATCAGCATCATCTGTACCATCTTCTTAGAAGCTTGCTAGGGGTTCTGGCAGACCTACTTCTCCCCAGTCATATGACTACCCTGCATCAAGAGATAGGAATCAAGCACAGGTCTTCTTGACTTATTGAGTCCACTCTCTTCTCTATGCCCAGGATGCCGCTCTTCCACATCATAGGATGACTGGTAGGTTCTCCCTCTTTTGAGGTCCTCAAAGCAAGGCTGGATGACCATTTGTTGGGTATGGTGGGGATTCCTTTCATGTATGAGTTTAACTAAAAAGTCACTGAGGTCTCTTCCAACTCTCACATTGTAGGATTCTGTGTTGATACAACAGACGACTTATGAATACAGGAAGTCCTGCTTGACTATGGAAGGGCTCCCTCTTGCTCTCCTTTTCAAATGAAATATACCCATATCTTTCATCTGACCCCCATATGGGATAGTAGTGAGACCCTTTGCCATACTAGTCGCCCTTCCCTGGCTTCTCTCTAGGTTGAAAGGAGGGAGAACTGGTTTATCACAAGAGGGATAAAAGGGAGAACTGGTTTATCCCAAGATCTGGTGCCCAGAATTTAACACCATACTCCAATCATGGTCCATTCATCAGGTCAGTGGCACATTCACTTCCCACATTCATTTACTCTTCCTTTTAATAAGTAATATTTATGGTTACACAATAGTTCTTTATGATGATATTATGCTACTGACTCAAAGAAAGCTTTTAAGTCACTAAAATCTCCAACTCTTTTTGTGCATGAGCTACTGTCTGGCCACCTTCCCCCCCACCCCACCCCCCATCTTGTGTGAAGGTGTTTTTTTTTTTAATAGCCCAAGTATAGACTTTATGTTTTGATTCTGTGATATTTCATTTTCTTAGATTTGGCCCATTATTCTAATTTTTCCAATCTTCCTGAATTCTGATGCTTTCTTAATATTAATATTTATGTGTCCTGGACCCCTTTAATAAAACCTGTTGGCCCCTTCTCAAAATAATGTTCTGAAGTACATAAAATATATAGGATTACAAAGAATTTTGGAATATAATTTTCAAAATATATTTTTCAAGAGAATTCTATCAACTCCAAATTAAAACCTGATTAGCTATGTCTCCCAACATTTGTAGGTGCAAATTTGATAAATATTCTGTCTATACTTCAAGTCACTGACAAAAATGTGAAAGATCAGTGAGCCAAGTACATGTCCCTGGGGCACTTCACTGACAACCTCCTTCCATGTTAGCATCTTTGGGTCTAGCTATTCAACTGCTCTTTTTAAAACCCTTACCTTCTGTCTAGTTCTAAGACAGGAGAGAGAGAAGTGATAAGAGTGATGATAGGCAAGGAGGTTTAGGTAACTTGCCTTGGGTCACACAGCTAGGAAGTATCTCAGGCCAGATTTAAACCTAGGACCTCCTGTCTCCAGAGTTGGCTCTCTATCCACTGAATTACCTAACTGTCCCCTCTTCAACCACTTTCAAATCCACCTAACTGCATTGACATCTAGCCCACATCTCCCCATCTTTTCCATCCAAATAATATAAGTTTCTATTGAAGGCAAGCAAATTTTAAATGCCTTATATTGATCCTTAGTTAAAATCCATTTGTTCATTCATTCAACAGATACTCATAGCTATGTCCCAAAGAGTGAAAATGATGAATTTCATTAAGTGGATTTGAATTCACTCAAATTTGCTCAAAGTAAAATTTTTGTGAAAATATGGTCATTGGCTCTAGTCCACCAGCAATATACAGTGGAAAATGGAACAACGTGACCACCTCATGGATTCATTATTTGCACTAATTGGAACCTAGCGGTATTAAGTGTCCACCATGGTCCAGGCAGGATGATAGGAGCTAAGAGTATAAAGTCAAAAGTGAAACAAGCCCTGCCTTCAAGGAACTTACATTCAACTGTGAGGAAAGCAACATGCACACAGATAAGCAAATACAAATATACTCAAATGGATGAGGGATCCATCTCATCAATGTGGACCTTCCATCCCATCCTACAGATCACAACCTACCATGCCTCTCCAGCCTGTGTAACCTCTGAACATAACTCTCAGCAGTTTGTCAGGGGGTTGGGGGTCTTCTTTGCCTCCTCTGGCAATCTCAAGGAAAACATCTGAGCACATGAGCACATTGTTCACTCCATGCTCTGGGCCAGGGGTCGGCAACCTTTTTGGCCGTGAGAGCCATAAACGCCACATTTTTAAAAATGTAATTTCGTGAGAGCCGTCCAGTGCTCACAGTGCCGCTCCTGTAACAGCGCCTGGAAAAAAAATGGACTTTATGGCTCCTGCAGAAGCTATACATTGCCGACCCCTGCTCTAGGCATATGATCAAGCCATTTTCTTTTTAGCGACAAATTTCCTTGATGACATACTTTACTCTGGTCTTTCTTCTAGTCCTCCTGGTCCTTCTAGACTAGCGTGGACTACGCTCTATCTCTCCATTGCCATCTGAGTAGTATCCCACCCTTAAATCTCACGACTTAGAGCCACACCACGATACAAGTAGATGATTCATATTAAAAAGATGCTCCCGGGGGCAGCTGGGTAGCTCAGTGGATTGAGAGTCAGGCCTAGAGACAGGAGGTCCTAGGTTCAAAGCCGGCCTCAGCCACTTCCCAGCTGTGTGACCCTGGGCAAGTCACTTGACCCCCATTGCCCACCCTTACCAATCTTCCACCTATGAGACAATACACCGAAGTACAAGGGTTTAAAAAAAACAAAAAAACAAAAACAAACAAACAAAAAAAAGATGCTCCTGTGTTCGGGATGAAGTTAGAAGCCATCAAAACAGGCCAAAAGAAATCCACCACATTTTCCTCTCCCTGTTGACTTTCTTCTACTCATTTTCCATTTGCAATGTCTGTCCATGTGTGTGTGTATGAGTGAATGTGAATGTATTTCTGTGTCTCTGGGTAGATATATGTATCTAACATAGATAAAGAGATGTGTAGATGGGAGAAATCTTGTTGGAAGAGAAAGTCTTATAATGACATTCTATTGTGCTAAATCAAATGCTTTTTTACATAGTAAAGTCAATAAACATCGTGTATTCTCTACATCTTTTGGACAATTTTAATGATGTAAGGATGTGTTCCAATGTAGAATATAGATTGTAAATGGCTTTCAATATAATGTATAGCCTTACCATTACCTTAATGATGTCCTTAATGCCTGTGTAAATTTATTATCATATTTTTTTTCAAGGAAGGGAAAGTAAGCATATAGGTCTATAGTTGTTAATGTTCTCTTGGTTCCCTTATTTTTATTTCAATTTTTTTTAGTCTTAATAGGGCTTGTGATTTTTCCCTCCACAGAACTTTGGTATGTGTCCTTCCTTGGAAATAGAACGCTTAATGTTGTCATAATTATGCTACCTTCAGCACAAATCTTCTATGTGTATACTTGGTCTAATCCAACTGCTTTCCCATCTTTATTTTCCTTAGCGCTATTTTTATTACTTGTCGGGACATCCAGGACTGAGATTTTAAAGTCCAATTTGTAGCAAACATCTTGGCAGATCTTTTCTCATTCTTGTTATCCCTCCAGGTCCATCCTCAAATGCCCAGAGAATGACTTTGCTTAGTTATATATCTCTCTAAACTTTCTATATCTTCCATTTTCCCCCTCCCCCATTTTACAAAGTCATAGTGTTAATTATCTTCAACCACCATAATATTCCACATCTTCGTAAGATATTCCAAATAAGGTTATAATCTAAACCTTTCTGTGCTTGGTAAGTAAATCAAATTTTGAAGACTGGGGCATTTGTTAGATTCTTTCATCTTCTTTTGGTAAAAGTTGACTTGCTACGGTGAAACTGTATGAAGTTTGGTAACAGATGTCTGTCCTTTCTTCTGCCCTGTCCCATGAAATGACTAATAACTTAAAAGATTAGGTTGAATTATTTTAATTCATTTGACATCTTTTTTAAATGTGTATTATTTCTTTTAACTCTATTCTATTTTTCAGTCCTTGCTCCAACTAGTTGATGGTTTGATTATACACAGACAGCTGATTCAGGAATGACTTATCTACACCAGTAATGAGTCATTTCCTGGGATAAAAGATGATCAGTTTTATTTTTTATGCCATTTAGTGATTGCCATGTCCAGCACCTCTCAATTCTACACGAGACTTCTGTGTGTTCTCCAAGTTTTGACCTCTATTTCGTATTTCCGACCCCCATTTCCCACCATATGTTTTCCACTCTCCCCTTTGCTCTCACTCTTTCTTTGAAGTCAGTGAGTACCAAAGTCTATGATGATTTCATTTGGAGGGTCTTATGGTGTTCTCCATAGAATTTCTCTATATCTTCATCCTCTACCACAGCTGTTGTTGCATAGACTGCAATTATCTTCATGGTGGTCTTTGTCTTATCATGAGCTCTGAAACAAATGTCTTGAGGAATTAAATTTCTTGTTATCTTTGGACAGATGATAAAACTAACTCCCACAACTCTGTTATTTGCCTTTCCAAGGAGCGCCTGCCCTCCCAATCATCTTGCCATTGACCTTGCAGCTTTCTTGCTTCTCTATACCTGGAGACACTTTCCCATCCCCACCTTCAAAAATCTTGTCTCAGTCTCTGGAAAAGTTAATCCACTAAGCTTTGGCGCTCCTTTTCTGGGGTTTAGCTATCTTAATGAGTAAATTAGTGCAAACTCACCTAATATGCTTTATCTAATAAACCCCAGACCAGACTATCCCTCTTATTGCATACAGCCACACATCTGGACTCCAGGTAGTATCCTCCATGTCTAAAATGCTGTTCTCCCTCCTCATTCCTACCTCTTGGCATCCTTTAAGTCCTAGCTAAAATCGCCTCTTCTACAGGAAGTCTTTCCAAACCCCTCTTAATTTTAGTGCTTTCTCCCTATTATTTCCTATTTATCTGGTAGATAGCTTGCATTGCTCTTTTTTTCCCCTTTCATTTTCCCTTCTATCACTCATCTCTTTCTTTAACTTTTCAAGGAATTCTTGTTGAGCTTCAGTCCAACTGACATTTTACTCTGAGGCTTTTTCAATAATTGTTTTCACATTGTCATTTTCTTCTGAGTCTATATCTTGGTTTTCCCTGACACTGTAATAGTTTTTATGATCACGTTTTTTTTTTTTGTTGTTGTTATTGTTGCTTACTCATTTTCCCAGCAAGGTGGAACAATGAATAGAGTACTGAGCCTGAAGTCAGGAAGGCCAGAATTCAAATCTGGCCTCATACTAGCTGTGTTACCTTGGCAAGTCATTTAAGCATGTCTCGGCTTCCTCATCTGTCAAATGAGCTGGAGAAGGAAATGGCAAACCACTCCAATATCTTTGCTAAAGAAACCTCAAATGGGGTAAGAACCAGACATGACCAAAAAAAAAAAAAAAGCAACTAGACAACTATAACCATTTTACTAGCCTATTTCTTAATTTTGAATTTTTTGTTAAAGATGAGTTCTGCCCTCCTGAGAGTGAGGATACACTTTCCAAAGCTTCAGGATGTTTCATGCTCCTATTTCTAGTGCTAGTTCTGAAGGTCTGAAAGTTTTCAATGTTTCTGAGGTGGAGCATTCCAGGGAGAAGTGTGAATGCTGCTCTTCTCCTTTACATTGTGGTCTCTACCCAGGAAGAGCCCCTGCTCTCCTGAAACCACAAGCACTAACACTCCTCTTTAACGTGGAACTGTGACCAGGCTCCCTTCACCCTTGCCAATAAGCAAAAGTTCTACTCTCTTCCTTGGAAGAGCAACCCAGAACTGATTATAGGCAATAGAGGTGCCAATCAGCACCAGCTATAACCAGTGCCATCAGTGGGTCCCTTCCTTGTAATTTCTTTCTGACTAGTTGTCTGACCTCTTAACCATCTCTAGCTTGAGAGTTTTGAAAGCTGCTGCTGTTGCTGCTATTGCAATGAAATCCAAGACCCATTGCTTCATTATTCCAAATGGTCTCCCACCCAGTATCACAGACCTCTCAAACTGTCTTAATCTAGAAAGTTGTCTCACCCTCACCTTTTGTTGGCTCTGCTGCTCCAAAACTTGATTTGAAGAGTTATTCTAAAGGTGTTTGGAGGGGAATGTTGGGAAACTACACCTGGGTGGCTGCCTGTACTCTGCCATCTTCCATCTAGGCTTTACACATTATTGGCTTACTAAATATTTGCTAGATTGAATGGGGAGTAGCATATATAGTAATTGTTGCAGTAAGAGAATCATGTCTATTGAAGAATATGAAGCAAATTTCATCTTAATAGGACTGAAGGGTCAGTGGTGTGGAAAGCTGGACTCATTAAAGGCAATGGGATCTTCCCTTTTGGAACCAATCTAGTTATGTGCCTAACATTACCAAGTAAGTAAATCATTCTGGAATTTCATAAGATCATAGAGTGAGAAGGGCCCCTGGAGATCAGCTAGTCCAAACTTTTCATTTTATTCTAAGGAAGATAATTTATTTATAAACAAAAAGAAAAAATGAGAGGAGTATAGGGCTAAGGAAAGGGTATTGGATTTGGAGGTAGTAAATCAGATAATTTAGAACTGAAAAGAACCTCATTGATTATCTAAGTACTACCCCCTCATCTTAAAAATGAGGAGAATCAGGTATATAATGATCTGGGACAATTTTGAAGGACTTATGACAGGGAATGCTATCCACCTCCAAGAAAGCATTGTTAGAGTCAGGTGCAGATCAAAGCATAATATTTCACAGTAGTTTATTTATGGTTTTATTTTGGGGTTTTGGATTTAAAATGGCTTACCAATTTGGGGAGGGAAGGAAAGGAGGGAGGGAGAGAGACAGTTTGGATCTCATAATTTTGGTAAATATATGTGAAAAATTATTATTATAAGTAATTGGGAAAATAAATATCTTTGAATAAAAAAGGAATAATAGCATACATTCATGTAATACTTTTTAAATGCTAATTAAGTGTTTTACCCATTAAAAAATGAGGAAAATCAGGTCCAGAGCAAGTGAGTGTGAGTTTCCACAGAGTTAGTAAGTAGTGGAGGTGGGAGTTAATCCCAGGTTCTTTTACTCCAAATACAATTGGTTAGTCATTCACTAAATATTTATTGAATGAAATATAATACTCCTTCTTCTCTCCCCCACCCCATTATATGACAATGTCGCCTCTGCATTTGAATTCTAGGTCTGCTACTTACTGTCTATGTGACTTTGGCCAATTATCTTTTCTGTTTCTCATCTTACTCTTCTCTAAAATAAAAAAGTTGCACTCAATAATCTTTAAACTCCCTTTCCCTCCTCTAATCTTCTCCCATGTTCTTATATTCTGTTAGGCTCCTTGATGCTCTTTTGCTTGAATTATTTCACATTCTATGGTCCTCATCCTATCATCCCATGTTTCTAAGGTTCTCTATCCCTTTACTTTTTTCTTGTTCTAAATTTTCTATTCTCCTCCTCTTAAAACCAAATATTTCCAAGGTCCTTTCCTGCCCTATATTGTGTTTCCTGATTTCACATTCTAAGGTCCTCGTTCTATTATTTTATGTTTCTAAAATCTCCTTCTGTTACTAACTTGTCCTAACGTTCTATTTTCTTCCTTCTAAAACCACTATTTCCAAGGTCTTGCCCTGTTCTGATATTCTCCTATTCTAAGCCTGCCCAATCCCCAACCCCACCCCTCGCATTCTCTGTTTCTAAAGACTTCTGCCTCCCAGCGCTAACTTTCGGGAATTCTCAGGAGCCTTCTCCTTCTCTGTTCTATGGTGTTCGTTTGGATGTCCGGGTTTTCTAAGGACGCTTCCCCAAGGTTCTAACATCCTGAGACTTGGCCTTAATGGGCGAGAACTGCCAACTGTAGGGGGGAGAGAGGGGTGCTGTGGACTATCTTATCTGGAAAAGGAGGGCTTTGGCTTCAGGAACTCTAGGGTTCCACAGAGCTCCCCAGAACCGCCCTCCCCTCCCTACCCTTCACCCACCAAGTTTAAATCCATGATCTCAAGGTACTGCCCTCCACAATTCCCGGCTCCTCTTGACTGGGCTGCCCAGATGATGCTCAGCGTCTTCTGTCGGCATGACAACTGAAGGCAGAGCTGAGTCTTCCCTGACTTTACCAAGAAGGACCGTTGGATGATTGGCCTTGGAGCTCGGCCCTCCTGCCTTTGCCCTTCGCTGATTGGAGAAAGTGGAGGCTCCTTGCTCCGCCCCCTCGTGGTTGCCAGGGTAACTACTGCTTCAGCAACAAGCCCAACTAGGCGTCCACCCACAGTCTGACAAACCCTGCAACCATTACCACCATCGCTGACAGCAGTAGCACACACACCAGGGGCTCGTTCCTCGGTGGTCTGTGGGTGGGAACACCCTCGGCCCCGGCTGCAGCTCCGTGGAATTCTCCCGTGACCTAGACCCACCCCACCAGCCAGGAAAGCAAGTTCACAGCCAGCAAGGTGTCTGCTAGCCCCCAGCATCCTTGAAACAGCCGTCCTGAGCCCAGGAGAGGCAGAGCCTTCGCGAGTCTCCGGACTGAGGCGTTTCTTCCCCTGAGCAGTGAGGAGCCCCTCTTAGGACAGCTCCGGGAAGCCAAGGGCTACCCCGGGGCATCGCTTGGAAGGAGAGTTACCTGCCCTTGAGTCAGCTTGTGTGCGGGCAGGCGCCCCCTCTCTGCAGCCTCACCATGCATTGCAGGGCGTTCTTATTGCTGGAGAGAGAATACCTAGACCTGAAAAAAGAAAAACCTTTTGTGAGTAAGAAGGCTGTGGGGAGAAGGGAAACCGGAAGGGGTACGGCTGAGGGGGTACGGGTGAGTGGGGGGGAGGGGCTGTTGCAGGTGGGCATTCGTCTTTTAAAATCCTGATGTGCTTCCTCTCACCTTCATGCTAACAATTCAAAGAACAAGACTTGGGGTTAGAAGACCTGACTTCAAACCTTGCCACCACAGCTTGCTGCTCCTGTGTGTGACCCTGGAGACGTCACTTAATCTTTCTGGGGAGGTTTGACTACAGAGCCTTTGCTCAGAGTGCCTACCAGCTGGAAGTCTTTGATCCTGTGAAGGGTCATTCACAATCGGGACTATTTGAAGATGGGTTGGGCTGTCCAGACATGGAAGGGGCCCCCACAGCAGCTGGATTTGAACTCACACGGCTTCCTGACTTCAGGCACAGCACTCTATCTACACTCAGCTAGATGCCTATAAAGTATATTTTATTATTACATCTAGAGCTGAAAGATGTCTTCTAAATCAACCCCCTCATTTTACAGATAAGGAAGTGGAACCCCAGATAGGGCAGGTCATTCACTCAAGGACACACATTTAATAAATGACAGAGCCAGAATCTGAACACAGGGGTTGTCATTCCCAGGTCACCATTTCTCCCCTCATACCACACTGCATTCTCTTGCAGATATTTCAAGATTGCATGGTTCCTGAAGAGCAGGTTTATTTTGATTTCATCTTTGCATCCCTCCTGCCTGAGTCCCTGCAACAGCAAGGGATGACAAGTGGAAAGCCACCATTCTCTAGTTCTGACGTATTTATTATCTGAGAGTTCACCTTTTTGGACCTCAGTTTTCCCTTTCTGAAAGGAAGGAGGTTGGACTGGAGTTCTTTACAGTTCTAATTTATACCTGTCAATATAGTAAACACACACACACTCACTTTTATCTTTCTTCCACTCTACTTTTCTCCTCTTTTTATTTTTTTCCTTTTTCCATAGCTCTTGTCTGAGGTCTGCCAGTTGGCTTGCTTAGCAGTTGGTAACTCTTGAGTCCAGAAGAATTGAGGCCTTTAAAACTATGATGAAGAGGCACTTAGGTGTATGACCCTGGATAAGTTACTTAATCCCGGTTTGCCTTGTAATAAAATAAATAAATAATTAAAAAAAAAAAACTAATAAAACCACCTACCTCTCAAGGTGGTTGTGAAGACTAAAAAGTACAGTATCTGACACATATTAAGTTTTATATGAATGTTAACTGTTATAATTATAAGTTAATAATAATAACTAGCATTTATGAAGTGCTTTAATTTTTGCAAAGCTCTTAAACATACATCATTTCATTTAATCCTCAGAGTAACTCTTTGACTTAGGTGCTATTATTCACTCCATTTTTACAGATGAGGAAGCTGATGCTAAGAAATGTTAAGTGACTTGCCCAAAGTCACACAGCTAGCTAGTCAATTTTTCTCAGAGATAAGCCAGGGCAAGTCATTATTCATCATCTTATTATAATATTTAAATGCTTTCAGTTTTTCTGATTCATTTTTTTCTTATTGAAGGGCATAAGTGTAACTCCTCTCAGTATTTATTTATTAAAATGGGTAGCTGAAATTGGAGGCCTGAAAGGAGTCAGTTTGGGAAGGTTTGTAATTCCAGGTTAAGATACAAGCAACCTTTTAAGTTTCATTTTAAAAATGTGTTTTTATGGATATCTTTGGTTTCTCTATCCTAATCATTTCAGCTCCTCCCTACACATAGGAAGACCAGGCAAGAACTTCTGGTGTGGTGACTCCATCTGATGCTGTCCCCAGTATTCAGGCTCAGGGGGTCTCCTTCATCTCTGGAATGAAGGGATAGGGAGGGGAACATGTGATTCGTTATCCCTTCTCTGGGTCTTTCAATGAGTTTGCAACTACTCAGAATTCAACTCCTTTTTAGTAATCTTTTCTCTTTAAAATATCATTGTATGGGTGAATGACTTGAATATAAAGAATATAAATTAAGTGAACACAAAATAGTATACCTGACAGATCTCTGAGAAAGGAAAGATTTTAAAACCAAGCAAGAGTTAGAAAAAATTACAAAATGTAAAATAAATAATTTTGATTATATTAAATTAAAAAGTTTTTATACAAACAAAAACAATGCAGCCAAAATCAGAAGGGAAACAACAAATTGGGAAGAAATCTTCATAACAAAAAACTCTGACAGAGATCTAATTACTCAAAGACACAAGGAGCTAAATCAGTTGTATAAAAAATCAAGCCATTCCCCAACTGATAAATGGGCACGGGACATGAATAGGCAGCTTTCAGATAAAGAAATCAAAACTATCAATAAGCACATGAGAAAGTGTTCTAAATCTCTAATAATTAGAGAAATGCAAATCAAAACAACTCTGAGGTATCCCCTCACATCTAGCAGATTCGACAAAATGATAGTAGGGGAGAGTAATGAATGCTGGAGGGGATGTGGTAAAATGGGGACATTAATACATTGCTGGTGGAGTTGTGAATTGGTACAACCATTCTGGATGGCAATTTGGAACTATGCCCAAAGAGCTTTAAAAGACTGGCTGCCCTTTGATCCAGCCATGCCATTGCTGGGTTTGTACCCCAAAGAGATCATAGATAAACAGACCGGTACAAAAATATTTATAGCCGCGCTCTTTGTGGTGGCAAAAAACTGGAAAATGAGGGAATGCCCTTCAATTGGGGACTGGCTGAACAAATTGTGGTATCTGCTGGTGATAGAATACTATTATGCTCCAAGGAATGATGAACTGGAGGAATTCCATGTGAACTGGAAAGACCTCCAGGAATTGATGCAGAGTGAAAGAAGAACCAGAAGAACATTATATACAGAGACTGATACACTGTGGTAAAATCAAATGTAATGGACTTCTGTACTAGCAGCAATGAAATGACCCAGGACAATTCTGAAGGATTTATGGAAAAGAACACTACCCACATTCAGAGGAAGATCCACAGGAGTGGAAACACAGAAGAAAAACAACTGCTTGAACACATGGGTTGATGCGGACATGATTGGGGTGTAGACTTGAAATAACCATACCAATGCAACTATCAATAATATGGAAATAGGTCTTGATTGATGACATACGTTAAAACCAGTGGAAATGTGTATTGGCTATGGGGGTGGAGTGAAGGGGAAAGTAAGAGCATGAATCATGTAACCGTGGAAAATTTTTCTAAAAAATAAAACTTTTAAAAAAACAAACAAAAAATAAAATATCATTGTGTGTATTGGTTCTGATCATTTAACCCTTCATTGGTTCATAGAAATCTTTGTTTCTTTGAAATCTCATATCTGTCATTTTCTCTGCATGATAATATTCCATTTCATTCATATGTCATAGTTTTTGTTTTGAGTCATTCCTCAATGGCAGGTACCTGCTTCACTCCCCTTTTTCCTACCACACAGAGCATTCTGATGAATATTTTGGCATATGTTGGACATTTGTTTTGTTTCTTGACCCCCTCATGGTATAGACTTAGTAAAAAACATTTGGCAAGTTCAATGGTGTTTTAGTTTTGCCACTTTTCTTACATTAATTCCAAACTGATTCCCAGAACAATTAGATCCTTTTGCAGGATGTTAAAGGGACATATTTTATTAAGCATCTATTGTGAGCATCACATCTCCCAGAGCGCCTGAAGGTGTAACATTTAGGAAAGACCAATTTCCTGCTCTCATGGACCAGACTATCTGCATTCTGCTTATGCGTGTGCAGAAGAGCTCATTTGTAAGTCACTCCTAAACCCAAGTAGAGTATAATTATGGTGAAAGATAGCATGCTGTGAAATTAGAAAAGATGATAATACTTCAAAGTATCTATTATCTCATCATTTGCATAGGTTTCTTCCCAGAATGAAAATCAAAATGCAGTCATGGCTTCCTATCCTATGTGACTACTTCACCCATGCTTGTCCCTCCACCTTCTGTCCCACCTCCTAATGAGGCATGAGTAATGATGGAACAGACGTGCTGTCCAATGGCCATCCATTGCTCTTGCTATATGGTTAGCCCTGCCCCCCTTTTTTTCCTTCTTATCTTAAATTTCTCGGATTACTTTCATCAGAGATTTAACCTAACAAATACCAATGCCATTTGTACGTAGTTTATTTAGATCTTTGAGACACCTTGTTTTTATCTCATTACATTTTAAAATCTCAAAACTATAAATCACATCTAAGGTAGAATATACTTTTTAGCCATCTTGCTCTCAGTTGCACAAGATTTGGGATGTAGGTGAACAACATTTCAATGAGGTTATTGACCTTCTTTCACAGTTTGAGCTATTTAAATATATATGTATATATCCATTTTTCTTTCTATTGTATTATGAACTTTATTTGATATACGATGAAGAACAAAAAATGGGGTTATAGAAGAACTATGAAGTTTTGTTATGTGTTTTTTTCCTAAGTGTATTTAAGTTGTACCTGGTGGTAATAAAATTACACTGTTCATTTTCCCCTTTTCTGGACCTCTTGTCTCTTCCTTCTGTGTTTGTCCTGGGTCATTTCATTGCTGCTAGTACAGAAGTCCATTACATTTGATTTTACCACAGTGTATCAGTCTCTGTATATAATGTTCTTCTGGTTCTTCTTTCACTCTGCATCAATTCCTGGAGGTCTTTCCAGTTCACATGGAATGTGAACATGACTATTTTTCATGGAAGGTTCACAAAGAGAACAATGGGAGGGCAGTCATTACATTCTTTTATTAGAGAGATATTTGTAACTAAGTAAATATGGATGATGTGACTTTTGTTTCCTTATTCCAGGATGTAAATTCCCTTTGCTAATTAGATTTTCCATGGACTAGGATTTTTTACCTCCAGCTGTGGCATTTAATCCTATTCCCTTCCACCCAAATAGTAAGATCCAGATGGGTGAGTATCAAGCAAAATCATATGCCTTTGGGATTGCTCCATTAACACCATAGGTGTCTTCCTAAGTCCCTTTGGTATCAGAGTAAGTTTAACCCCTAGCATCTCTCATCTAAAATATTGCAGCAGCCTCCTGATTGTTCTTCTTGATGTGAAATTTCACTTTACTTTCTGTTTTCATTTACATTTGAATCTGCATTGCTGCAAAAGACAAAAGCCTTTAAGTGTGAATCCCAGCAGGTCACAGCCTTCTCCATCAACTCCCCTGAGGGGTTCTTTCTTATCTCAAGCCTTTCCCTCTCTGGCTTTTCAAGTCCCTCACAGCCTGGCTCCATTCTATCATTCCAGTCTCAGTCTGTACCACATCTTTCCCTGTTTTCTATGGCTCAGCCAAAATTGCCTTTGCCCATCTCCTATCTTATTGCCTTTGCCCTGGCTATGTTCTAAGCCTGGAGAGAACTCCATTTTTACCTCTACTTCATAGAATCCCTCTCTCCTTCCAGGATGGATCTCAAGCACTGCCTTGTACATGGAGCTTTTCCTGATCCCTCAACAGTTAGCACCCCAACTACCTTTGATTGAACATGTATGTGCTCCTATACTTACAATTCACCTCTGGAGACTTGGAAGCCATTTGAGCAAAGGGATGGTTTTATGTTTTATATTTGAATCCTCAGCAACCAGTACAATGTCTGGCTCAAAGCAGGTTTTGAATAAGTGCAGTTTCATTGATTGTTGACTCTTATTTTGTTTGTTTGTTTTCAAACCCAGATCTGGCTGACCATTTTTTATTTTCTAGATGACTGTTATGCTTGGGATCATAATTAAACACTAAAAAGCATCTTACTTTCTATCTAGGCAAAGGGAGGGGGAAGCTTATATAATTTTTTTCTTCAATTTTAAAAATTTTCATCTCATTTGTTATTTAAGGTATAAAAATATAATACTTAAGTCTTTTTTAAAAATCTATTGTTGGATCACGAGGTGAAGCCTTCAGTCCACATTGAGACAAAATGGGATGAGGAGGCAATTTGCCAGTGGGGTAGTGATGGTGATGAAATGGTTGAATGAGCGTAGATAGCATCTTCCCATCACTACTGGTGCTACAGAAGCCTCTAAAAAGACTCCTACATTGCTAGAAATGGAACAGGACTCTTTATTATCCCGGTTTTTAGTCCTGCCCCACTACAAATCATTTATTTGCTATGTATTATATATTGATTTAGCTATGTATATGCCTTATCTAATAGAAGGAAAGTTCCTTGAGAACAGAAACTTAAAAAAAAAATCTCTAGTGCCCAGCACACTTCCAAGAACAATATAAGTTCTTTAAAACAAGCAAACAAAAACTCTTACCTTCTGTGTTAGAATCAATACTAAGTATCAGTTCCAAAGCAGAAGAGCAATAAGGGCTAGGCAATTGGGGTTATGTGACTTGCTCAGGGTGACATGAATATGAAGTGTCTGAGGCCATATTTGAACCTAGAACCTCCCATTTCCAGGCCTGGATCTTTATCCACTGAACCACCTACCTCCCCCCACGAAATAAGTCCTTAATAGTATTATTGTATTGACTTATTAAACCATCAATTCGACTTGAAAATAAAAATGAAAATATTTTAAAGACTTTTCAGGAAATTTAATCAATATGCTAATTTTTCCCAAAGTAAAAAAAAAATTTCATGGCTTACAGGATCATAAACTTAGTATTGGAAGGGACCCTAGAGGTCATCAAATTGTGTAACCTTGGGAAAATCACTCACTCTCTCTCAGCCCATTTCCACATAAATAAAATGGGAAGTTGGGTTAGATGGCCTCCAAAATCCATTCTACCTCTAAATCTATGTTCCTGTGGTCTAGCCCAAACTCTTTATTTTACAAATGAAGAACATGAGGCACAGGTTAAGTGACTTTTCCAAGGTCACCCAGATAGCCATTGTCAGAGATACACTTTCAACCCAGGTATTCCTGACTCTAAGGCCACATGCTAATAATCCCTTGGTTTCCTTCTTTGTAAAGTGTGGAGGTTTTGCTAGAGGATTGCTAAGGTTCCCTTGAGCTGTCAAATCTTATCATCTTGTTATCTAAATATTAAAGGTCTACATAAATACCAGATAGGCTCATCATCCACTAAGTCAGTGTCCTTCACTTTAGTAAGAAGATCACTTTTTAACATAGTTCCTCATCAGTGAAATGAAGGGGTTGGAGAAGATCGTAAGATATGAGAAAACTGAGCTCAGTACAGAGCAGTTAAGTGACTTGCTCAAGGTCACATAACCTCTAAGATCACTACTAACTCTGGATTTATGATTCATTCTTTTTCTCCTTTGGGGGAAAATGCACTTAGTATATTTTCCTGATAAGCCTTTAACATTATCTTCACTCTTTATTTTCAAGTTTTCATCAACCATCACTAAATGTGTTTTGAAGTCCTTTCAAATAGCTACCTAAGTAGACTAGTTCCCAAATTCCATCCCTGCTTGTTCACTTTGTTGAGCTAAGGCCCTTTTATACATATATAATATCAAAGGAAAAACCCAGCTTGCTTAAACCATTTCCAGAGAGCATAAATTGCAAGTTCACATAAATGTATGTGGTTTAACTCAATTATAGCAAATCTTGCCTATAAGTTTAATTGGACCCTCATACATTAGATATTGCTCCTTACACTCCTGAATTCCCACCCTCAAAAATTCTGTGCCTCTGTTTCTAGATATTAATACAGTCAATATATAGACATCCCTTCTTTTCAAGAAGACATGGGGAATTATAGTGGGACACTTATGTAATTGATACTTCCAATATTGACTTTTTTGCTACTATTTTTTCATCATTAAGTATCATTACTTAATAGTTGCTGTCTAGGTTCTAACTGGGAGGGAGTAGTTAGAGGTCTTAGGAAGAAGGGATGACTAGAAGAATGCCAAATAAATGTTACCAGATGTCCTCTCCATGTCAGATTGCTGCTTCTCTTCCCCTCACCCCACCTCCCTCACCAGCTTCTTTTTAAAAAGACAAATACCCAAAACCTTACTCTTGGAGACAAGTTTCATCTGTTTCCCACCCACTTTGAAAGATATACTCCAATCTGTTCAAAAAGTTTTATTCAAGCAAATTATGATGTGCCTATTGGAAATCCATCTGAATATATTTTTCCAAACAGGAACACACTAATGATGGCAAAAGAGCTCCTAAAAGATAACCCCCCCCCTTGCTTTTGGAAAACCAGATGCTGATTTTAATCAGAGAAATATTACCATTATTTATATAGCCCCTGTCAGGGTTAATGGAGCCCCTGTCTACACTATGATTCTTTCAATAGCTTCTGCCATAGTCACATTCTCTCTGTCCACTTTTCTATGTTAAAATGCATGGCATATACAGTTCTGATTGTTAGAATAAATATTTGCCTTTGGGGCAGCTAAAGACCATTTTCTCTATAATGGAAACAAAGCCCATGGCCTCATTGAACTGATGAGTTATGTTAAGTTGTCAGTCTTTCATGTAATTTATCCAAAATCTTTGCAACTGACTCAAACAGCCCCTGGAGGGCCATTTAAGAAGCCCTTCAAAGGCTGTAGAATATAAGCTCCTTGAGGCCAGACTCTCTTTTGTCTTTGAACTCCAGGCATGGCACACAGAATACATTTAATAGGTGTTAGTGAAATCCAGTTGTGGAATGAAAGATGAAGCTAATAGAATAATTGTTCTCAGGATCTCAGAATCCCAAATCTAGGACTGAATTGAACTGGAGAAACCATCACACAAGCTCTCTCATTTTACAGATATAGAAACCAAAGTCAGTGAGGTTAAGGATCGTAGGATTCATTGGATCACACTGGGGTTAGAGAAGTGCTTCATCTCGCCCATTTAAAGGTTTCATTTGAATAATGAAATATAAAAGAATAATAATAGACAATATCAATTTTGTCTTAGTATAGTTGTACCCTCACATACTATATAGACAAGTTCAATAGAAAATGTGGCAAAACATTCCAGATGAGGAAGAAAATGTGGAAGTTGGTAGACTGTAGAAGAGGATTAACTTATTTTCTTGCCTTCTCTCAGATGACAGAACCAGGAATAATGAGTAGGAGGTATAAAGAGATACTTTAAACTTGAGGTTCATTGATATCAGAAAATGAAACAAACCACAGTCCTAATAATCCAAGCTGTAGTAGGTTTCCCTTATTGGAGGTTAGATGGCCACATTTCAGGTAGGTTGCAGAAGGATTCATGGTCTGATGAGATGGGCCACTGAGGACCCTTCCGACTCTAAAATTCCACTGATTGTTGTGGTCTATTCCAATTCGATCCATTTCCCAAACATGGTGGGAAAGGAGCTTGTAAATTGTTTGCTTTTAATCAATGGTTCATGTTTTTATCATTACAAAACTGAAGATTGTTGTATTTCCATTGCATCCCCCCCCCCGGTAGTTTATGTATTTATGCATTAGGGGGAAAAAGATTACTTTCAAAATCTGATGCCTGTTATATATGTGTTCCTCTAGGAGTTGCTTTCTTATCCAACATTAAATAATCCAGTTAATTTGGGAGCCTCAAAGATAATGTTAGATGGCAAAATTTTGTTCAAAGAATTAACCCTGAAGTTGCTGAATCCCATCCTCATTATAAATGGTAAAAAATATCATCATTATTATTTTGATATATTGATTATCATTATTATTATTTGATGGTGCGAAATTTAAATTAAAATCCAATAACACCAAGTATTATATTTTATAAGATTTATTAGTAATCACTTGAAGTAGAAGAAATAAAAGAACAAAAGTAAAAACCTGAGTAAAGCCATGTAAGAAAAATTCTCCTGCTTGGCATAAAGCCAGCTTTCCCAGCCTCAAAGAGGGGTGGAGGGGGGAAAGAGAGAGAGGGAGGAGCTACACTCACAACTTTATCTCCAAAACATAAGGACATAATGTGAGAATGAAGATGGGAAGCTGGGAAAGACAGTTTTGGGGAGCAAATCCTAATTATACAATGGTAATATTATATGAAATATTTATCCATAGATGGCAAGCAATGTGATCTTGTGAAGCACTAAAATATAAGGAGAACTTTTCTTTGTATGAATGGTGATAACATACTTTTGAGCTCAGTCTTGCTGTCAATAAGTCAATTGGTTGACATTTATTAAACACTAAGTTCTAGACTCATTGCTAAGTTCTGGGAATTCAAAGAAAGGAAAAAAATAGGGTTTCTAGTTACATTTTATTGGGAAGAATACAACATGGAAAAAATTGATCCATAGAAGATATATTCATGTGAGTGGAAGGTTATTTTAGAGGAACACATTAGGAGGTAAAGGTCAAGAAGGGCTCTTTACAGATGGTAGGGTGAGCTGAGTTTTGAGGAAAGCCAGGAAAGCCAGGTGGCTGAACTTGAGAGCAATTTCTCATGAACCAGGAAAGATTGTCCAGACATTCAACCCAGGCTTGTTAAAGACACATTGGTTCCTCCCTTGGTAATAGAACATTCTTATTGATGTGAACATTCTTTCCAATGTTCCAATGATTGCACTCCTGGCCATGCTGTGCTGATCTTGTCTGGGTATTTCCATTGGACCTCAAGTGAATATCAGGTGAATGTTCTTGAGACTTGCCTACAAGTCTTTTGTTGTAGACAGAGTTCTTGTTCAGTCAGGTATGGTCTGCTCTGGCTGCTCTGTGAGCTCCTGTGTAGCCCTGAGATTCGATGATTCTGATCTCTAGCTTACTCAAATTTCAAGGCTCTACCAGTGGAATGAAGGCTGAAACCTGAGGTTGAAATCTTGCCTTGAAAGAAAGGGAGTGTCCATTGTGGAAGAGTGGACATTAATGCATTGCTGGTGGAGTTGTGAACTGATCCAACCATTCTGGATGTCAATTTGGAATTATGCCCAAAGAGCTCTAAAAGACTGCCTGCCCTTTGATCCAGCCATACCATTGCTGGGTTTGTACCCCAAAGAGATCATAGATAAACAGACTTGTAAGAAAATATTTATAGTCGCACTCTTTGTGGTAGCAAAAATCTGGAAATCAAGGGTACGCCCTTCAATTGGGGAATGGCTGAACAAATTGTGGTATATGCTGGTGACTAAATACTACTGTGCTCAAAGGAATAATAAACTGGAGGAATTCCATGTGAACTTGAAAGGTCTCCAGGAATTGATGCAGAGTGAAAGGAGCAGATCCAGAAGAACATTGTACACAGAGACTGATACACTGTGGTAAAATCAAACATAATGGACGTCTGTACTAGCAGCAATGAAATGACTCAGGACAATTCTGAAGGATTTATGGAAAAGATGCTACCCACATTCAGAGGAAGAACTACAGGAGTGGAAACACAGAATAAAAATAACTGCTTGAACACATGGGTTGATGCGGACATGATAGGGGATGTAGACTCAAAATGACTATACCAATGCAACTGTGAATAATATGGAAATAAGTCTTGATTGACGACACATGCTAAAACCATTGTAGGGGCAGCTGGGTTGCTCAGTGGATTGAGAGTCAGGCCTAGAGACGTGTGGTCCTAGGTTCAAATCTGGCCTCAGACACTTCCCAGCTGTGTGACCCTGGGCAAGTCACTTGACCCCCATTGCCCACCCTTACCACTCTTCCACCTGGGAGCTAATACACAGAAGTTAAGGTTTTTAAAAAACAAACAAACAGTGGAAATGTGCATCAGTTATGAGGGGAGGTGTTTGGGAGGGTGAAGGGGAAAGTAAGAACATGAATTATGTAACTTTGGAAAATTTTTCTAAAAAAAAAAATTAAACCTGAAAAAAAAAAGAAAAGAAAATTGGAAAACAGTATGGGGAAAATTAGGTTTATATCAACAGCTCACACCCACCACCAAGATAAATTCAAAATGGATGAATGACTTAAATATAGAGTGAAACCGTATATAAATTAGGTGAACATAGAATAGTATACCTGTTAGATCTATGGGTAAGTGAAGAATTTAAGACCAAGCAAGATATAGAGAACATTACAAGATGTCAAATGAATAATTTTGATTATACTAAATTAAAAAGGCTTTGTACAAAAAAAAACAATGCAACCAAAATTAGAAGGGAAGCAATAAGCTCAGAAAAAAAAATTTATAACAAAAATTTCTGACGAAGATCTAATTTCTCAAATTTATAAAGAAATAAGTCAAATGTACAAGAGATCCAGCCACTCCTCAATTGACAAATGGTCAAGGGATATGAATAGGCAGTTTTCAGATGAAGAAATCAAAACTATCAATAATCACATGAAAAAGTGTTCTAAATTTCTCCTGCTTAGAGATATACAAATCAAAACAACTCTGAGGTACTACCTCACACCTTGTAGATTGGCCAGTATGAAAGTAAAGGAAAATTATAAATGTTGGAGGGGATGTGGCAAAATTGGGACACTAATGCTTTGCTGGTGGAGGTATGAATTGATCCAACCATTCTGGAAGGCAATTTGGAATTATGCCCAAAGGGCTTTAAAAGAATACATGCCCTTTGATCCAAGAATACCATGACTAGGTTTGTATCCCAAAGAGATAATAAAAAAAAAAAAAGGGCTGTACAAAAATATTCATAGTCATGCTCTTTGAGGTGGCAAAAAAAAAAAAAAAAAAGGAAAATGCATGGGGTGTCCCTCAACTGGGGAAGGCTGAACAAATATGATGATCATGAAATAATATTGTGCTATAAGGAATGACGAACTGTTTGATTTCTATATGAACTGCAAAGACCTCCATGAACTGATGCAGAGTGAAATGAGCAGAACCAGGAGAACATCGTACACAGAAACTGAAACATTGTGGAAAAAATCAAATGTAATTGATTTGGCTACTAGTAGCAATGAAGAACTGTGGGAATAGAATGAAAAAATATTTTAAGATTTTAAAAATTTTAATGAAAAAAGAAAATAAGGGTTTACAAATAGAAGACTTTTGGAAAACCTTGAAAGAAAATGATGGGTACAGGGTAGGTGATTTTTAAGTTTCCTTAGATCTTTTGTGACTCAAGGACTTCTGTAGCTGGAGTATGTTGCGGTTTCTGTGATAAGGCTCCCCTTTTGTGATTAGAGGTAGTTTGACATGTATACTTTAGGAAAACTGGATTTGTTGGATGAAAATAAACGCCCTACCCTTTCTGTTGTTATTTTAGTTTTCTGACATCTTCAGACATACTTTATGTTTCTCTGACTTGACTGGATACCTAAGGAGATCTGAGCTCCCTCACTTGAAGGGCACCAAGCCTCAGCTGTTCCCTTCACTGCTAGTACTTCTCTTGGACTGTTGATATAATCCACGAAAAATATGTACAGGGAGGCTGACTCAGGATATATGCTACTCTAACAGATGGCCTTCCAGAGTCTTCAGAACTGTGACACCAATGTTTTTCCAAGAATGCTAGAATTTCTGAGTTATCATCTCCTTAGAGGTAATTTGGGCAGGAGCCTGAAAGTCTTTGGGATCTGGAAGAGTCTGTAACTTCACTTTCTGACTTCCCTCTTTACCAATGCTCGCAATTGAGAGTGTTCTAGAACACTGTCAAACGGAAGTCATGGTCAGGAACTCTAGCCTAGCGACCACTTCTCTTTTGGGAAAGGCAGAATTGACTGGGCTAATCTCCAGGAACTTTCCAGTTAGTCCTGTGGAGTGTTACAGAGATCTCTCATAACAATTCAGCAATTTTACCCTTCAACTCTTACTGTCCATGCACTGGGAGACTGTTAGCCTAGCCATGGCAAATTACAGAATAAAATATTGTGAACACCTATTAAGTGGTCAGTGTAAACTATGATGGCCTCACAAAAGACAGATAAGGCCAAACTGACTTTGTTTCCTTTTTTTTTTTTTTTTAAATTAGTAACTGCTCTGGTTGACCTGGGGATTGTGGTAGATGAGATATGCTTCTATTTGAGCAAAACATTTTATAGAGTTTCTCAAGCTATACTTGTAGGTAAGATGGAGGGATAACAGGAAGATGTAAGAGTCTGACATAATTTAAACTTGTTCAATGACTGGGCCCAAAGAGTAGTTATTAATGCATTAATATAAAGAGAGAGAATAATGGTGAAGCACTTAGCACAGTACCTGGTGCATAGTAAATGTTAGCAATTAGCTAGTATTAACTTGGAGGAAGGGCTCTAGTGGAGCCCCCCAAGGATCTGTCCTTGGCTCTGGGTCACTTCATAGTTTTGAGTGACTTAGATGAAGGCATAGAGGGCATGTTTATAAATTGTTGATGAGGTAGAGCTGTGAGGATTGCTAACATGTTGGGGGGTGCATCTTGGTAGGCTAGAATGTAGTGTGAAAATGGGAGAGATGACTATATAAAGCAGATGAAAAGATAGGTTGGGGCATGGTCATGAAAGGCTTTAGATTACAAATAGAGAAATTTATATATTGGCTTGCCAGCATCATTCATTCTATTTGAAAACTGCCAATGAAAAAAGAATTCTTTTGAAAAGAAATTTCTATTGACTATTTAAGTACTTCAAGGATCTTTTCTTGGACCCATCCATGCCAGTCACATTTTGTTTTTATTCATAGCTTCAATAAGGCTATAAAAGAGATACTTGTGCCTTTTTCAAGCCAATGAAACTGGAAGGGTTTGTTAATGCCATAAATGACAGAAACAGAAGTCAAAATTACCTCTACAGGTCAGAATTCAGAATCCAAATCAACAATGTGAATACAGTGTTACAAAGTCTCTTTGGGCTCAAAAAAATCAATTGCACAAGTACAAAATGGAAGAGATGTAGTTTGGCAGCCATACACACAAGAAAGATCTGGGGATTTAACTTGATTGTATGTAGCTAGAAAGAGGGGCTGATGTAATCTTAGGCTGAATTAATGGAAGTCTGATGCCCTGATCACAGGAGAGAATCATTTCATTGCACTGTTCTCGTCAGAGAATTTTGCCTCCCATTCCTCATTTTAAAGACATTGACAAACCAGCGCTCACACAGAGAAGAATGAAAAGGATGGCAAGGAATGATGAACTCTCTGGAAAGTGTGTTAGAAAGAGGAAGAGGGATAATGAGTAGTAAGCACCTCAAAGAAGCTAGGTGGTGCAGTGGATAGAATACTTGGCTTGGAATCAAGAAGACTAATAATTTCAGACCCTGTCTGAAAAGTAACCTTTTTTTTTATTGTTGTTCTTGTTGATCTAATGATATCTAGAAAAACAATGTGTGGTATAATAGCTAGAGATCTAGCATGAAAGCTAAAGACACAGGTTTAAGCTTAAGTCTGGCTTCTGACATACAGACGATGTTTCACTGGGAAACTCACTTACCTTCCCATTGACCTAGCCAACTCTCAAAGAACTAAGTTGTAGACAAGGTGCCCTCGGTTGGTCTACAATGGTAGGGGAATTCCTTGCTAAGTGTTTCTGACAATGATAAATCTCAGATTCAATTAAAAACAAGAGTATTCATAGTTATTCCCTAAAAGAAATGATGGAGTTCCATTTTCTGTTAGAGATAACTTATTAAATTTAAGAATGAACTTATATTATCTTATAATGCAATTAATGGTGATTTCCCACTCCCAATATTCAGAAAAGGTATCCACGACCTTTTCAATTATCTAATGCTTGGAAATCAGGCAACAAACTGTTTTTGAAGTTAAAATGTCTAATTTCTTTTATCTTTCCTCTTCCTGTACCAGAAATGTGATTCCTTTTCTTCCCCTACTCTACACAATACTTTCTACTCATCATAATGTTAATATTCTATGTCCTCTGAGTAGGTGAGTCTGCAAGTTCCTTGGGTGCAGAAATCATTTTCACCTTTGTCTTTTATTCCCTTGGGCAAGCACAATCTCTGGAACATGGTAGATGCTTAAACCCTTATTTGAAATGTATGAAGAGGGAGTGTAATCCTATCTGCAGGATAATATCTACACCTCACTGGGTGATGAGGATCAAAGAAAATAGACCATGTAAAAACTTCTGAGAACTTCAGTGTGTTATCCAAGTACCTATTAGTTAGTATTGTGAACTGGATCTAAAATCTGCTGGTCCACTCATTGGACCCATACAGTTCTACAGAGTGAGCCCACTTCAGGTCACCATACTGCATCTTGTTTAAGACAACCTCTGTCATCTCTCAAGTCTAGTTGCAGTGAATATGACTTTGATGCTAGAAGACCACCAAGATTCTTAGACCTATTTATTAATGGATGGCTCTGCCTCCCTCACTCTCTGTCTGTCCATACAGGTGTCTCTTTCTGTCTGTCTCTGTCTCTCTTCTCTATCTCCCTTTCTCTCTCCTCTCTCTCTGTCTCTGTCTCTCTTTTTTTCTCTTTCTCTGTGCCAAGAAGCTCTTGATTCAAATCCAATCTCTAACACAACTAACTGGCTACAATAACCCTGGGCAAGTTGTAGAGATGATGCCATCTATATTGATCCAGAGAGTTTCTTTTCCTATAAACATGTATAAATGAATTCAGAAGTTCATGACCTAAACCCTATCCTATGGGGTATTCAGATGGAGATGGCTAGCAGTTGAAGATATTGGACTAGAGCTCAGGAAAGAGATGGGGGCTGATTATGTAGATTTGGAAATCACTTTTATATAGATACTCATTGAATCCAGTGGGACTTGGTAATCCTCAAAAGAAAAAGGAAAGAAAATCATAGAAAGTGAAGAGGGCTCAAGACTGAACCTTGGGTTATATCCAAATCTCTCCTCTTTGTCCACCAGAATAATATAATAGACTTCCTAAATGCTCTTGACAAAATTGAGGTATGCTATTTCCTCATCATTCCTCTGATTTAGCCGACTAATACCATTGTCCAAAGGGTTTATGTGATCATTTGGGTGGGACTTGCTGACTCCCAACGGTCATTCCCTTCCTTTCAAAGTACTCACAAATCATTAACTTAATTCTGTGTTCTAGAATTTCCCAAGAATAACAATCAAAACTACAAGTCTGTAGCTTGAAGAATCTACCTCCTTCTTCTTGTGAAAACCAGTGACATTTATGCATCTCCACCTTTTAGTCAAATCTTTTCTTGATGGGTTTTTTAAAGATCATCAACAGAGGATGGATAATCACAGCTGAAACTTCTTTCATGACTCTAGAATGTCCTTCTGTGTCTGATGCCTTGACACTGGAAGGAATGCAAACAAAGCATAGTCCCTGAAGACCACTGACACATTCATCTGGTCTTACCAAAATTAAGGTTTTCAAGTCTATGAAGCTCTTGCTATTAATTGCTGCAATAAACTCCAGTTGCCACAACCATTTCCATTGCCAATAGTTTTGTTTCCCTGGTTGCATTATTTTTTTAAAATATAGTGGTTTACTGGGCTTTAAAAAAATACATAGTGTTTCCCACACCTTTTTCTGTTGTTTTTTCAGCCTTTTTTTTCTAGCCTATTTGTTTAGGTGAATTCAATCTGAATTTAACAGTTTTCTATCTATGCTAAATGCAATCAGTTATTGTTCTGAATTGTAGTCTTAAAAGAATTCCCTCACAAAATCTGACTCTGACATTTCTTGACTACTCCTTTCTATTCTCAATGCTAATTAGACCCAAGATATCTTCTACTTTTACATATTTAAAATTTTTTTACCAATTACATGTAATAAATTTCCATATAAGTTTTCCAAAGTTATATGATCCAAATTGTCTCCCTTCCTCCCTTCCCTCCCCCTTCCTGGAGTTGGCAAGCAACTTGATCTAGGTTATATATGCATCATCATGCAAAACATTTCCATATTGTTCATTTTTGCAAGTGAATAATCATATAAAAGCAAAACCCCAAAACAAAAATCCAAATAAACAAATGAAAAATTGCATACTTTCATCTACATTCTGCCTCCAACAGTTTTTTCTCTGGAGGTGCATAATATTCTTTGTTATAAGTCCCTCAGAATCGTGTTAGATCATTGTATTGCTGAGAGTAGCTAAATCTTTTAGAGTTGATCATTCTACAATATTGCTCTTACTTTGTACAATGTTCTTCTGGTCCTACTTATTTCACTCTGCATCAAGTCATGAAAGTCTTTCCAATTTTTTCTGAAATCATCCTGTTCATCATTTCTTACTGCACAATAGTATTCCATCACTATCCTGTGCCACAATAATTTTATTTCTTTTTCCTGCCATATTGTCTATAAGGTTGAGTTGGCAGTTCCTAGAGGACATTGAGGAGGAGATGTCCTTTGGGAAGTTGGAAGTGCCTGTCTGGATTTCAGTAAGGAGAACAGCATTAGAGATAGGGATTTTGGATACATCTCCATTCATCATCACTGAAACCATGAGAGTGAATGAGATTGCCAACTCAAAGAATAGAGACAGAAGAAAAAGGGTCAAAGAATGCATTACCTTGGAGAACATTGACTTCAAGGGAATGGCAAGAGGTTGCAGAATCAGCAAAGGAAGCATTAGTAGAGAAGGAGTAGTAGAGAAAGTCCTAGTAGGGAAAAAGTAGTCAGGGAAGTAGATGGTTGTGCTGTCTCAGGAGCCAAAAAAAGAAGGTAATAAGAAGGAAGGGGTGTCCACAGGTTCAGATGCTTTAGAGAAGTCAGGAATCATGAGTAGTGAAATATTGCCTGTGAGTCTAAATTCCTATATAGAATCTTTAAAACCCTCCACAATCTGGTCCCTCTCTACCTATGTGCTCTAATTTACCCATCATTTCATGATTTTGGTTGTCCCCATCTTCCTCCACTCCATTCCCCCACACCAACCTCCACCACATGCAAGGTCTAATCCCATTTAGTAACCTGATAATAATGAGGATGAAGATGATAATTAAAATGTTACATCGGTGCATTTACGTGGGCATTCCTCCCAGATCATAGTTCATCTACATTTCTTCATCTTATCCAAGAAAGATAAGCTTACACTTACTTCTTCTTTCCACATCATATACAGCAAGGTGTAGCCCTGGAGTCAGGAAGCCTTCAACTCAAACCCTGCCTTTGCCACAAGCTCCCTGTGTGACCCTGGCCAAGCTTCTTGCCCTCTTTCATTCTTAGTTTCTTCATTGGCAAAGTGGAGATAATGACAGTACCTACCTCTGGACATTGTTTCAAGGACTAAAGGAGATAACATGCAGACCTGAAAGTGTTATATCAGTGCTAGCTATTAAAACTCTATTAAGTATCACTGAATAAAAACTCAATGATTATCTGAAATAACCAATCAGCTTGTATTTCTTTATACTCCAAGAGATCTCAAGGAGGTAGACATAGTCCATTTAGAGAAAAAGGATTAGACTTAACAGTTTTCATTATTTTCATGAATTACTTTCAGAAAAAGATTTACAAATGTCTTTTTTGTATATAGAAAATGCTTCAAAATTAATTTCTTTGTGCATATTAAACATTCTCTGAGTTCTCTTTTTCAAGAGAACACTTTCAATAGTTAAGAAAGAAGGAAAGAAACTCCCAAGCCAGGTAGCTTAAAATTGAACAGGACAGATGCCAGGGGATGTAGAAGGTCATTGGGTTTTTTATTTTTTTAAACAGACAAAAGACAATGGAACTCATTGTGCTTGAAGATTGGACACATGCACGTATACGCACAACTTATTTTCTCTCTCTATGCATGTATGTACATGTGCATGCTTATTTCAGTTTCATGAGTGTGTTGACTCCAGATCAATGTTGTTGGCTACCTGATGACAGCAGATTAATCTTGATCTTTTTCTTGTAGGATATAGAATACCATCTTTCATTTTGGTACCTCCTCTGCCAATTGTGAAAATGTTTTAATGGTAAATTAATGTCCCCTATATGTAAAATGGGGTCACACAAAACTCTTCTAACATCACGGCAACTTGAACAGCATGATACATTTAATTGGGCCAATTTTCTATCCTCAATTAAGTGATCATAGGAGTTGCCTTTGTAAATTTCTATTTTGAAATAATTACTTCATGCTTTTGGGAAGTTTTAGAGACATTTCACATTTCGTGCTCATCAAAAATCCTTTTGGCTGTCAATATAATTGACAAAACCATAGAATTTGATATCACAGATTTCATGTCACATATTTGACTTAAGCAATCACAGAATCCAATCCCCACTCCAGAGGAATCATTATTATAATATATTTGAAAAATTGAAAGAAGAACTGAAGTCAATTTTAGTTTAACTTGCCCTCACATTCAATAAAACACAGACTCCTTGGCTAGATATTTAAAACCTTTCATGACATTTCTTCAACCTCTTTCTAACTTTATTTCATAGCACTCATGATACATTAGAAGGAGCCTTACCTCTTGTGTCAGAAGACCTGGATTCAAATCCCAACTCTCATGTTTACCCTGCAGAAGTCACACTTCCCCGGGCCTCAGTTTCTTCATCTGTAAATTGAGGTGGTTGATCTGGATAGCATAGAAAGTTCTTTGTACTCCTAGAGCTACAATGTTTTGTGAACATTGTATTCTAGTTTAATTGAACAACATCTTGGCTGTTTTCAGTTGTTTTATCCATGTCTGACTTTGTAACTCCGTTTGGGGTTTCCTTAACAAAGATATGAAAGAGGTTTACCATTTCTTTCATTTCACAAATGAGGAAACTGAGGCAAATGTGACTTGCCCAGGGTCACACAGCTAGTAAATGTCTGAGGCCAAATTTTAACTCAGAAAGATAAGTCTTCCTAACTTCATACATGGTACTCTGTTGTGCCAACTAGCTTCTTTCTCTTAACTGTCTCCTGAGCTCAAAAAGGAATTTCCTACCATCACAGAAACCATATCTCATGGCTATTATGTACCTCACTGATGAGCAGCTGGCTCCCAGGCTTCAGAATCCTTTTTTTCCTTCAAAGCTCAACTCTTTGGTACCTTTTAGGAAGAGTTTGCTTTTGCTGCCTTCTAACTCTCTGGAGTCAAACTAGCATCCCTGTTCTTCTCCACAGACCTCACCTAACATCTAACATGTTGGTACTTACTTTCCACCAAGCTTTTTCTTTCTGTTGGATATGTTACCTTTTCATCTCTGCCTTATATCTAAGCTCAACACAAAGGCTCCTATCAACCCCTGGCCCATCTCAGTCTCCCCTTCCCCTACTTTCCCACTCCAAGAACTTGGGCTTTCCCTTCCTTCCAGGATGACTTTTGGTGACTTAGCTGTTTCCTCCAATGGAATATCAGCTCCCTGAAGGTGGAGACTGTTTCATTTTTTTCCTGAACTCTGTTCTTCCTGACTTGAAGCCCACAGCACATGTTCTAGGATGCCATTCCTTGGTCAGTTATTATAATGTAATGAGGGTCCTAGTTAGCATACTGCACACCACCTTGAAAAGTTTTCTGATGAGTTCTGGTTCTAGAACCTCTTTGTGCCCAGCAAATATAAACTTCACATTTGTAAGTTGATTGTGATTGGATTAAACTTTTCTTAGAAGCATTAAAGGAATTCCTTTGATGAATACTACAAGACTTAGTCAGGAATTGTGACAACAAACAAATAATGGCTTCAAAATTCCAGGTAAGGTAATCAATCTTATCCTAGGTCCTTTGGGCAAGGTTGGACTAAACTTTTAACTTTCCCCACGTATAGTTTGGCTTTTCCAGTTATCAGAGACAAAATAAAGACTTGATTCAGCCTATTGGTTCACTCTAATTCAACCAGGGCTTGTTGAGTTCTGCTGCTGGAAAGTTCATTGGGCAATAACCTGAGAGAGGAGTATGGGGGCGAAGGAGATCTATAAGAGTTCATCATAGTCTATTGCCTTGGAATACTTACATTCTGACATTCAGAACTCCCCACCAATCCTGTACTCAAGCGGGGGGTGGAATCTTTAAGAAATGAAGCCTCTTTACTACTCCTTTTGGAAAGAAATTGTGATCAGGAAAGACAAAAATATAGAAAAAGGCAAAAGAAGGGTCAATTTGATTTGTGAAACATTGAAAAAATCCTTCTACATACCAATTACTGTGCTTGGTGCTGGGGGTATGAAAGACAATAAGAAAGTGCCTGCCTGCATAGAACTTACATTCTACTGGTGGGGTTGGGGAAGACAGAGTCATGTCTGATGTGTCCCAGAAGGCAGAGTGTGATAGAATGTCAACAATCACTCAATTGGATTGATTCATCCATCGCCTGCTCCATGCCATGGACTAGGCTAGGCCACTCCTTCCAAAGGACATATACTTGATGAATTTTGACAGTGGCAATCATGGATTGGCTTCACTCATCTTCTAAGATTTTCATTCATGAAGCTTGTAAAATAGGTCAAATTCCTATTTCTCCCAGGAATGTGGGGCTTCTTCTATACTCTCCTTCTATGCCTAGGACTCTACAATAAGTCTGTCCATCCTCATAACTCTCCACATCCTACCTCAATGCCATTCTACACAGAAAGACCTCAAGGAGAGACCTGATCTGCCAAAGGACAGCGTCCTACAACCCTAATTCTATCCCTTCTCTGAACTTGTTAGACTGGGTCAGACTTCACTCCTACTGGAGATGCCCAGGTCGGCCATTTATCATTCCTCTCTTCTGGTTAATAACTTTGGTGTCAATTCTTGTATGTAAATTATCATCAATAATGTATTGCAGCCTGTTTATACCCACCATACAACTCTGCTCTTTGGGGATCACCTGGAAAACATTTCTGGGTCTGCCTTAATTCTAGTGCCTTTTCTTTACTGATCATCTCTAATTTATCTCATGTCGACTTCCCTAAGACTGTGAGCTTGAAGGCAGGGACTGTCTTTTGCCTCTCTTTGTACCCACAATGTTCCCACAGTGCTTGTCACATAGTAAGTGCTTAATCAAGACTGAATGACTGACTGATTCTTCAAATATTGTGGTATTGTGTCATTCAGAGACGTATGACCTCACTGGCATTAACAAAGATAGATTTTTGTTTTAGGGCTTGGAATCCTTGAAACTGCTGTTTAATTTCTGAAATACATATAGTATGTAGAGAAATATTCGTTAATTAAGAGTTCATTAGGAAATAGAGTTAAGTAGCATAATTTATTGATAGATATATAATAGAGATTAATAAATTGGGTTTCTTTAAATCTGAATCGAATCTCAGAGATGATTGATGAGAAAGAATTTTCTCAAGGGGCTTTGAGAAAGGCAGTTGGTAATGGCTCTCTCTCTTTGGGCTGACCTGAACAAGGAACGTGATCCAAAGAGCGGTTCTGCGAGTTTGGAAAATCTTAGCGAATTTACAGCCTGAGAATAACCATTCTATTAAGCCAGAGAAAAGGAGAGGGTTGGGTTCAGTACCTGTGTTTGCCCCAATAGGTGGCAGCAAAGTCTGACCAATTGAGTGGATCAGGCTGTGGACTCTGACCAACTGGGAATCACATCTGAGCAGCAAGAAAGAGAAACTTGACTTGTTTATAAGTTTATAATTAGATTAGGATAGGTGGATAAGGATTTGGGGGGTTGGTTTTTAGATAGAATAGGAAGAGAGGATAGCTTTGACTCTGTGGAAGGAGAAGAAAGTCCTTGTGGGCCAGACTGGTTGGGTGGTTGATGGTAAGATTTATTAGCATAGGGACTTCATAATAGGGAAGAAATACCTTTTTACCTATTTTTCCTTTTACTATCCCTTCTTCTAAAATTTGTATACCTATGATAAATATATTTTTATATAACTGGCCTGAGCTGGAAATCTTTCGGACTGTTTAGAGAAGCCATTTTTCTCAACAAGTGTCTGCCCAAGCTGTTTGCATTGATAGAGTAACTTGGTAGGCTGTTGACTCGTGTTTAGTCTGGACAGTCGGCATTTTTTATTCACTTGATTTTTCCTACCTATGTCAACTCTTTAGAATGGTTTTAGATCTCATTTAGTATTCTTGGGTTTGATGCTACTAATACAACTTCTTCTGCAGGACTTTGTCTTTTATGGGAAAGACCTTTTCCATTTGGACTGTGCACTGAATATCTTCTGTGACAGTTGTAAACTCCTTGATGAGTCCACATGTCCCTAGATATTGATACGCATTTGGACTGTCCTAGGAAGATTCCAAAGATTGTTTTGCAAAATAAATACCAGATATTGGGGTCCTTTCTCAAGCTGAACTGTCAAGCATTCAAACTTTGCTGTAGAAAGGAGAACTCCAATAGGTTGGCCACATTGCTTGAGTGCCAAATGCATTCTGCAGAGATTAAAATTAATATTCAACAGCTAAATATTATATTTTTAAAGTTTTATGAATAATAAACGAACATAAAAAAAAACAGAGTGAAAGGTGCTAAACTAACTTCAGTCACCCTGGTGAAGAATTGAGGAGGTGGGCAGAGCGAACTGAAACGATATACCAGTGATTCCCAAAGTGGGCACCACCGCCCCCTGGTGGGTGCTGCAGCAATTCAGGGAGGCAGTGATGGCCACAGGTGCATTTATCTTTCCTATTAATTGCTATTAAAATTTTTAAAAAATTAATTTCCAGGGGGCTAAGTAATATTTTTTCTGGAAAAGGGGGCGGGAGGCCAAAAAAGTTTGGGAACCACTGCTATATACAAACAACATAACAACACATGTATAGGAAAGGCAAGAGGAATTGTGAGTAATACAGAAAGGAATTTTGGGTAATGTCGTTTTAGGAGTTCAAGATTTTCCAACTATACAATTCAAAAGTCTATTTTACAGAAAACTCACACAAGGTAAGTGCTCATGTGGAGGTCAGAAGCAGCAATATAAGGACACTTTCAAAGTCTCTCTGAAGAGTTTTAGTATCTATTCTGAGACATGGAAGACACTGGCACAGGAGCACCAAGCATGGAGTGCCCACGTAGAAGAAGATTCTGTGCTCTGTGAGCAGAGGGAAATTGCAGTAGCTCAAAAGAAATATAAGATGTACAAATTTAGAAGCATCGCCATCCCAAGCGTTCATACAATCTATCTGTGCCCAGTCTGTGATAGAGCCTTCCAGTATTGGTCTCAGCAGCCACAGCAGGATACACTGAACATTGACTTGGACGTGGTGATGCCATTTTGGTCCTCTTCATGTACGAAGGGTAACAACTACCAACCAATGCTGAGCCCCAGGAATACAGAGCAAGACAAAAGCATTCCAGGAGCTTACAGTATAATGGAGAAAACAATACACTGAATAAATAGGTATGTACAAAATATAGAGAGAATAGACAGAAGGTAATTTTACAAGGAAAAAATGGAAGTGAAGGTCAAAAGTAGAAGAGTGAATGAGACTGCCAAAGAAGAGTCTGAAGAGAAAGAAGAGGACCAAAGAGAAAATACATTAAGGGGATCCCAAAGAGGCACAGAAGTCAACAGAGGAACTTAATGAAGAAGAGAATGAAGACATGCTGGAGAGAGAGAGAGAGAGAGAGAGAGAGAGAGAGAGAGAGAGAGAGAGAGAGAGAGAGAATTGTTGACTATGTCAAAGATAAGTAAAAAAAATGTGGAAAAAATTTTAAAATCTTTGGATTTGGTCATTATGAGATCATTAATGATTTAAGGGAGAACAATTTTAATAGTTTTTTAAAAAATAATTCCTTGGGAGGAAAAATATAGGATGTAGTATTAAATGGAAGGTTTCTGAGCACTGGAAATGGAAGCAATGATTATGAATAGTCAACACTGCTTCTTCAAGACTAGCTCATAACAGACTATCTTTGTTTTTATTTGTCAAAGTTAGTAGACTAATGTATCAGGAGAATCCCATAGAAAGATGTACCTGGCCTTTAGAAAAACAATTGATAGTTTCTTTATAGTACTCTTCTGGACAAGTGGAGAGAGACAATGAATTTGGAAGAGGCTGAAAGACTGGGCACAAAGGAGTTATTAATAGGGAAATGTTGATTTGCACTAAAGTCGCTAATGGAGTGCCCAAGGAGTCCATATTTAACCCTAAATTGTTTGATTTTTCTATAAATACCACCAGGTGGCAATGTTGAGCAAGAGTGTTTCAAAAATGGCAAGGACCACTGGAGCACCCCTTGAGCATGCCTAGAGCTTCCAAAGAGGCTGACCCAACATACTCACCTATTGTCTTTCACTACACTGGAATTATTAGCTATTTCTGCTGTTGCCTGCTAACAACAGAGAAGAGTTTCTGAGCCTCTGACTTCTTTCCCCAGAGAACAATGTCATCTGAATAATAACACGTCCTTAATTTAGAAAGGAAAAGAAAAAAGAAAACAACTAAAATATAAACCTTACACATGTGCTGCTGCCCATCCTACCTTCTAAGGACTAAGTGGAGTGGGTCCAATGTTCTCTCTCTGTCTCTCTCTGTCTCTCTGTCTCTGTCTCTGTCTCTCTCTCCCTCCCTTCCTCTCTCCCTCCCTCCCTCTTTCTCTCTCCCTCCCTCCCTCTTTCTCTCTCCTTCCCCCCCACTTAATTTGCAGTTTCCTGAAAAAAAAACAACAACAACGAAGTTGAATGTATAGATTAGAGAGCATTTCTTGAGCTACACTGAAATAAAAGAGAATTTTAAAAATAAACTCTTTTTCTCCAGTTATTTTCTTATCATCAAAAAGATAATTGAAGGCTACAGAATGTTTTTTTAAGGTTGTGATCTTGGATGAATACTAAAGAGTAGTTGTATTCAGGTGGTTGGTGTTAAGGCTACTCCTGAATGCATCCTATGAGATTTTCCCAAACTTATAAACATGGACTTGGTTAGTGATAGGGCAGATTTTTGCTTTATCCACATGGGATTTTACCTGGAAGTATCAAATATGAAATGTTTTGCTTTGAAATCATTTGGCTACATGAAATAATGTGTATGAATATGTATAGTTTGCTGTTCAGTTCTCTCTGATTCTTTATGACCTCATTGTGAGTTTTCTTGGCAAAGATGCTGGAATGGGTTTGCCATTTCCTTCTCCAGCTCATTTTATAGATAAGGAAACTGAGGCAAATAGAATTACATGATTTTCCCAGGGTCATCTAGCTAATGAAATACTTGAGTCTAAATTTGTACTTGAGTTTTCCTGACTCCAGGCTTGGCACTCTATTCATTTATATGTATATGTTGTAGAAACCTAATGCCTGGCATATGGTAAATGCTTAATTAATGCTCTATGTATTTATTCATGCATTGGTTTCAAATCATGCTTCTAACACTGACTAGTTATGCGACCATCTGTGAATCAGTTCACTTTTTAGCCTCAATTTTCTCATCTGTAAAATGGGGATAATAATAGCAACTAGCTAGCATTTATATAGTGCTTTTAAGGTCTTCACAGCACTTTGCAAATATTATCCCATTTGATTTTGGTCCTATTTTACAAATGAGGAAACTGAGGTAGATGGAGGTAAATTCATTTGCCCAGGGTGACACTGCCTGGGAAGTATCTAAGACCATATTTGAACTCATGATGAGTTTTCCTGAAATGAGACTGATTACAAAAATGAGAGTGTTATAGAGAAGTCAGCTATTATTACTTTATTATCACAAATTTAAATATCATTAAATATAGGATATCTCCAACTCAGCCCCAACTATCACGGTATAACAGCAACCAAGAGGCTTGGCTTGGAATCTGGTCACACATATGGTTATGAGCAGCAGAGCGTTGATGACAGATTTGGAAGTCCATAAGGAAATGTTTAGGAGAAGGATTCTTTGAGACCACTGGGATCTGTCACATAGAGGGGAGGCTTCCTGCTGTTCCTTTGCTGTCATCAAGACAGACAAAACAGCCTGCAGACATCCAGGGGATGTTTGCTTTCACCCTAGGAGTTCCCAATCTACTGCCAAGACCAGGGGCCAGGGGCCATCAAAATGGTGGCAAGGCTACAAGGCAATGGGAGTGAGTAGGCAAAGTGGTGGCTCACAAGTGTGAAGAACGAAGACCTGTCTCTAATTCTGTCACCTAGAATTGAAGGAACTGGGGCAGATTGGTTAAGGCTCAGAATCTCAGTCCTTTCATCTTTTCACTGGGGAGTCTAATATGGCTCTTACCTTCTTTGTGAGCCTGTCAGAAATTTGGAGTTTTATTTTTTGGTGCTGGGGCAGAGAGCACTGGAAAGGCAGCTGGATATGGAGCCGGGACTTGAGATTTGAATGCCATCTACACTACTGAGCACCTGTGTGACATTGGGCAAGTTCTTAAAACTCTCTGGGTCTCAGTTTCCTCAACTGTAAAGAGAGGTCATTAGACTCAATGGCCTCTAAGATCCTTTGTAGTTCTAAATCTGTCATCTTTTGAGTCTACAAAATAGCTGGGCATGACTGGACTCTCCCTCTAACTTACAATAGAGAAACTCCATTTCTAATTCAGCTTGATGATTTCTCTGTCCTGTAAAATCTTAGTGGATCAATTGAAGCCACGGAGAGGGTTAGTGTCCATCCATGGTCACACAGCCTTAGGTGTCTGAGGCTGACCTTGAAGCCAGGCTTTCTTGACTCCAGGCTTGGCTTGTCTTTACCTCCCTTCTCCTTGCCTCTTGACAGTTCAGAGGAGATAACTCCAGATGGAAAGTGTTCTTGTTGGGTAAATATGCTAAAGAAAGAATGAGAAAGGGTTCTTGTATTTCTCATTCTGAGGCATTCTTAGAGGCTCCCAGGGATATCAGAGAACACTTCGATGCTCTTTCTTCCCAGATGCTTCCCCTTCCATTTCAAGGAAAACTAGAGATATCCTGGCAGTTGGGGGCAGAGGGGTGTAGAGGAGGGAGAAGGCACATTTGGGACTGGGATACATTGCTTAGTGTGTGTGGACAGTATATGAGTCTCCATCTCTAAAAGTCCATTTAAAAATACTCCAATGTCCATGGATGGCAACTAAAGAAAAAAACACTTTTACTGTCTCATTTCAAACCATTAAATAATAATCAATGTAAATAATGATAATTGATATAATAGTATATGTATATATACATATATATCTTAAGTCTTAAGACTATATATGTATATAGTTTTAAGATTTGCAAAGCAATACTATCTGGAAGCAGGTAGCTGGTGCAGTGGATAGGGAGATGGGACCTCACCCTCCTCATGAGGCTCTCAAAAGTGTTTTGTTTCTTTTGGTTGGGGTAGAGTGGAAAGACAACTGCATTTGGAACGAGGACTTGAATTTGAATCCCATAAAAAGTCAGGAAAGTCTGAGTTCAAGCCCAGCCTCAAACACTCAGCCATCATCTGCCTCAGTTTCCTCAACTGTAAAATGGGGGTAATAATAACACCTATTTTCCAGGACTGTTGTGATGATCAAATGATTTCATATTTGTAAAAATGCTATTATTGTTGTTGTTTTATTCTCACAACCACCCTGGGAGGTAAGTGCTATTATTATCCCCATTTTACAAAGGAGGAAACTGAAGTAGGCAGAAGTTAAGTGACTTGTCCAGGACCTTTACAGAGTGCTTTAAGCTTTACAAAGGTCATTTTAACCTCACCACACCCTAGAGGACAGATGTCACTGTTACCTTCATTTTGTGTTAGATGACCCCGAGGCTCAGAGAGCTCAATGGTTTGCCCACTGTCACACCAGTAAAGTGTCCGAGGGAGGCTCCAAGACCAGCTCTGTAGCTGACTCTGGCCTCCACTCACAAGTAGTGGGACCTTTCTGTGAGATTTGGACCTGAATCCTGTAAGGCCGGAGGGAAGATTCTTTTCATTGCTGGCTTTGCCAATTCTGCAAAGGCCACGTTGATTGATTTGGAAGTTTGAGTTTGCAAAGGTCCAAATTCAAGTCATGCTTTAATTGACATGGCTAAATGGCAAAGGGGGCTGAATTCTGGGCTTAGTTAGAAAGAGCTACCTCGGACAGCTCTAAGAGTTGTGTGGCCCTGGACAAGCTACTTAACCCCTGTTTGCCTCAGTTTCCCTACTTATACAATAAGGATTACAATAGTGCCTGCCTCCCCATTGAGAGAATCAAATGAGATAATATTTGTAAAGTGCTTAGGAGGATGCCCAGCACATAGTATTATGGAAATGTTAGCTATTATTATTATTACCACTAGTGTGACACAAAGGCTTTACTAGGAAAATATTTCTGTTTAATCTGACTGGTTGTTAACTGCCTGATCACATGAGTCGATGGGGACATGATTGGGGATGTAGACTCTAAGCGATCACCCTAATGCAAATATTAATAATACAGAAATAGGTCTTGATCAACGACACGTGTAAAACCCAGTGGAATTGCTCATCAGCTATGGGAGGGGGAGGGGAGGGAAAAACATGAATCATGGAACCATGGAAAAATATTATAAATCAATTAATTAAAATTTTTCAATAAAAATATTTTGACTAGTTGTGCCTAATTTAGATTGATACTTTTTTCTTTTCCTTTTTTTAAAACATATTTATTTCTAAATCCATTCTTTCCCTACTCACTGAGCCTTCCATCATAACAAAGATTTAAAAAGAGAAAAAACAGTTTGGTAAAAACTGCCCAGATGTCAACACCACCCTTCCCCCCAAACCACAACCATCAAAGTACATTTTCACAACTCTTTCCCTGGAGTCAAGTTTGGTGACTTCAGGGGCTTTTGTTCATTACCATTATGGTAGTTTTGTCCATGTTTTTCTTGATTCTTCTGAATTCATACCAGTCCTTCCAAGTCTTGTGTCTCTTGGTGTGTTTTGCTTTTATTGTTTTTTACAGCGCAATGACTATGTCTAGGTGTTTTTTCAATATTAAGCTTTGAAAACAAACTTGTGTTTGAGAAATTTAGTCTTTGAAATCTAGAAGGAACCTTAGAGATCATCTAATCCAGTCTTCTCATTTTATCAATTGGATCATTGAAGTTCAGAGAGGTTTAATAATTTGGTGGTTTATAATAGCTGCATTTGAACTCTGATCCTCTTAGACTTACAGAATGATAACACTTCAGAGATATTCACAGGAAGGAACTGAATGGCCATCTGGTCCAACCCATACTTCAACTAGGATCCCCTCTCTTACACACCCCATTAGAGTTCATCCAGTCTTTGTCTGAAGACCTCCAGGGAGGAGATCCACCTCCTCTGAAGGAAGCCCCTTCCAGTTTAGGAGATCTGTGTTTGGTAGGTGAAGTTTCCCTTGCCTAAATCTCCCTGTTTATAACACTTGTTTGCTATTCTCAGTTCTGCCCTCAAGGGCCAAACAGAACAAGTCTAATCTTTCATTCACATGACAGCTCTTTGTACATTTGAGGGATGATGATTTCTCCCTTTCTCTTCTCTAGTTTAAATCTCCCCATTTCATAGAATCACAGGATCTCAATTTTGAAGTGGACATCAGAGACTATGGAGAACAGACTATACCTAAACAAGAATGCACCTTTTTGACTTATGGAAAAATCATTCTACTTCTGCTTGAGGACCTCCAAAGACAGGAACCGCTATTTCCTATGACAGTCTAATGTGCTATTGAGTAACTATAATGACTAGGAATCCCTTCTTTAAAGCATGCCTCCATGTGTCTCTTTCTAATGTCTGCTCCAGACCCAGCACTCTTCATTGTACATCACCTCTTACCATTCGGCTTCATGCCCTACCTTAGCTATTTCTCTGGCCAGTGACTTAGAAGACCATAGAGTTAGAGGGGGAAGGAGATTTGGAGATCCCCAAGTTCATCCTCCTCAATGTACAGACAGGGAAATTAAGTCCCAGTGAGGAGTGACTTTCCCACTGCCATACCAATGGTAAAAGGTAGAACCAGGATTCAAATTCAGGTTCTTTAATTCCAAATCTGGTTCTTTGTCCAATGTGTCCCTCTGTTTCATATCCCCATTGAACCATGTGATAAAGCAGTTGTTTTTCTTCTGAATTTCTGCTCCCACAATTCTTTCTCTGATTGTGGATAGTGTTCTTTCACATAAGTCCCTCGGAATTGTCCTAGATTATTGCATTGCTACTAGTAGAGATATATTATATTCTATTGTGCCATAGTGTATCTGTCTCTGTGTATAAGGTTCTCCTAGTTCTAGAGCGAATTTCTTGAGGAGAAGTTTTAATGAAATCTCTGATCCAGATACTTGTCCCCTCAAAAAATATATAGAAATATATTGTAGGGAATGAACTTCTAGGCCTGAGTATTTAAGAAAGCAATAAGCTTGGAGAACTCTTCGAGTTGTGTAAGCATGATGGAAAAGGTTGTGAAGATCATAACAAAAAAAGTTTGGTGAGAGACTGGGTTGTTGAGTCTGGAAAAGACAAGACTCATGGAAGATACGACACAATAGCTGTCTCCAAGTATTTGAAGATGTCACACAAAATCAGATGAGAATTGTTCTGCTTGACCCCAGAAGGCAAAGGCAAGAGCAGTGGGTGGAAGGAGGAAAGGTTAGACTTCTTATAAAGAGAACGTTCCTAACAATTAGCACCATCCCAAACTGGAAACACCTCCCAACTGGACCGGCTCTTTTTCACTGGAGGTCTTGACTACTTATCTGGAAAAAAGCACAGGGCATTCCTAGTCAGACATGTGGCACCAGGGAAAGGGCCCTGAATTGGTAGTCAGAGGTGTGGGGTTCTAATCCTCGATCTGCCACTTATCACCTGTGTGACTAAGTCATTTACTCTTGCTAAGCTCCAGCGTCTCCTCTATTATAAAAATAAGAGGCTTTAACATTGCTTTCAGCTCTAAACCTCTGACCATGATGAGGTTTAGGTTGGAGCAGATGCCCTCTGAGGTCCCTTCCCATGGTGAGATCCTGAAAAGTTTCATGACATCCAGCGCTTGTGAGATCCCTCAGACCAGGTCTGTGCACCATATTTTAGGGAAAGATTGACAAAGAAGAGATAATCCAGATGAGGGCAACTAGGCAGATAAGTGGTCTGGAAACCACATGAAGCATCCTTATGCTTATGAAGAGGAAAAACCTAATGCATTTTCTCTGTCTTTAAATACCAGGAAGATTGCCATGTGAGAGTCAGAATGCTGCTGCCGAAGGTAGATCTAAGAGATAAGAGTTATGGGCCCTTACTATAAGGAATGAGCTTATTGTCAGAGCTGTCCAACAATGGGAAGGCTGCCTCCTGAGGGAGTAAGCTTCCCATTCTGCTAAGTGTTCAAACAATGGGTAAATAAATGACTGCTTCTCTGGGATTCCCATTTTAGGAGGGAGATTGAGCTCCTCTTTTCCAAAGATCTCTCCCATCTCTCAGAAATTATGTCTATTTTTGAAATACAGTCATTTCCAGTGTTTCTTAAGTATTTCTCCTTGTTGCTCTGTGAGTTATTTCAGACTTGCTCTCCATGTGTTCTTATTCAGACTGATCATGAGTCAAATTCCATTTCAACAAATCTATGATAATGAAAAGCCCATCAGGTGGCCATGTGTAGAAAGAACAATGACCTGGGAGAAAGACTGTGGGTTCAAATCCCACCTCTGATACTACTGGCCTGATCTTAGGCAAGCTATTTAACCTCCTTGGGCCACTGATTCCTCAACTTTAAAAATAAGTTATACTAGAAAACTTATGAGGGTTCCTACTATCCCAATTTTGGGATTCTATAAACAAGCAAAACGTCATAGGACATGCTGAATTTCAGAATTACAAGGGACCTCAGAGGTCATTTAGTCCAACCCATTCCCAACAAAGAATCTCCCTTATGACACATTGGTTTGATGGTCACCCAATATTTGCTTTCAGATCTCTTATGAAAAGAACTCTCCTCCCTAGGAGGAGGAAAGGAACTCACCACCTCTCTAGGCATCTCCTTACACTTTGGGGTAACTAATCTTTAAGAAGCTTTCCCTAACCTCAAACCTCAATTTGCCCTTTTTCAATCCTCCCAATTCTGCCCTCTGGGGCTAAGTAGAATAAACTTAATCCCTCTTTCACTGACAATCTCTCAAGTACTTAGAGACAATTCTGGTGTAATCCATGAGTCTCCTTTTCTCTAGGCTAAACATCCTCAGTTCCTTTGACTGAGATTCTTCAGGCATGCATTCAGGACCCCTACCTGTTCTGGCCACCCTCTTCTGGACGCTGTCCAGTTTATCAATGCCCTTCTGAAAATGTGGTTTCTGGAACTGAACCCTGTACTCCACTCTTGACAATTTAATGGAATGTGACATGTACATCAATCAGCAAACACTTATTAAATGCCTATTATGTGCTGGGCTCGGTGTTATGTATTCACATCTCCTCATTGCCAAGTAAGCTGCTTAATGAAAGACATTAAATGACATTTAGTGAAAGGCATTAAATGCTACTTAGTGAAGTCATTAAATCTGGCTGAGATATGAACATTGAGCAATTCTGAACTCATTAATGTAGCAAAAAATTTAGTTTGAAGTTAAGTAAAGATTTCCACAAGTTATGATGGAAAAGAACATTGAGCCTCATCTTGACCTTAGGAGATCCTGCTTCTGATGCTGGCTAGCTCTCTGACCCTGGATGAATCACTTACTGTTCCAGGACCTCAGTTTCCCCATCTGTAAAAGAGAAATAATAATACTGCATTACCTGACTCACAGGTGTGTTGGGAGAAAGATGCTCAGCCAAAACTTCAACAGTACATGTGAATTGTTGTTTTTCTTTCTCCATTAATATTTATGATCCTAATTTAATGGAATACTACAAAAAATAGAAGAGCAAACAAACAAAAAAAAAAGGCAGGCCAAAGACTGGAATGCCAGGTAAGTAACTTGAGTTGTGATTGTGAATATTGTGTAGAATGTAAGCTCCCTGAGGGCAGCAGGTGCCATTTTTGGTTCTGTTGTGTAGAAGGGGACTCAGGCTATCAGGGCAGCTGCTACCATTGGGGCTACTGTGCTACTTGTTACATATACTTTAAAAACCAAACCATACATTATAGAGATCCCAAGTTTCATAGAGAATCCCCTTTCTGCTCTCTGTTTATGGAGATGATAGTCTTTGCTTATACCTGTCAAGTTCATAATTTTTAAAATAATAAAGAAAAAGTTACCAAAATGAAATCAGCAAAATGGAAAACTTATTGGTTTTGCTAAGAGCAGGGATGGACAGGCCTTACATAGCTGGATCTTGCTTTCATGGCTGCAGCCAAATATTTTAGTTGTGTTGGTTCATTTATTATTTTTACAGAACTCTCTTTGCAGGAGTTGCCTCAAAGCTAGGGTAACCAGACATGGTGTATTTGCATTCTCACTTTCTAAATGATCTTCTAAAATGCCTCCTACGTGAGTAATACGTGAGTCTTTTTTTCTGTCTTGTAATGATGGACTAGAGAGGCAGCATGGTAGAGACAGCATTGTGTCATAGTCAGGTTCCAGTCCTACTTTTAACACCTACTGCTATGTGATGACCCTGGGCTGTCACTAAGGTCCCGTGTTCCAGACAACACTAAGACTATTAACCTACAAGTGAGTGGTTGGTCTACATAGATAGAGGGAATTCCCACACTGGGAATAGCCTATATCAATGAAAGATAAGTCTGAACAACCAGACACGTGGGCTCACAGTATCCCTCGGACACTTGGTAGCTATATGATCGCTCTTTTTTGCCTCAGTTTCCTCATTTGTAAAATGAACTGGAGATAGAAATGGCAAACGACTCCAGTGCCTTTGCCAAGAAAATTTCAAATGGAGACACAAAGAGTTGGATAAAACTGAGAAAAGACTGAAGAGCAACAATATCATAGATTTCGATCTGGAGGCAATATTGTCATATAAAAAAAAAAAGAGTGCTGAATTTGGCATTAAAGGGTCTGAGTTCAAATCCCAGCTTTACTACTTACAATCCATACAACACTGAAACAAGTCCCTTAGCTGTTTCAGCTTCTGTTTCCTCTTCTTTAAAATGAAGAGATTAAACATGCTGGCTTCTGAAGTCCCTCCTGACTGTATCATCTGTGCTTGTATGGCCCTGAGGTCTTCTAGTCAGAGAATCCCAGTTCCAGAATCAAAGGGACCCCAGAGGCCACCCAGTCCAACTTCATCTTTTTACAGTTGAGAAACCCAAAGCCCAGAGAAGCCAAATTGCCCAAGGCCACATAGGTAGTAAATGACAGTAATGGTACCATGAATATCATTATCATAGCAAAGGCAAATCTGGAGGCAATAATAATAATAATAATAATAATAATAGTAATAATAGTAATAATGACTCAGTACTTTGGATTTCTCTGGTTCTCAAAGTCCTTCTAAAAACTTCAGGCTTCCACCTTTAATAGTATAATTCAAACGACAGTTTTCATCTGATTTTCTTTTCTTGGTTGACTTTAGCAATAACTTTTCTTGAAGCCCAAATTGAAGGAATGCTTTTTTCCCCTCCTCTTTGATATTTTTCTGCCTTCAAAATGAATTAGGAGTAAGAGAGCAGCCTCTATTAAGCTGAATTGGAGGGTAGTGCAAGCCTGCTGTTTCCTGACGGCCAGTGTGGGGCTTCTTTGAGAGTGGAAGAAACCTTCTAGACGAGGAGGTTAATTCTCCTTTGACACGACTTCCTTTCTGATTTCCTGTAACAGAACGGCTTTGTTTTATTTCTGGGCTAATCGATTCATTATGAATACCCCAGCACCCCCCAGTGCCCCCAAAGCCAGGAAAAGTCAGATCTTGTCACTTTCAACTTCTCTGTCCATTTGGACATGTGGCGGAGGCAATCGGGAGCTCTTGGAGCCTTTGCATGTTTTCCCCCATATTATGATGAAGGTTTTGGACAAATTACTGTATGCCTTGATGACTCTGTCAGGGGAAAACGCTCACACTCTATGCCATCTGGTGGCTGATGAGAACTTCTTTGGAGTGTTTCAACTGTGGATTTCATTAGTTAAAAACAGACTCAAACTTTGGGCTGCCCAATTCCTCACTACTTTTCATTGGTGGAAGCGACACAAATATTTTCTTGTGGTTAGTTTTTGAAATATGGAAGTCTGATTAAATAAGAAAGGTTAGAAGAACGGTGATATTCAGGACTGATCAGTAAATAAATGAGAATCATAGATTTAGATCCAGAAGGGATATTGGCAGTCACCAAGTTCAACCCTTATATTTTTATTTTTTATAATTGAGGAAAGCTAAGGTCCTGAGAATTTAGTGAGTATTCCTATCTTACCCAGGTAGAAGTACAGCTCGGGATTTTTAAGTTCGAGTCCCCTCTTTCTAAATTGATAAGAACCATCATCCTCAAATATTAATTGAGCACCTACTGCGTGCCAGACAATATGTTAAAAGATCAAGACACAAAAGAATTCAGTACTCTTTTCAGTATACCACAATGCTCATTGAAGATAATCATGATTTTGTTTGGTTTGGACCAGGAAATCTTGAGCTGTTCCTAAAGTATGACCTTAATCATAGTAAGCCTGTTCAAGTACTTGAAACAAAGAGATGCCAATAATTGTTTCTGAAGACTCTATCAATGAGTATTCAGTCTGTCTTTGATTGGAATTACATGTATTCTATAAAACACAACTGGGAGATGTTTTGGGAAGAATGGGAAAGAGGAATTGGAGTGAAAAGAGACCAGGCTCAATTCTTATCTGAATGAGTAGCAGTATGACTGGGGCAAAAAAACCCCTCACCTTTCTGAGCCTCAGTTTCCCCAAATGCAAAATGTGAATAATGATTTTCATAATACCTACTTCATAAAGCAGTTGAATTGGCTGGAGACCAGGACTCCATACTTATTCTTGGTCCTCTTCTTGGCCTTTTCTTCCCTATAGTACTTGCCTTCTACCGATGGTCTTGATCTTTTCCCTGCTCATCTTCCTCCCACTGGAAACTTGGACTCCTTCCCAGGATACCTTAGGTCTCATAGGTGTGCTTTCCAATTCTTGCACAAATCCAATCCTTCTTGCTATTTTGTGTGTGTGGGGGGGGGGCACTTCCTCCTCCTCATATCCTCTCTCCCCTCCACCCATTTACATATTGTTTTCTTTCATTAGCAAGGGAGCTTCTTGAGGATAGGGATTGTCTGTATTTGTATCCACAGTTCTTAGCATAGTGCCTAGAACACAGTAATAATTTCATAGATTTTCTCTCTCTCATATGTATATATATATACATATATACACACATATAATGAGATAATGTACATCTATGTAATATGTTGTTTAAAGTTTAGAGCACCATACAAATGCAGCCAGTGTTATTAAAGGTGCTCTCAAAACACATGTATCTATTTGATACGGAATCTCAGTTGTCTAGCATCTCAGCTTTCATCTAGTTCAAACTATTTCTTCCATTCTTAGTACTCTTCTAGCCTTTGCCTGGAGAGAACTGTGGAAATGGCACACTCTCTACCACCTTTAGCACTCCATTCCACTTAGAGAAAGCTTTAATTGGAAGGAAGTTTTTTCTTAGTCCAAGACTAAATCTTCCTGTTCCCAGCTCTTACTCCCTTCTAATTCCTTCCTCTAGAGGCAATTAGAGAAGTTCAGTCCCTCCTCTGCATATTGATCCCCTCGATTCTATCAGAACATTACCTGTTACATAAGTTTTATCCAAGCTAAGAATTTCCAGTTTCTCCACCTAGATCTTCTCATGACATACACTAATCCTTCAACATCTCACTCATTTTCCTATTGAAGTAGCCCACTTGTCAGGCAGCTCCTAAAATGTTACCCCAAATTCAATACAATATTTATGATGCTGTTTAACTGGGGTAGAGATAACAAAGTTATCATCTTCTAAGTTTATGGCCTCAGACTTTTCTTATCTGTGTGATTCTGGGCAAGTAAACTAGCCACAGTTACTTAGCCTCCATTGCCTAGCCATTACTGCTCTTCTGCCTTAGAATCAATATTTAGTATTGATTTTAAGATGGAAGGTAAGGGTTAAATATATATATATGTATACACACACACACACACACATATATATATAAACACATGTGTATATGTACATGTAGTGGATTTAATAATAAATGCAAGGAAGAATAATAAAAATGAAATTAATTGTGAATTTCTGTCTGTATAGTTTCCTTTTTTAATTTAATTTTTTCCCCAATTACATGTAAAAACAGTTTCCAACATTTTTCAAGGAATATTGAGTTTCCAATTCTCTCCTTTCCTCCCCACTCCCATGCAATCCCTTGAGATGGTAAGATGGTAAGAAATCTCATATAGATTTTACATGTGCAATTATGTAAAACGTTTCCCCATATTAATCCTTTTGTGGAAGGAAACTTGAACAAAAAAAATGAAGAAAGAAAGTGAAAAAAAGTTTGCTTTGCTCTGGATTCAGACTCTATCAGACTTTTTTTCTTTCAGAACAGATATTTTTTTATCATGAGTCTAGTCTGGATCATTGTATTGCTGAGAACAGTTAAGTTAATTCACAGTTGCTCATTGTAAAGTATTCCTGTCACCGTATATCCTGTTCTCCTGGTTCCACTTATTTCACTCTGTTTCAGTTATTGTAAGTCTTTCCAGGTTTTTCTTACTCTTTCTGCTTGTCATTTCTTATAGCACAACAGTATGCCATTATAATCATATAACTTGCTTGGACATTGCCCAATTAATGGTATCCCCTCACTTTCCAATTGTTTGTTCTCACAAAAAGAGCTGCTTTAAATATTTTTGAACATTTAAGCCCTTCCTTTTTTTTTATCTATTTGAGATGCCAACCTAGTAATAGTACTGCTAGATCAAAGAATGTATACTGTTTTATAGCCTTTTGGTCATAGATCAAAATTACTCTACAGAATGATTTGAATCAATTTGTAACTTCCACAACACTGTGATAATTTACCTTATTCCATTTTCCCTTCCCTCTTCCCAATGCATTTCACTTTCTTATGACTTCATTTTATTTTTTAAATATCATCCCATCAAATTCAACTCATACCTTTTCCATCTATCTATCTATCTATCTATCTATCTATCTATCTATCTATCTATCGCTTCTAATTGCCCTAATAATCTTTGGAATTGTAAAAATCATCTCTCCATGTAGGGAAGTACACTATTTAACCTCATTGAAAGCTTCTTGATTTCTCTTACCTGTTTACCTTTTTATACTTCTCTTAAGTCTTGTATTTGAGAGTCAAATTTTCCATTCTGCTCTGGTCTTTTCATCAGGCATGTGGGAAATTCCTCTATTTCACTGAATACCCATTCCCCCCCCCCCGAAGGATTATGCCCATTATGTTTGTAAGTGATTCTTGGTTGAAGTCCTAGCTTCTTTGCCCTCTGGAATATAATGATATTCCAGGTCCTCTGATTCTTTAATGTAGAAGCTGCTAAATTTTCTGTTATCCTGGCTGTGGCTCCATATTAGAATTGTTTCTTTTTGACTGCTTACAATATTTTCTCCTTGACCACAGAGTTCTGCAATTTGGCTATAATAATCCCGGGAGTTATCCTTTTAGATAACTGTAGGTGATCAATGGATTCTTTCTATTTCTATTTTGCCCTCTGGTTCTAGAATATCAAGGCAGTTTTCCTTGATAATTCTTGAAAGACAATGTCAAAGCTCTTTTTTTATCACAGCTTTCAAGTAGCCCAATTATTCTTAAATTATCTCCTCTAGATTTATTTTCTAGGTTAATTGTTTTTCCAATGAGATATTTCACTTTTTCTTCTATTTTTTTCTTTTTAACTTTATTTCTTGATGTCTCATGGAGTCTTTAGCTTCCATTTGCCTAATTCTAATTTTTAAGTCATGATTTTCTTGAGTGAGCTTTTGTGCCTCCTTTTCTCTTTGGTCAATCCTACTATGAAAAGAGTTCTTTTCTTCAGTGAATGTGTGCACCTTTTTTCCCCCATATGATCAATTCTACCTTTTAAAAGGTTATTTCCTTCAGTGTGTTTGTTTATCTTTTTCCATTTGGCCAATTCTGCTTTTGAAGGAGCTCTCTTCATTGGATTTTGGTGACTCTTTTACCATTTGGCATAATATTAATTTTAAAGTATTAATTTCTTCAGTGTTTTTTCATGATTTTCCATATCTCATTTCTTTTCCCAGTTTTTCTTCTCTTTTTTTGATTTTTAAAATCCTTTTTGATCTCCTTTAATTATTTTGGGACTTGGGAGCGATTCACATTTTTCATTCAGGTTTTGAATGCGGCAGTGTTGACTTTGTTTTACTCTAAGTTTATGTTTTGGGCTAATCTGTCACCAAAATAACTTTCTATATTGAGTTTCTTTTTGGTTGTTGTTTGCTCACTTTCCAGGCTTTTTCTTTTCTTTTTTTTAACTTAAAAAATCTGTTCGATTTGGACTTGTAACTGTAGTGAAGGGAGCCTTGACCCAAGCTTCAGGTTCTTTGTGCAGCTGTGGCCCCAAGCACTAGTGTGTGCTATTGTTCCTCCTCACCCTGAAACCTCCCTCACCACTGCTTCCTGAATCTGCATAGGAGTGAGGCAAAATGAGTCTTGTGCCTAGAGGCAACAAAGGGACTCCTGCAATCTCCTTCTCAATAGCAGTGTGATCCTCACCCACCCCTGCTCCTTCCTGTATTTGGCTGAGAGCTCCAGAAGCCTTTGCTTTTACTTCAGTTGTGCCCAGGGGCTGTTGCTATGGTAGAGCCTGTCCTGGCATGTTGCTTTGTACTCCTCATCCACCCCTATGCACTAGATCTTTCCTACTGATCTCCTAAGGTGTTTGGGGCTTAAAAATGATTCCATTTTGTGTTTTTCTGGGTTATGCTGCTCCAGAATTCATTCTTAGGTGTTATTTCATAGTTTATTAGAGGGTGATTTAGTAGAGATCAGGTGGGTCCATGTACCTACTCCATCATCTTGGCTCCACACTTGTAAAGGTGAAAATTAATGGTTGGTCAATAATTTTATGAAATTATGTGGTCACCAATATTTATTATATCTCAAATCAGAACTTTATTTACAAAATAGAGGGGAAACAATAAAGAAGAGAAATGTGAAAGAAGTTAGAGAAAATGCCTATAGTAGTCCTCAGTCAGGAGTGCCAGTGGTGAGTAACCACCATGGCCTACTCCAAGATAGAAACTAGTCTCTCCAGAAACTAGGAAAGGAATTGGACCTTTTTTTAAAATAATTTTTATTTTTTAGAAAAGTTATCATGGTTATATGATTCATGTTCTTACTTTCCCCTTCACACATCCCCCAACCTCCTCCCCCCCCCCATAGCCATTTCTACTGGTTTTAACATGTGTCATTGATTAAGACCTATTTCCAAATTGTTGATAGTTGCATTGGTGTGGTATTTTCAAATCTACATCCCCAATCATGTCTGCATCAACCCATGTGTTCAAGCAGTTGCTTTTCTTCTGTGTTTCCTCTCCTGTAGTTCTTCCTCTGAATGTGGGTAGCATTCTTTTCCATAAATCCCTCAGAATTGTCCCAGATCATTGCATTGCTGCTAGTACAGAAGTCCATTTCATTCTATTTTACCACAGTGTATCCATCTCTGTGTACAATGTTCTTCTGGCTCTGCTCCTTTCGCTCTGCATCAATTCCTGGAGGTCTTTCCAGTTCACCTGGAATTCCTCCAGTTTATTATTCCTTTGAGCACAATAGTATTCCATCACCAGCATATACCACAATTTGTTCAGCCATTCCCAAATTGAAGGGCATACCCTCATTTTCCAGTTTTTTGTCACCACAAAAAGCACGGCTATAAATATTTTCATACAAGTCTGTTTATCTATGATCTCTTTGGGGTACAACCCCAACAATGGTATGGCTGGATCAAAGGGCAGGCATTCTTTTATAGCCCTTTGAGCATAGTTCCAAATTGCCATCCAGAATGGTTGGATAAGTTCACAACTCCACCAGCAATGCATTAATGTCCCAATTTTGCCACATCCCCTCCAACATTCATTACTCCCCCCTGCTATAATTTTAACCAATCTGCTAGGCGTGAGGTGATACCTCAGAGTTGTTTTGATTTGCAATTCTCTAATTATTAGAGATTTAGAACACTTTCTCATGTGCTTATTGATAGTTTTGATTTCTTTATGTGAAAATTGCCTATTCATGTTGTTGTGAGGAAGATAAGTGGTCTTGATTCTTTGTGGTCCCATCTAGGGTGCCAAACTGTGGAAACTATAAGTAAGGGTAATGGGGTCACCAGGGATATTATAAATAAACTAACTGGTTTGTGGGTACACACTGGGATTTATGAGAGACTAGACTTGGACATGAAGACCTGAACAGCCAAGCTGCTCCTAACTGACAAAGGTCAGTCAGCCAACTGTCACCCTGGGCCAGAGGCTTTGAATCCAAAAGACAAGGTAACAGGATATAACTGGGTTTAATTATGAACAACTAAAAGGTGGGATAGGGATATATACTCTAAAACCTTAAATCTAATGACATAACCCACAGGGAAAGGAAAGACTTATTTCTACACTAACTTAGCAATCTAAACTGACAGAGCCCAAGGAGTGGTGGAGTCTTTGGGTGACTGTCTCAGACCTGAACCTGCCAGGCTTGAGCAATTCAGCTAGGGCCTTTGTGGATTTGGGATTCTCACTGCAATCCACTGATGATCTCTGGATGCCAAGAGCCAAGGTTGTCTCAGGTACCAAGTAGGAAGGGTTTTCTTGAAACACTGTCCACCAGATTCTCAAACTTTCTCCTCTTACTTGGCACAGGACTGTTGATCTTCTCTCTTTGCTAGATACCACCACTCAGAATCCCAGGGGAAAATCAGGATACAAGATGTCCTTGGCCTTTTACTCTGAGTGCTCCCAGGGCTAACCACAGTTTGTGTTAACCCCCAATGGAGTCCTTCCCAGAGCACAAGTCACTTCTTCCTGCTCCCTCAGTCCATCCTGGAATTCCCAGCTCCAGCTCCTTCCTGCTAGATACATCTTAATACCTAATCAATAACTAATCTTATCTTCCTCACAACAATGTTCCTTGCCCATTTATCAATTGGGGAATGGCTTTATTTTTTATACAATTGGCTTAATTTCTTGTATATTTGAGTAATTAGACCTCTGTCAGAATTTTTTTATAAAGATTTTTTCCCTTCTGATTTTTGTTGCATTGTTTTTGTTTGTACAAAAGCTTTTTAATTTAGTATAATCAAAATCATTTATTTTACATTTTGTAATTTTCTCTAACTCTTATTTGGTTTTAAATCTTTCCTTTCCCAGAGATCTGACAAGCATACTATTCTGTGTTTACTTAATTTATTTATAGTTTCCCAGTTTATATTCAGGTCATTCACCCATTCTGAATTTATCTTGATGTAGGGCGTGAGGTGTTGATCTAAACCTAATCTCTCCCATATTGTTTTCTAATTTTCCCAGCAGTTTTTGTCAAATAGTGGATTTTTGTCCGCAAAGTTAGGCTCTTTGGGTTTATCATACACTGTCTTGCTGATGTCACTTACCCCAAGTCTATTCCACTGATCTTCCATTCTGTCTCTTAGCCAGTACCATATTGTTTTGATGACCACTGCTTTATAGTATAGTTTAATATCTGGTACTGATAGGCCACCTTCCTTCACATTTTTTTTTTCATTATTTCCCTTGATATTCTTGATCTTTTGTTCTTCCAAATGAACTTTGTTATAGTTTTTTCTAATTCAGTAAAGAAGGTTTTTTTGGTAGTTTTATAGGTATGGCACTAAATAAATAAATTAATTTGGGTAGAATGGTCATTTTTATTATGTTAGCTCATCCTACCCATGAGCAATCAATGTTTTCCAGTTGTTTAGATCTAATTTTAATTGTTTGGAAAGTGTTTTGTCATTGTGTTCGTATAATTCCTGTGTTTGTTTTGGTAGATAGATTCCTAAGAATTTTATATTGTCTAAGGTGATTTTAAATGGTTTCTCTTTCTACCTCTTGCTGCTGTGATGTGTTGGAAATATATAGAATTGCTGATGATTTATGTGCATTTATTTTGTATCCTGCAACTTTGCTAAAGTTGTTGATTATTTCTATTAGCTTTTTAGTTGATTCTCTAGGATTTTTTAAGTAGACCATCATATCATCTGCAAAGAGTGGTAGCTTAGTCTCCTCATTGCCTATTTTAATGCCTTCAATTTCTTTTTCTTCTCTAATTGCTACTGCTAGTGTGGAATCAGACCTTTTAACTTACCCAGCTGAGTAGTCCAGGAATTCAGACTCTAAATTGAAGTCAAGCTCCAAGCTGCAGTCTTCGGAAATGCTCCCTGGAAGATTATCTCCAAAAGACACTCTCTTCAGACTATTTTCTCAAAGATAATCTGCCTCAAGCCTAAGGATTTTGTGGCTTTTATGGTGGCTCCTAATTGCTTCCCCTCATCACAGGGGCTAATCACAGTTTCTAAATTTTCTAGCACTGCTCAAGGGGGGCAGTGTCTGTGGGATCCACTTCTCACCTTCTGAAGGTTAAGTTCTCATCTAAGGCTGTGAACTCTGTATTCTATATAGATTCTATATCTACATGATATAGAATCATCTTCTAGAGAGTTGAATATTCATCCTGAATGAATAAGTTTCTGAGGGTGTGAATTCACTAAGTGGTTTTTGAGCTCCTCTACCTAGTTCAAGCTTGTGCTGATTCAATCAAAAGGTGGACAAAGGAGAGTTAATCCTGTGTTCACAATCTAATGTGGTATTTAAATCAGTGTTAACTTAGGATAGACAAAAAAAGTAAAAGATTCTTTTTCCTATAAAGTTTGCTCCTTAAGAAATATCTGTACTCCTAGAGAGTCATCATGATGAAATAGATAGAGAGTCAGCCTTTTAAGCCAAGGTGATCAGAGTGCTGGTCCTGCCTTTGACTCTTACAGGCTGTGTGTGATCCTAGATAAGTCATTGTCATCTCTATACTCTAGATCAGAAGCTCTATAGTAACTTAAAATGTAATATCTTTATTGGTGTTTATTATTTACTTATTTTGCTAAGTCTTTTTCAATTATATTTTTATTCTGGTTCTGGCAGCCCTTGGAAATGTTGCATGAGACATGTGAGCCCTGTGTCTGACACCCAATTCATTAAAAGTATAAGTTGCAAGGGAGTTTCTGAACTACATAGCTTGAGGGGGATTTTCTTATCTGAGAATACTCTATGTTGATGAAAGCACAGATCTCAAAGAGAGAGAGAGAGAGAGAGAGAGAGAGAGAGACAGAGAGAGAGAGAGAGAGAGTCTCTATCTATATATTTTCATCTCTCTCTTTATCCCTAACATTATCTTTATCAATATGTAGACATATGTATGGATATTTATATATATTACATATAGGATATTATATACTAAATATAAATTTTAACAAGGTAGTAAAGCAATTGTAGCTAGGTATTGCATTAGACAGAGTGCTAGGCCTGGAATCAGAAAGACCTGAGTTCAAATGTGGCCTCATGCACTTACTAGCTAGGTGATCCTGGGCAATTATGTTAACCATGCTGGTCTCAGTTTCCTTATATATAAATGAGCTAGAGAAAGAAATAGCAAATTACTAGTTTCTCTGCCAAGAAAATTAAAAAGGTCATGAGGTTTTGTTTTGTTTTGTTTTTTTTTTTTTAAACCCTTAACTTCGGTGTATTGACTTATAGGTAGAAGAATGGTAAGGGTAGCCAATGGGGGTCAAATGACTTGCCCAGGGTCACACAACTGGGAAGTGTCTGAGGCCAGATTTGAACCTAGGACCTCCTGTCTCTAGGCCTGGCTCTCAATCCACTGAGCTACCCAGCTGCCCCCCAGGTCATGAGGTTTTAAAGTTTATTTTTAACATTCTTTAAAAGATTGTTTCGAATTCCAAAGGTTTCCCTCTTGCTCTCCCCCAACCACTGAGAAGGCAAACAAGATGATATAGATTCTATATGTGAAATCATGCAACACATATTTCTTTATTAGCCATGTGGGAGAAAGAAGCAAGAAAAATATGGAAAGAAAGAAAAAGCATACTTAAGTTTGTAATTAAGAGTTCCTCATTTCTCTCTGGAATAGCACAGCATCTTCCATTACAAGTCCTTTATTATTGTCTTGGATCATTATACTGCTGATGATAGCTAAATAATTTACAGTTGATCATCATTATACTATTGCTGTTACTGTGCACAATGTTCTCCTAGTTCTGTTCACTTCACTTTTCATCAGTTCATGTAGATCTTTTTAGGTTTCTCTGAATGCATATTGGTCATTGAATTTCTTAGAGTTCAATGGGGATTGCATCAAAATCTTATATCAGGACTTGTTCAGCCGTTTTTCCATTCTGCAATGGATGGGCATGCCTTTAATTTCTGTTTTTTAGCAGTTTTAAAAATAGCAATTAATTCCCCCCAATTACATATAAAAATAACTTTTAACATTCATTTTTAAAACTTTGATTTATAAATTCTTCCCCCTTTTGTCCCCTCACCCAACCTCCTCACTGAGACAGTAAACAATCTGATATAGATTTTGTGTGCGTAATAGTCATTTCAATGAAAAGATGTCAAACAGAAAAAAAGAAGAAAGTGAAATGGATTCTGGTTTGGTTGGTATTCAGACTCCATCAGTTCTTTCTCTAGAGATGGTTGGCGTTTTTCATCATGAGTCTGGGATTGTCTTGCATCAGTGTATTGCTAAGAATAGGTAGGTCATTCACGTTTGTTCAATGAACAACATTGCTGTCACTGTATACAACGTTCTTCTGGTTCTGCTCCTTTCACTTTGCATCAGTTCATGTAAGTCTTTCCAGGTTTTTCTAAGTCATTGCTGGTCATGTCTCATAGAAGAGTAATATTGCATTACAATCGTGGGTCACAACTTGTTCGGCCATTCTGTGAATGGTGGACGATGAACTCCTCCTCAGATCCTAATTCTTTGTCACCCCCAGAGAGAGGTTATGTGTAGATTTTTGGAGTCAGTGGTTATGCACTCATCACATGGAGTCATGGAGTTCCTTTAGGGTCCAAATAAAGAGCAGCAACAAACTAGGTAGGACAAAAAGTTTGTAAAGCAGACAGCAATGGGTCAGGGAGTTGTGAAGACCAGCTGATGACCTCAGGGGAGTTAGGTGCTTGGTTACCTCCACAGTCTAAAGTTAGGGCCCATTTTCTTCCATTTCAGGCTTGAGGGCACCCACTGAGATAGTTAGGATTTGGGGTCTCCATGCAGAAGACCATCATGATTTTTTGTTTTTGTCTTAATATGATGAAAAGTGATGACTTCCGCTGAGTTTCTGCTTTATAGTCCTTGAGGGCACAATGTGACTGAATGCATTTATCCAATCCCAAATAAAACATGGGCAGTTCCATACAGGTTTCCACTTCACAATTTTTTCTTCTTCCTAATTTTTGGTTGCCAGCTGCCTGGATGAGCTTCTTGGTCACCAAGTTGAATCATCTTCTTGGTATACTTTAATGGTTTTATCAGCTTCTGCAGTTAGCAATCGACTTTCAGATTGGTCAAAGACACATTCAGATATTCCTGATTCATAGTCCAAAGACCCAGGCTGCGCAGCTGAATGTAGTCTCTGGAAATTGTGTCCACTTTTCCAGTCCCAAAGACAGAGAGTGCCATTATCGGCTCCAGACACCAGGACTCCCTTTGAACTCAGAGCTAGAGTATTAATTATGGCTTTATGACCAGAAAGGTTTTGAATGAAGTTTCCATCAGGCAATTTCCACTGCTTTATGTTGTCTGGAGAGCCAGAGGCAAACGTGTATTCAGTGGGATGCAAAACCACTGCTCTCACTGACCTTTTGTGATGGGTCAGGGTGACCCTTGTTTTTCCTGCCACCAAGTCTCATAATCTGATGGTCGAGTCGTGGCTTCCTGTTGTGATCTGTGGCTCTGCAGCTTGACACTTCACTGTAGCCACCGCCCCTGTGTGCCCCGCCAAAGTGTGCACGCTGGCTTTGGTCCTCACATCCCATATCCTTGCGGTGGAATCCCTGCTGACAGTCACAAGCAGGGCAATTGTTGGGTGCAAACCCAACCCATACACGGCACTTAGATGTCCATGAAAATGTCTGATAACTCTGTTGTATTCGAGATCCCAGCACTTCACCTGATTATCTTCTCCACAGGAGAAGAGGTATGGACTCCTTGCACTTACTGCCACCCCTCGCACGGTGCTGATATGTCCAGTCAAGGTCACTTTTAATTTGCCACTAGCCAGGGCCCAGATCTTTATGGTCCTGTCAGCAGAACCAGTAACAAACCACTGATTCCCAGGCTCTACAGCGATGCATCGGACCCAGCCCAAATGTCCACTGATGACTCGGGAGAGTTTCCATGGGGCATGCCACTGTGGTTTAGGCACCACATGTGCCCTTTTGGCCCTCATTTCAGCATTCTTGGTGCCACCAGCTTCCATCAGAGCCATAGCTAACCCAGGTAGCTCTGAATGTCCAGGAAGCCCAGCATGTTGGTGAATACCACCCAGGCTAGCTGAAGTAGGGTTTGCCTCTGACCTGGATTGTGGAGGAGATGGAGCTAAGCCTAGCTTAGACTGAAGAGCAGATACATTCAGCGTTTTTGGAATCCTACCTCCTGCAGTCACAGCCATCCCAGGTCCTGGTGGATGTTGATGTCTAGCAGCCCCTGAATATCCAGGTTCTTGTCCTTGACTGGCAGGATCCTCCTTGTGCCCGTCTCCATCCTCTGCATGCTGAGAGCCTTTCTCTCTAAGATCTTCCTTCCAAATTGGCATGTGCAACACAGGACCACACGCTCTGCGTTTAGCCTTCTTTAGCCTGTGACTCTCTTCATCTGATTGTACAGGCTTTGCAACATCAGCCACAAACATGTCACGGGTCCTCTTCAATGATCTGAACAGGAGTTTGTCCACAGACTCTTTCTGAATCTTCTCCATCTTGAGGCCAACAATATTCAAGAAGTCACTCAATTTCTCTGTAGGCACCTCTGATGTCCTGCTACCAGGCTTCTCTGTCAGGAACACTCCAGCTGGAAGCTAGACTGAGCAGAGAATTCTCCTAC
>NC_058133.1:13595837-13696701 GCF_016433145.1 Gracilinanus agilis | reverse complement strand
CCTCCGCCGCCCCCGCCCCGGGAGCCGGCGCTATCCGAGCCCGAGGCTCCGGACTCCTCGTCCTCCGTGTCCTGCGAGGCGCGCTGCCGTCGTCGGTCCGCCATCTTGCGGAGAACCGACCCCCGTCCGGGCTTCCGCGCTCCCTCGCACGATCGCGAGTTACCCGATTCCCCCCCGCCGCCCGCCAGCCCATCAGCCTGTCTGCCGCGCCCGTTCGCAGGGGCCGCTGGGAGACTGAAGCTTGCAGTAAGACTTTTAAAAGAATAATTTCCCAAGTCTAATTGTCCTCATTTTTACCAAATCTGATCATTACAGAACATGAGACTATCAAGACTTGAGTATAATAACAATACAAGCAGCATCTGTAATCCTATACAATCTAATAGACAATTTGCAATACTGAATCTGACTTTGTATTCAGACTCTGAAACTTCCAGTTGGCCTTCATTGTGGCCAGCAGAGAAGAAAGAGGGAAGGTGACAGATTTTTTTTTTTTTTTACTTGTCCCTGTTTTGGGTTGATGAAGCCCAAAACAATGCGTAAGGCTGATGAACAATTCATTCTCCCTTGTTACGCATTTTTTAGAGTTAAGGAACTCAAAATTCAGGGATTTTCAATTATCATCAGTATTCAGGAATGTGGATGGATAAACAAATTGTTAGGGTCTGTATGGGTGGCCACCAGAGGAACACATGAGACAATGCAATCAAAGCAGGAGAAAGCTTTATTGCCAGTGCATGCTGGGGGAACTCAGCAAGAGAATCCCAAGTGGTGCATTCAAAGGAGGGAATATATATATGTTTCAAGGGCTAGGGTAGAGGTGCCTGTGTCTTAGGGTTAGCTAATAGCTAGACAGTGGGAGTAGGGATGTTTCCAGGTGCCACAGGATATGATTCTTAATCTTCAAGGCTGTCCTGTCTAGGGAGGAGAGGTGTCCCTGGGACTGTGAGCTCCAGATAACTGCCTTGTTGAGCAGAGCATGACGCTATCAACCCCCCACCCCCACCCCACCCCCTGCTTAACAGGGTATGAAGCTGTCAAGCTGTTAGTTATGAGTCTCAGCTTTTTGGCTACAACATTCCCCCCTTTTCGTTTTGCTCACTGAGGAATCCTCCTCAGGGCCAAAGAATAAGTCCAACATTCCCTACTTTTCCTTTTGGTCCTAAGGAATCATCCTCAGGTGGTCACTTAAAGATTAGTGTCAATACACATTGTATCAAGGGTGGGGATTATCTGGTAATACTGATGCAGGACCGTAAGCTGAACGGTGTTAATTCGTTCCTTTACAAAAGCTGCTAGTTGGTTAAGAATAAGGGGAAGGGCACATAGTGGAAGCAAAAAGGATTTTCCGGGCTCTAGTTTGCCTGAAAAAAAAAAAAAAAAAAAAAAAAAACTTTTTCACTATGGGGATACAATGTTCTATGCTGTCTCTGGAGTACAACGTCCCACAAGGTCCCATGCCGTCTCCCCTCCCCTCCTTCTATTGTTTAAGGGAAGAGGGCGGATGGTTTCAATCTTCTGTAGCTTCTTCAAGCTGAGAAGGGGCGTAGAATCTCTGAGAGGGGGGAACAGGAGGAGGAACTGTAGGCACAGGGTCTTGAAGGCTTGGAGACCAGAGACCGTTTCCCCAGACTGACAGACAGGTCACAAGGGGGAGCATCCTAGAACCTAGGACTGGGGCAAAAACTAGAACACCAGATACACAGAGAGAAAATTAGCACAATAGAAACTGATATTAAACATTAACATTTGGGTATATTAGCCAACAGATTTTATCCCCAGAAATCTTCCTCTGACAGGAATTGAACCATTTAGGAATTTTTGATCCCTAAGTTGTTTGCAGAGTTGGCATGTGATGTTTCTGCTCAAAAATATCCTTTCGTAAAGCCCACATTAATATGGCATCTATAACTACTTGAATAACAATACTTTACAGATAAATTTCTTTATCCCAGATTCTGGAGGAAATCCAGAAAGTTTTGGGTTATATTTCCAAGCTCAAAATCCCACTTCAGTTGTGGTAAATTAAGGCTGCAAGCTACAAGTCATCTGTCACTAAACTTCACTCACGTCTCAAAGTGTGTTCCCTAACAATTTGATAATTTTCAATTATTAACCTAATAGGTTGTTCGGGGAGATGGAAACATTAATTCACAACTTCCATTTACCCATCTCAAATCTGCATACTCAAGGTGTTAGATCAAGTCTTTCTTCTTCTTTTTTTTTTTCCTATTCAAACACAACATAACTCTTCACTTTTTCTAACTCTCTGTTATCATCACAAAAAATAAACATACCATTTGGTATCCTTTCAAGTGATAATCAATAACTCCCAAGAATTGAGGCACCATGTCTTTAGCATAATGCTTATCAATTATAACTTGTAGTTCATAGTACAAATTGGTAACTGAGGTAACCACTGAGTATCGAACAAAACCCATGGTACAGTCGGGTTTACAATGAGCTTTTGCTTACATTCAAACAACACTTAAAGCACATGTTTTAGCAACAATTTACATAAAAGTCACATTTAAAGGAATATCATAAAGCATGTAGTATTACAGGGTCAATTTCCAATTAAAACCTTTTTAAGCACTACAACCTTAAAACAAGCCTTTTGACAGGCAGGCTGCTTATACACTGAGATGAAAACCATTTATGATCATTTTAAACCCCCCAAAACATTTTTGATCAATGTAAACACTTAAACCTATTATATTTTTTAACCTCTTATGATGGAAAGATAAACAAGGAGGAAAACAGTCTTCTTGAGATTAACATGGGCATTGTGCAGAGATGGCAGGGACCCTGCACTCCTTAACTCAGGCAGGTTGTGAACAGGGAAACTCCCTTTCCCCTGTAACAAAAGAGATACACCTCTGGCCACATTTTGATAACCTAAACCCCAAGGATCCCAGACAGACCCCCCCACTCACCAAACACCCAAGTGCAAGGAGTCATGTCCACACTTTTGAAAAGGGGGCATGGGGGCAACCCCTGATAGTTGTTTCACTCGTGCTGCCATGCCACGCTGTGGAGGACAACCCCCCAGGGCTGCTCCACCCATGCTATCCCACTGGCCACGGATCCCATCTTAGCAATAAATCTTTCACACTTCTAAGCTAAGCCTGGAGTCCTCTCATTCCTGAGAAGGCCCCCCCCAACCCCAACTCAGGGGCTCACCATTTGTATCTCTATAACAACTATACTGCTAAAAAAACCTGTTTTACAAGATATCCATGACTTTTCTATCAATTTTTACTTGCTTGAACATCTCCTTAGACCCTCTGAAGTATATAATTAAAATATACTCATCTTTAAATTCTTTAAAATCTTACTTATGTACTGTGTTGCTGTATCAGTTCCTAAGTATCAAAGTGGAACAATTAAAAGTATTTCTCTCTTCACCAAGTGAGATCACCTTAAAGTTTAGCATGTACCAAAATTTTCATAATAAATTATTTTCAACAAAGTTCAGTTTGAACTCCACAACTACCAAACAACTTTAAGTCCTTTAGTAACCTTTCAGTATGTAAACAACTGAATTTCAAAGCTATTTACTCTTATTCCTTTCAGACCTCTGTTTAAAACAGAACAGAACCTCCAGTTTAGCTTCCTTTACCTCAAAGCATGGCTTACATAACTGATTAAATTCCATCAATATTATTCTGATTTACACCTATTATTTCTTTATCAATTACTCTTATTTCTTCTGGCTTCTCCTCCTTTATCACCATTATTGCAAAAGGAGGAAAGGTACTATATTTAATTGCATTAAATCCTATTAGCTCCTTGGGCTGGTCAAATTTTTCTCTTGTTAATTTCATACAGTTTGCATATCCTACAACTTTAACCTCTTCAGTTGGAAAACTTACTTCTCTTTATAGTCCAAAATGCATACATATTCTGTATTCATTCATCATTACTTTCTAGCAATTTGAATCCAAATACATGTTAATCTCTAAATCACAAGTTCCCTCTTATACATTATACATATTTTTAAAAACAGTTCATACAACCCTAATCAAATATAACACTGTTTAGAAATTCCACTTTTCCAAATTTCAGTACCTGTATTATTAAATCCCATGCACAGATTAACCACTTTAATAACTTCTTGTGTGTCATGTGATTACTTGTTGTTAGTTCTGACAGCACATACATTAAAAGAACATCTCATTTTGAAAAATCCCAAGTTTAAATTCTAGAATAAGTTCTCCATAACACCATTACAGCTTTTTCTGAATGACTTTCACATTTACAAAGTAGCCAGTACAATTTCTGACCTCATAGAATAAACATTCCCTCTTTGTGTCAGACTGGCTATTAATCACATTTAGACAATTCTCAATTCACTGAAACCAAGGCTTAACAAACTTCTAACCATGAGTTTTTGTGCTCAATAAAATCTGGTTAATATTTCACATTTGACTGACAGTTACCACAATAAGTAAAATTACATTGTACCATATCAACATCATTAGCAATCCTCAATCCTTAAAATCAAATCTTAAGTGAAAATGCTTCCAATTGTGGAGTAAAATCTCCCTTTTCTGCTCTGAATTTTTTCTTTTTCACTCCTTTGGGGGCCCATCCAAAGGAAGAAAGAGGAAAAATCAGTTCTTTAGGATCCATGCTTAAAAAGAAGTATTTGCAGTGAGAAAACTCATTAAAACAGTTGCAGCACACTGTCCCTTTCACTGAGGGTACTCGGGTACAGCAATCAGCCATCTGAGTGGCTGAGCTGATTTCCTTGTCCCCTAACTTTCCCAGTGCTTTACACTCTGATTGATCTTACCTGTCTCTGTTTTTGACCGTGATTTCTAACAAATGCTTCTTGCAGCACCTAAACAAACTGCTATCTGTTTCTAGTGGGGGTTGAAAGTGAGCTGTTCTTAGGCTAGCTGTGTTTCTTAAGGAAGAACTTTGAACTTTCAAATCCTCTCCTATTCAGATGTTAAGTCTGCTGCCTGAGCAGCACAGTTTCTCTAGTAAGGGAAGATTAGAAATGTAGATAGGGGAAGGGGAATTGCAGAATGTTTGCAGTTTTCCCTCTGAATTAGCCTTGAAGCCTGGGAAACCAGCAAGCACCAGGTTGACTCTCCCTGGCTCTTGATAAGGACTGAAATAACACCAAAGACACAGACCTAGCCAGTACTGATGAATTAGGGGACCTCTGAACTGGAGCTGGATTTTTGGGGCTGGGTAACCAGAACCTGGGAAGGTGTAACCGTTCCCTTGCTGGGATTAGACCCTTCCACAACCGAAAGAAGCCAGGGTGGAGGATTCAGGACTAAATCCTGCCAGGTTAAAATGTACAGCATTTGGTCTGGGTGTCCCTCCTGACCCCGGAGCAAAACCCTACCCCGAGCTGCAGAAATAATAGACTGTTGCCATGTCTCACCATGGGGCCATCCAACCCCAAAGGCAGGCCATTCTGAATTACAAAAGGTCTGCAACTTTCCCTTTTTTACTGATAAACCTAAGGCATGTGCACGGGTTTTGAAATCTGAATAATGACTTAGGACCAAGTCCAGGGGGTTTGATTGACTCTGGCCCATCTTTGACCAATCAAAAAGACACAAAAGAAGGACTACACAAAAGACAGACGAACAAAATGATAAACAGAAGATTCTTTTTGTGGATCCAAACAAAATTTGAATCGGGGATGTAGCCTGCTCGGGGCTCCATCCCACTTTCCCTGGCATCCTTCCAAAAAGACCCAGTGCCCCACTTCTGCCCATGACGCGTCCATCTGGGACTTTTCCGGGATTAGCTCCACCAGGGATTTGAACCCTGGCTTCCTGGAACTGTTTCCCCCAGGGAATCAAACCCTGACCTTCCCTCCCTCTCTCACTGAGGGAGCTGCTCAAGGGGACTCCAACCCCTTAAAGTTACGTATCTCCGTATTCCCCATCTCCACGGTTTCCAACGACTTCCTTCCCTCCCTCTATCTGACTCACTTCCCGGTTTTCCTGATCTGGCTCCTCTCAGAGGTCAGAAAATGCAGCATAAACGAGTCCTGATCAGAAACAGGTGGAAATTCGGACACAAAGCCGCAGGGGGGTGGGGGGTGAAGGGGGAGGATGATGGGCCCCGAGGCTTGGTGTAGGACGTCTCCTATAAATCCGGAGCAGGAATCATCCACTTAGCCATATACCTATTGGGAGTCCTCAGTTTCCCCATCAAATACACACGTCACACCATTCACACACCATTCACTGCTCACCTCTGGAAGTCGCCACGAAACTTAGGAGAGAGCTTTCTCTGTCTCAGTGGTCCCCAGGGGGTCGCACACCATCCCGGGACGAGCCCCCATATGTTAGGGTTCAAATGGGTGGCCACCAGAGAAACACAAGAGACAATGCAATCAAAGCAGGAGAAAGCTTTATTGCCAGTGCACGCTTGGTGAACTCAGCAAGAGAATCCCAAGTGGTGCATTCAAAGGAGGGAATATATATATGTTTCAAGGGCTAGGGTAGAGGTGCCTGTGTCTTAGGGTTAGCTAATAGCTAGACAGTGGGAGTAGGGATGTTTCCAGGTGCCAAAGGATATGATTCTTAATCTTCAAGGCTGTCCTGTCTAGGGAGGAGTGGTGTCCCTGGGACTGTGAGCTAGGGAGGAGTGGTGTTCCTGGGACTGTGAGCTCCAGATAACTGCCTTGCTGAGCAGAGCATGACGCTATCAAAACCCCCCTGCTTAACAGGGTATGAAGCTGTCAAGCTGTTAGTTATGAGTCTCAGCTTTTTGGCTACAACAAAATCACAGCACAGAGACTCACCTTCTAAAATCCTAGCTCTGTGCACACAGAGAATTAAGGAGTGGGAGAAGACAAAGAGTAAAGAGCAAGATATAGACAATACAAATAGAAGCTAATCACCCGAGGAAAAGTCTTGGAATTAGAGGTATCCAGAAACTCTTTGCCCCATGAATGCTGAGTTCAAGATTCTTTTGAGTGGGTGGTTATTTCTCTCAGGTCGTCAAAAGTGGTCCCAGCTACATGTTGTGTTCTTCCCTCAGTTCTCCTTATGCATAGTATACTGGCCCTCTCCACACATTTCCACTCTTCCTATTCCTTAGTTCTCTGGCCCTGTACCAGTAAAAGAGAGACTGCTTTTCTCTGTATTGGCAGTTCAGAGCTCTGGACCACTGATGCTTCCAGATTACAGTCCCTAAAAGGCTTTTGAACCTGGAAGACTGAGGCCATGGTAAGGCCAAGACTAAGCCAATTTCTGCAGCATGAATCTGGGGTCTCCATAGCACTGGGAAGAGGGGTAAAGGACAGGTATAGGGGCGAGTTTTGTTATAAACTTGTACCATATCCTTGGATTTGCTAGTGTGGTCTTGCCACCAAGTCATGGGAAATGAGGGAGTGGCAATGGTCAATGAATGCCAATTTCTGTGAGACAGGGTATAGGTAAAGAATTTCCACCACACTGGAGGAACTCAACCTGTCTGGGAAGACCCTTTTCAAGAATTGCTAACTACTCCAACTGCTATCAAAATTGGAGAGAAAAAAGAAACAAAACCTCTCAGGTCTATTGTTCTCATGTAAAACAGGTACCATCTACGGACACTAAGTTACTCTGTTCTGTCATACACATTGCATTTTATCTCTTGCTTGTTAATTTTTGGATTTGGTTTTGCTTTAAATTTATAAATTAACCTAATCTAGGGGTTCTGTTACAAAATGTTACCTTTAGTTAGTATATTTTTGTTATTAGCAACAAGTTCTGTTACATTGTCTTCACTTGTACTCTCTTCCTACGACTAGGCTAGAGCAGTGATGGGCAAACTACAGCCCGCAGACCAGATGTGGCCCCCTGAAATGTTCTATCCGGCCCGCATGACATTATTCCTAATCTGATGAATAAAAAAGAATACAGGCTATAAGAAAAATAAATATTTTCCTCTTTTTTCTGCTCTTTCATTTTATATCAGTGATGACATACAAATTTATTGACATCCTAGATATTGGAATGTTATGTTGAGAGTGAGAAGCACTGGCTGCTGGCAACTGGGAGGGGGCAAAATCACAAATGGGATTTAGCTATTGCTCCCAAAGTGGGCAGGGTGGGAGCTGGAAGGGGACTTAAGCCAGTTTCCTTAACTTCTTTAAAATCCCAACTTCTAGTAGGGAATTGGACTCTTCTCCCCTTGGCCTTGGGGGATTGCAAATTGATAACTCTTTTCTTCCTCCCTCACAGCCTAGGACTTCTGAGTCCAGGTCAACTGGAACCCTGCTCTCTAGTTTTCCATGTTTTCCCTACCGCCTGCTGTGCCCTGTAACTTCTGGGGTTCTAGGGGCTGCTGTTGGCACTGCCTCCACCCCAGATCAATGGAGCCTCCTCGCAGATACCCCCCCCCCTCCAAGGCTAGATATCGAAACACGTTTCTTGATTCAGACCTGTCTTAGCGTTGTTGGTTTGCTAGTTTTACTCTACATAATTGTGAAAAATTTTAGCCCTAAGATGTTATCTAAGAAATGTAAAGATGGTTCTGAATGTTTTCAAAGATGAATGGACTTGGAAGTCCTTTTTCACAGTTTTTAGGGATAAACCACTATGTCTCATCTGCAACAAAACCGTAGCAGTCTACAAAGAAAATGACATTTCAGGACACTTCAACTCTAAGCACAACGATGTCGAGGTGAGAGCCATGACCAAAGAAGAAAGAAAACAAAAAGCAGAAGATCTAGGCAAAAAACTTAGGTCAGCAAAGTATTTTTAAGAAAGGAGATAGTTCTCAGCAAGCCGCTACACGTGCAAGTTATGTTGTAGCATACAATATTGCTAAAAGTAACAAAGCTCTCTCTGATGGAGAGTTCCTTAAACACTGCATGCTCAAAGTTTGCTATATTTTAAGTCCTGAAAGGAAAAGATCTTGAAACAATAAGCTTATCTCAGAAAACAGTGACTTCTAGAATCGAAGCAATAGATAAAAACATATCATCACAGTTGGAATCAGAGACTGGCCAATTTAAATTTTGCTCAATGACTATGGATGAAAGCTCTGATATAAGTGATACTGCACAGTTGCTATTCTTTATAAGAGGTGTTGATGAAAACTTCTGTATTACAGAGGAACTAGCATGCGTGAGGTCGTTGAAGGGAACTACAACAGGGTCAGATATTTTTTCATGAATTTATAGAAGGGATTTCAACTTTGAAAGTACCTATAGACTGCATATGTAGTATAACAACAGATGGAGCGAGAAATATGACAGGGAAAAAATCTGGATTTGTTGGGATCTTTATTGAAAACTATCCAGATAATAATGTTATATTTCTACATTGCATCATACATCAAGACACCCTGTGTAAATCTGCTTTGACGTTATTGTGAAGCTGGTTAATGCTATTCGATCTCGAGGGCTTGCTCACAGACAATTTTCAGGAGTTTCTAGAATCCATGCATTCTGAGTACTCTGGTATATTGTACTACTTGAAAGTAAGGTGGCTAAGCTCAGGATGTGTCTTCAGTGAATTTAGCAGCTGAAAGATGAAATAGTGACATTCTTCCTTGAGAAACAGGTCTGGAGAGTATAAAATCCTGGAAGATACTGCACGGCTTTTGGACTTTACATTTTTTACAGATCTTCTCTGCTGCAGAAACGAGTTGAATGTCAAGATGCAAGGCAAAAAGCAATTTATTGATGATATCTGGGGCAATCTCAAAGGTTTTAAACTATAACTTGTTCTATTCACAAATCAGCTTGCTAAGGATGATGTGTCTCACTTCCCGGGGTTGAATTCAGTAGCCCCAGTGATGAAGGAAAAGCTTAAGAGTTATGAAGATAGTCTGAGAAGACTCCATGGTGAATTTGAATGAAGATTTGAAGACTGGTGTCATTGAAAAAGACTTTGAAATTTTCAGTATGCCTTTTAATGTGAACTGTGAAAAAAAAACATATTTGCAACTTGAATTGATTGAATGTCAATGTATCAATCAACTCAAACCATTGTTTCTTAATGTTCCAAAATTAGAGTTCTACAAGTCCTTGTTGAAATCCATTTTCCCAAATCTGATATCTCATGCCCAGAAAGTTACTGCTGTTTGTTTCATCATATATATGCAAGCAGGTGTTTTCTACAATGAAACTTTGAGAGAGTTGCCTTAGAAACAGACTGACAGATGAGCATTTAACTTCTCTTCTAAGAATAAGTGCATCCCAGTTCAAACCAAATTATGAGAAACTTTTAGAAATGCAGTCATAGTTTCATTCATCACATTCTTCATAATCTTGCAGTCATTAATAGGGCTTAGTATCAAAAAATACAAGAATTTCATAAAATGTATCATTTTTATTTTTTAATAAATTATATTGGCCCACCTAAAGTTTTTTTTTCGCTTTTCCTTTGGCCCCCTCTTTAAAAAGTTTACCCATCACTGGACTAGGCTTAATACTATCATAAAAGTCCACGGTCAAGTAGGACGTACCTTTTTCCAAGGCAAAGCCATTGGCCCTTATGGATGTTGGGTATGTCACCAGATCCATCAGAGCTCTGTTTTGTCATTGGCAACAATTCCAGTCCATGTGAATGAGACTTTGCCCCAACTTGCACCCCAAGAAGGTAATAGGTGACCAAAAAAGCCTTTTTCCCCTTTCACTTTTATTACATGTCACATAAAAATGACAAATGGACCCCATCTAACTGGTTTTGACCTATATCACTGGTCTTTGAGAAATGTAAAGAGCTGAAAATCCCAGTTGATTTTAACAGGTCTTCTAAAATGGTTTTCAGATATTTGGGAGCCCCACTACTTCTCACTGATCATGTGCTATCTTTGACTTGTGTGTGAAAAGAGGTAAGGGTTCATTGAGTAGTAGATATATGAGTGACAATGTAAGGTGCAATCTCACTATTCCATTTCCCTACTACAATATTTATTTGTGCCAAGGCAAAGCTAGAAAACTAAGAATGGAATACATAAACACATGTCTTTTACAACTGTTACTGCCTCACCTCAGCTTAAGGAAGACTTCCCTTCTTAAAAAAATTTTATTTTTAACATCATGCAGAACCTCCATATTGGTCATTGTTGTAAGAGCACACTCATACATAACCAAAACCCCTCAAATAAAACTATAAATACACTGATATGAAAGACAACTCCAACAGTTATTTCTCTGGAGGTGGAGAGCATTTCCCATCACAAGTCTTTCAATATTGTCCCAGATCATTTTATTGCTGAGTAGCCAAGTTTTCACAGATAATATTGCTGTTATTGTGTACAATGTTCTTCCAGTTTTTTCTTATTTCATTCTGCATCAGTTCCTGCAGATCTTTCCAGCTTTCACTGAAATCATTGAAGGTAGACTTCCCATGGGATTGGTGACTCCTGGGCAATTCTATGTCTATAACTCTTCAATTTACTCTGCCCTTCCCCGAGGATGGTATGGTACTTGTGGCTTGGCCTATGTTACCCCACCAGTGTTGCTGCAAGACCATTTTATCGTTCATTTTATTATTCCATGACTAGGAATCTTAGGAATTGAGATACTAGGTACAATCAAGAACCAACAGATCAAGGTCAAATTCAGCAGCTTCCTCATCATCAGTATAGAGGTTTTTCTGGGCTGTTCTGCCCAATTTTGGAATGATTGTTGTTCTTTTAGAGATAACTCTGCTGAGGTTGAAAGATTGGCTCAAAACACAGTTCAAGCCATCTCCCAAACTTCTAAGGTTATGTCTTCCAGGCTGAGATTGACTCCTTAGCAAGACAATTATACAAAGTTGGCTAGCTCTTGATATGCTTACAGTTGCATTGGGTGCCTGTGCCCTTATCAATCAATCTTATTGTTCCTAGATAAATAGGTCCAGTGAAATTGTTACAAATGTCCATGAGGGTCAATGGATTTTAAATGACACTCAGCAAATTGCTTTATAGAGCCATGTGACATCTGATGGTGTATGGCTAAACCTGTCATGGCTACGTGGAACTGGTTTGTTAGCTACTATAGCCAATTTTTTTTAATCCTAGAAATTGTGTTCCTTTTTAGAATCTGTCTCAGCTGTTGTAACGATGTTTATACCAGGGGAAAAAATTATGTGCACTCGAACTGTGGATCATGGCCAAGCTAGAGAGACAATAGCTTTCACTGTAAAGGGATATTTCTTTTGTTTATACCTGTTTGGCTGGCCCATCATTGGATGGAAATTTACAATATGATTTTCTTTTTGATTTTTTTCTTACTAATTTAAATTTGTTAAAATTTTAATTTTATGGAAGCAGTATTGATATTTTGATTTTGAAGGATCAGTTTACAATATCAGCCCTGATAATATTGCATACCCCAAAACTAGAGTATTGAAACCTGCTATTGGTTGTTAAATAAATTATGGAACTTTAACTGATATTTGTGTCTGATTTCAGAAGAAGGACTTGCTAGTGAGCCACTGATCAGTGCAAAGGAGCACAAGATGAAGGAGACCAACAATCCCTGTGGGGATGGTGAGGGTCGATGCCAAGGCAGAGGACCTATCTCTGGGGATTCCGGGAAGTGGCTGTTTGGCAAGTCCTGAGGTTGACCTTCCCTGTTTTCTGCCTTTTATATTTGACTAAAATGTGTCTCTGTTTGGCTTTAACTTTGCTTTGCTGCTCCTATGACTGAAGTAAAAAGCAGCTTAGAGAATTGTATTTCCCCTTTCCTCAGACTTTTGATGCTTCCTTTCTTTTTTAGTTTGGCAGTTTTCTATAATCCTGGCTAATGGTGGGTAACTGTAATATTGCAGCACCTATCCTAAATGCTTGTAGGATATAAGCTACATTGTGATTTTAATTTATGCTTATATTTATATACATATATTATTTAATATATTTTTAAATTTAAATTTTCTCTCTCCTCTTGTTTTTGGGAGAACTGACTGATATACCTTATAGCTTAGCCATGCATCCTGTGTCAATCAATTATTGGTATATGCCCTCCTAAGGTGGTGGGGGTGTGTGGTAGGGATTTTGTAATTAACCTAAAAGCCCAAAATCTAAGATCTTTTAAAGTAATTTTAGGAAAAGAAGATCATCAGTACCTTGGACCAGGAAAACAGATCTTCTGGAGCAGGTGCTATAAGGATGATTGCAGAAATCAAACACTACATCAAGAGATTCAGAATGAACTTTTGGATATAACAAATTGAGGGGGGATTGAGCCTGATTGTAAATTCTTATGACAAAGGGGAATTTCCCTTCAGTGGCTATTTGTCAATGTACTTATCAATCATTTTCTTTTCTTTTATTCCAAAAATTTCTTTTATTCCCAAAATTAATTCCCTCCATGAAAGGTACAGTATCTTTTATGTTCGTATGTGTTCCCTGGTGAGAAAATCCTTAATATATAGACTTCTTATGAGGAGTGATTCACTGGGGAGAGCAAAACATTAATCTCCTGGAGAACCAAGAATAGGGAGTCAACTTGCTGGTCCCCCAAAGAATCAGAGGAGGGAATTGTGTAAAGTAAATTGTTTAGGGGGTCTGGATCCTGCACACCCTAGTGGCAGGATATAGGTATCACAGAGTAACATGTTGGACATCCTGCCATTGTGTCCTAGTACAGCCCACATCAGTGTTAGAGTCCCTAGTATCAACATAGCAGAGCCAGTGCAACATCGCCAGAGAAGAAGGAGCTAGGGAATTAAAAAATAAAATTAATCAAACTGAATAAATGAATAAATATATTTAATTGATTAAAGATAATTAATTAAAATACTTTTTTTTTAAATGGAGAGGAGCTTTTCCCTTCTGCTCTTAAACTAACTGGCTCCCTGGGCAGGTGTTTTGCTTTTAAGCTGGACTGGAATCCAGGACCTGATCTTGCCTTAAATTAGAAAGACTCTCTCTTCCCAATTATATATACACATTACATGTAATATGCATTACATACCTGTGTACATATTTGCACATCTATACATATCCACACCTATACATACATGCCCATCACATATATAATATGCACATCTTTGCATGTACATATGCATATGAACATACATAATTATATATTGTGTGCACATATACATATATCTTCATATGTGTGAGAGAGAAATGATATAGATAAATCATTTTTCTACCTACATGTAATTTTTAAAAGTTTTTTATGCATTTAGTTTTTTTCTATATATATGAGTTAGGTCATGTTCTTTTGAATAGTTGTAGATCTCAACGGGAAGGTTCTCCATTATTATAGGGTTTAATGCATCCAGCCCAATGTCATCCACAAACAGGAATATTGGGAGGACTTCACTGTTTATTGTCAGTTTCTCTTCAATTTTGACTCTTCTCTAGAATTCCTCCATGAAAGTAGTGAATACTTGGAGCAAATAAATGTCTACCTATTTTATGCCTTACATTAAATGAATGATCAGAGAACCATCAAATATGGCTAGCTCAGGTGTTATCTTTTGAGGAATCTTACATAATTTTGATGTGTGGATGGGAGACATCTTGCTGGAAGAGAAAACCTTATAATGATGCTCAGTTTTGCTAAATCAAATGCTTTTTTTACATAGTAAAATCAATAAATAGCTTCTACTTGCTACAACTTTTAGACAATTTTAATGAGGTGAGGATGTGTTCCCATGTGGAATATAGATTGTAAATGGCTTTCAATATAACATATATATCCTTAATAATACCCTCTTAAAGGATGTCCTTAATATCTATGTAAATTTATTGTGTTTTTTTCTTGGAAGGGAAAAATAAACATATAGGTCTGTAGTTGTTCATCTTCTCTTGGTTTCCTTTATATTTATTTACTTTTTTTTAGTGTTAATGAGGCTTGTGATTTTTCCCTCCACACTTTTGGTAGATATTTTTCCTTCCTTAGGAACAGAACACTTAATGTCATAATTATGCTACCTCCAGCACAAATCTTCTCTGTGTATAATAGGTCTAATCCAACTGCTTTTCCATCTTTATTTTCCTTAGAGCTATTTCTATTACTCAAGTCAGGACATCCAGGACTGAGATTTTTAAAAAATTTTTTAAATTTATTTTAAATTTATTTAATTTTTAAACTAAATTAAATGTAAAATGTAAAATTTTTAAATTTATTTAAATTTAGAAAATTTTTTTCCATGGTTACATGATTCATGTTCTTGCTTTCTCTCGCCCCACCCCCCAGTAGCCGATGCACATTTCCACTGTTTTCTTCCTGTGCAGGACTGAGATTTTAAAGTCCAATGGATCTAAGTCATCCAAAGATAGCTTGAGGAATTTGTAGTAAACAATTTGGCTGATCTTTTCTTTCTTATTCTTGTTGTTATCCCTCCAGTTTCTTCCTTAAATGCTGACAGAATGACTTTGCTTACATACCTCTCTAAGCTTTCTTTCTATATCATCCATTGTTTTCTCTGTTTTTATGAAGCCACACTGTTCATTACCTTCAGCCACCAAAACATTCCACATCTTTGTAAGATATTCCAAATAAGTATATAGTCTAAACCAGTAATGGGCAAACTACGGCCCATGAGCCATATGTGGCCCCCTGAAATGTTCTATCTGGGCCACAACATTATTCCTAATCTGACGAATACAATGAGTAGGATACAATGCAAGGAAACTTCCAAAGAGTTGCCTTAGAAACAGACTGACAGAGGAGCATTTCCTTTCCTTTGGCTCCTCTTTAAAAAGTTTGCCCATCACTGGTCTAAACCTTTCTCTGCTTGGCAAGTAAATTACTACAATGAAACTATGAATTTGGTAGTAGATGTTTGTCCTTTCTTCCACTCCATCCAATGTTCATGACCAATAACTTAAACAGATTAGGTTGGAATTGTTTTATTTCATTTTAAATCTTTTTTTAATTGGGTTGTTTCTTCTAACTCTATTCTAATTTTTAGTCTTTGCTCCAACTAGTTGAGAGTCTGTTATACACAAACAATTGATTCAGGAATGACTTATCTCCTCAGTAATGAGTAATTTCCTGTGACAAAATATGTTTTATTTTTTATGCCATTCAGTGATTGCCATATCCAGCACCTCCCAATCATATCCGAGACTTCTTATTCTCCAAATTTGACCTCTGTTTCATATTTCTGACCCCTATATCCCACCATATGTTTTCCACTCTCCCCTTTACTCTCACTCTTTCTTTGAAGTCAGTGAGTACCAAAGAGTATGATGATTGAATCTGGAGGATCATAAGGTGTTCTCCTAGAATTTCTCTAGATCTTCATTCTCCACTACAGCTATTGTTGCAAAGACTGCAGTCTTCATGGTGGTCTTTGTCTTATCATAAGCTCTGAAATGAATGTCTTAAGGAATTTAAATTTCTTCTTGTCTTTGGATAGATGATAAAACCAACTCCTACAACTCTGTTATTTGCCATCCCAAGGTGGGCCTGGCCTCCTGACCATCTTGTCATTGACCTTGAAGCTTTCTCGTTTATACCTGTAGAAATTTTCCCATCCAGACCTTCAAAAATCTTGTCCTAGTCTCTAGAAGAATTAATTCTTTCAGCTTTGAAGCTCCTCCTCTGGAACTTGGCTATCTTGATGGGTAAATTATTGCAAATTCACCTAATCTGCTTTATCTAATACACCCCAGACCATATTATCCCCCTTATTACATCCAGCCATACATCTGGGCTCCAGCTAGTGTCCTCCATGTCTAGAATGCTGCTCTCCCTCCTCGTCCCTACAACTCTCCAAGGATTTCTTGTTGAACTTCAGTCTAACATTTTGCTGTCAGACTTTTTCAGTAATTGTTTTTCACATTACCATCTACTGAGTCTATATCTTGGTCTTCCTTGCCACTGTAATAGTTTTTATGGTCAAGAGTTTTTTTGTTATTGTTGTTTTCTCATTTTCCCAGCAATGTAGAGCAATGAATAGAGCACTGAGCCTGAAGTCAGGAAGACCAGAGTTCAAATCTTGCCTCAGACACTTACTAGCTATGTAACCTTGGGCAAGTCAGTTAAGTTTACCTCAGTTTCCTCACCCGTCAAATGAACTGGAGAGGTAAATGGCAAACCACTCAAATATCTTTGCTAAGAAAACCTCAAGTGGGGTCATGAAGAGCCAGACATGACTGAAAAACAACTGAATAACCACAACCATTTTCCAGCCTATTTATTAGCTTTTTTTTTTTTTTAAATTAAAGATGGGTTCTGCTCCCCTAGGGGTGAGGATATACTTTCCCAAACTTCAGGATGTTTCATCCTCCTATTTCTAGTGCTAGTTCTGAAAGTCTGAAAGTTTTCAATGTTTCTGAGGTGATGCATTGCAGGGAGAGGTGTAATTGCTGCTCCTGTCCTTTACATTATGGTCTTTTCTCAGAAAGAGCCCCTACTCTCTTGCAGCTATAAGCACTAACACTCCTTTTTAACTTGGAACTTTGACCAGAGTCCCTGCACTTTTGTCACTGAACAAAAATGCTCCTCTCTTCCTTGAAAGTGCAATTCAGAACTATCTTTTTTTACTTTCCCCTTCCCCTTACTTTCCGTCTTAGAATCAATACTGTGTATTGGTTCAAAGGCAGAAGACTGGTAAGGGCTAGGCGATGGGGGTTAAGTGACTTGCCCACGGTCACACAGCTAGGAAGTGTCTTGAGGCTATATTTGAATCTAGGACCTCCTGTTTTGGGGCCTGGCTCTCAATCCACTGAGCCACCCAGCTGGACTACCCTCCCCAGTCTCTTTCTGACCAGGTTTCTGACTACTTAATCACCTCTAGCCTGAGCAATTGAAACTGCTCCTCCCACCCCGTGTGTCAGACTTCTCTTGCCAACCTCCCAAATTGTCTTAGGGTGGAAAGTTGTCTCATTCTCACCTTTTATTTTTGTTGGCTCTGCTGCTCCAAAATTTGATTTGAAGAGTTATTCTAAAGTTGTTTGGAGGGGATGGGGGGCAGCTGGGTAGCTCAGTGGATTGAGAGCCAGGACTAGAGATGGGAGGTCCTGGGTTCAAATCTGGCCTCAGACACTTCCTAGCTGTGACCCTGGGCAAGTCACTTAACCCCCATTGCCTACCCTTACCACTCTTCTGCCTTGGAGCCAATACATAGTATTGACTCCAAGATGGAAGGTGAGGGTTTAAAAAAAAAATAAAGTTGTTTGGAGGGGAATGTTGGGAGACTTCACATAGGTGGCTGCCTGTACTCTGCCATCTTCCATTGAGGCTTTGCACACATTATTTGCTTACTAAATATTTGCTGGATTGAATGAGGAGTGGCATATATATTAATTGATGCAATGAGAAAATGCTATGTATTAAAGAATATGAGGCAGAATTCATTTTAATAGGAATGACAAGTTGGTGGTGTGGAAAGCTGGACTCATTAAAGACAATGGGACCTTCCCTTTCAGAACCAATCTAGTTATGAAGATTCTCCACGTGCTTAACATTACCGAGTAAGTACATAATTCTGGAATCTCATCAGATCATAGAGTGAGAAGGGCCCCTGGAGATCAATTAGTACCGACTTTTCATTTTACTCTATGTAAGATAATTTTTTTATAAACAAAGAGAAGAAATGAGAGGAGTATAGGGCTAAGGAAAGAGTACTGGATTAGAGGTGGTAAATCAGATGATTTAGAACTGAAAGGAGCCTCATTGATTATCTAAGTGCAACTCCCTCATCATAAAAATGAGGAAAACCAGCAACACAATGATCTGGGACAATTTTGAAGCACTTATGACAGGGAATGCTATCTACCTCCAAGAAAGGACTGTTGCAGTCAGTCAGATGCATATCAGAGCATACTATCTTTCACAGAAGTTTATGGTCTTATTTAGGGGTTTTGGCTTTAAAATTGCTTACCAATTTGGGAAAGGGAAGGGAGGGAGGGAGAGAGACATTCTGGATCTCATAATTTTGGAAAATATATGTGAAAATTATTATTACAAGTTATTGGGAAAATAAAATATCTTTGAATAAAAAAGGAATAATAGCATACATTTACATAATACTTTTTAGGTTAATTAAGTGTTTTACCTGTAAAAAAAAAAATGAGGAGAATCAGGTCCAGAGAGAGTGAGTTAGTTTGCACAGAGTAAGTAGTGGAGGTGGGAGTCTATCCCAGGTCCTTTTACTCCAAATACAATTGGTTAGCCAGTCACAAGTATTTATTGAATGAAATATAATACTCCTCTCCCTCACCCCATTACATGACAATGTCTCCTCTGCATTTGAATTCTAGGTCTGCTACTTACTGTCTATGTGACTTTGGTCAAGTACCTTTTCTGTATCTCATCTTACTCTTCTCTAAAATAAAAAAGTTGCATTCAATAATCCTTAAACTCCCCTTCCCTCCCCTAATCTTCTCCCATGTTCTTATATTCTGTTAGGCTCCTTGCTGCTCCTTTGCTTGAATTATTTCACATTCTATGATCCCCATCCCAGCATCCCATGTTTCTAAAGTTCTCTATCCCTCTACTTTTTTCTTGCTCTAAATTTTCTATTCTCCTCCTCTTAAAACCAAATATTTCCAAGGTCCTTTCCTGCCCGAACTTGCATTTCCTGGTTTCACATTCTATGATCTCCTGTTACTAACTTGTCCTAACGTTCTATTTTCTTCCTTCTAAAACCAATATTTCCAAGGTCTTGCCCAGTTCTGATCTTCTATTCTAAGCCTGCCCAATCCCCAACCACATCCCTCACATTCTCAGTTTCTAAAGACTTCTGCCTCCCAGCGCTAACTTTCGGGAATTCTCAGGAGCCTTCCCCTTCTCTGTTCTATGGTGTTCGTTTGGATGTCCTGGTTTTCTAAGGACGCTTCCCCAAGGTTCTAACATCCTGAGACTTGGGCTTAATGGGCGAGAACCCAACTGTAGGGCGGAGGAAGGGGTGCTGCGGACTGCCTTATCTGGAACAGGAGAGCTTTTCCAGATAAGCTCAGGAGCTCTAGGATTCCACAGAGCTTCCCAGAACCGCTCTCCACCCAAACATCCCGAGCTTTAAATCCATGAAATCCACGATCTGAAGGTACTGCCCTCCTCAATTCCCAGCTCCTTCTGACTGGGCTGCCCAGTTGATGCTCAGCGTCTTCTGTCGTCATAACAACTGAAGGCAGAGCTGAGTCTTCCCTGACTTTACCAAGAAGGACCGTTGGATGATTGGCCTTGGAGCTCGGCCCTCCTGCCTTTGCCCTTCGCTGATTGGAGAAAGTGGAGGCTCCTTGCTCCGCCCCCTCGTGGTTGCCAGGGTAACTACTGCTTCAGCAACAAGCCCAACTAGGCGTCCACCCACAGTCTGACAAACCCTGCAACCATTACCACCATCGCTGACAGCAGTAGCACAGACACCTGGGGCTCGTTCCTCGGTGGTCTGTGGGTGGGAACACCCTCGGCCCCGGCTGCAGCTCCGTGGAATTCTCCCGTGACCTAGACCCACCCTACCAGCCAGGAAAGCAAGTTCACAGTCAGCAAGGTGTCTCCTAGCCCCCAGCATCCTTGAAACAGCCGTCCTGAGCCCAGGAGAGGCAGAGCCTTCGCGAGTCTCCGGACTGAGGCGTTTCTTCCCCTGAGCAGTGAGGAGCCCCTCTTAGGACAGCTCCGGGAAGCCAAGGGCTACCCCGGGGCATCGCTTGGAAGGAGAGTTACCTGCCCTTGAGTCAGCTTGTGTGCGGGCAGGCGCCCCCTCTCTGCAGCCTCACCATGCATTGCAGGGCGTTCTTATTGCTGGAGAGAGAATACCTAGACCTGAAAAAAGGAAAACCTTTTGTGAGTAAGAAGGCTGTGGGGAGAAGGGAAACCGGAAGGGGTACGGCTGAGGGGGTACGGGTGAGTGGGGGGGAGGGGCTGTTGCAGGTGGGCATTCGTTTTTTAAAATCCTGATGTGCTTCCTCTCACCTTCATGCTAACAATTCAAAGAACAGGACTTGGGGTCAGAAGACCTGACTTCAAACCTTGCCACCACAGCTTGCTGCTCCTGTGTGTGACCCTGGAGACATCACTTAATCTTTCTGGGGAGGTTTGACTACAGAGCCTTTGCTCAGAGTGCCTACCAGCTGGACATCTTTGATCCTGTGAAGGGTCATTCACAATCGGGACTGTTTGAAGATGGGTTGGGCTTTCCAGACTTGGAAGGGGCTCCCACAGGAGGTACTGAGTTTCCTGTCACCAGAAGGCAGAGAACCACTTCTCGGGATTCTAGTTTTGAGATTTGGAAAGAATCTTAGGAGTGATTTAGATTGGATGAAAACATGTGAGAGATGGCTCTCTGTAAACTTGAAATAGCTGTATGAATCTGACCTATTATTAGTCTTATTACCTTGTAATCCAACTGCCTTATTGGACAAATGAAGAAACTGGGGCACAGGAAGATGTGCCCTGGCACTGGAAATACTTATAACCCAAATGGCTGGTTTCTGTTTGCCTTAGCATTTACTCATGGAGGTTTGGAGTAGAAAGTTAGAGGGAGAAAGGGATAAGGGACTAGGATTGCCTTAAGGGGAAACAAGGAAAGAAACCTTGGTTGGGAAATATGTTCCCTTTGGAAATATTCTGTTTCAAAACTGGGTCATGTGCATTTTGGTGTAGAACTTTTTTTTTCTCCTATCAGTGATTCCAATAAATGTTTGTTGTTTACAAAGAAAAAGAAGAAAAAAGTGACGCATTTATAAATTGGATTCTGTGACCTCCAATGTCCTTCCTGTTGCCAATATTCTTATTATGCTATTCCAAAGAGTTGTTACGATTATTATTTGGGGCCAAATTTGCAATTTTATTGGTATTGGAGACTACCAAAGAGCAGAACCCTGCTACCAAAGCAAATTAAAAAGGAAATTAGCTTCTAATTTGCAACACCTATAGTATTTCTTTTTTAAACTCTTACTTTCTGTCCTACTATGGACTCTAGGATAGAAGGGCAAGGGCTGGACAAATTGGGTTAAATGACTTGCCCAGGGACATACAGCTAGGAAGCATCTAAGGGCAGATTTGAACTCAGATCCTCTCAACTCCTGGCCTTGCTCTTTATCCAATGTGCTATCCAGCTGCTGCACAACCTTAAGAGCAGTCTAGGGAATGAAAGGTTAATTGATTTACACAGTCAGAAGGCCAGTATCTGTGAGAGATGAAACTTGAACTCATGACTTCCTGAATTTAAGACTTGGCCTTCTATCCACTAGACCTGCTGCCTCTCAAGTCAGGTATATAGTGTTTAAGTCTTATATGAATATACTGAGCACTTGATTTCAAAACATTTTATCTATTCCATTCTTCATCTAAATGGTACCACCCATACCTAAGTGCCTCTTCATCATAATTTTAAAAGGCCTCAACACTACTGGTCCCAAGAGTCACCAATTGCTAAGCAAGCCAACTGGCAGACCTCAGATAAGAGCTATGGAGAAAGGGAAAAAGAGGAGAAAAGTAGAGTGGAAGAAAGATAAAAGTGTGTGTGTGTGTGAGTGCATGCTATATTGACAGTCATAAATTAGAACTGGAACTCCAGTCCAACCCCCTCCTTTTAGAAAAGGAAAACTGAGGTCCAGAGAGGTGAACTATCACCTAATAAATATGGCAGCCAATCAGAACTAGAGAATGGTGGCTTTCCACTTGTCATCCCTTGTTGTTGCCAGGCACTCAGGAAGGAGGGATGCAAAGATGAAATCAAAAGAGACCTGCTCTTCAGGAACCATGCGATCTAATCTTGAAGTATCTGCAAGAGAATGCAGCGTGGTCTGAGGGGGAAAATGCTGGCCTTGGAATGACAATGTTCAAATCCAGGCTCTGTCATTTACTAAATGTGTGTCCTTGAGTGAGTTACCTACCGTAGCTGGGGTTCCATTTCTTTATCTGTAAAATGAGGGGGTTGGATTAGAAGACATCTCAGGTGTCTTTAAGCTCTAGATATAGTAATAATAATATAATTTATAGGCAACTGTGTAGAGTACTGGGCCTAGAGTTAAGAAGACACGAGTTCAAATCCAGCTTCAAATACTAGATATTTGACCCTGGACAAATCATGTAATCTCTGTTAGCCTCCTAATAAGATAAATATATATATTTTAAAAGCTAATAAAACCACCTATTTCCTTAGGTGGTTGAGAAGGTCAAATGAGATAATATTTGAAAAGTACAGTATCTGACACATAGTAAACTCTGTATGAATTTCAGCTGTAATGATTATGAGTTAATAATAATAACTAGTATTTATGAGGTCCTTTAATTTTTGCAAAACTCTTAAACATTTCATCAATCCTCTTAGTAACCCTTTGATTTAGCTGCTATTATTATTCACTCCATTTTTACAGATAAGGAAGCTGTCGGTAAGAAATGTTAAGTGACTTGTCCAGAGTCACACAGCTAGCTAGTTGATTTTGCTATGAATAGGAGATCATAAATATATATCAGAGATAAGCCAGGGCAAGTCATTATTCATCATCTTATTATAACATTTAAATGCTTTCAGTTTTTTCTGATTTCTTTTTTTTTTCTTCTTATTGAAGGGCATAAGTGCACTTCCTCTCAGTAATGATTTATTAAAATGGGTAGCTGAAATTGAAGGCCAGAAGAAGTCCATTTGGGAAGGTTTGTGATATAAGTAACCTTTTAAGTTTCATTTTAAAAATAAGTTTTTATGGGTATCTTTGGTTTCTCTATCCTAATTGTTTCAGCTCCTCTCTACACATAGGAAGACCAAGCAAGAACTTCTAGTGTGGTGACTCCATCTGATGCTGTCTCCAGTTTTTTGGCTCAGGGGTCTCCTGTTTCTCTGGGATGAAGGGGTTGGGGAGACATGTGTTCTGTATCCATTCACTTGGATATTCAATGGGTTTGCAATTACTCAGTTCAACTCCTTTTTAGTAATCTTTTCTCTTTAAAATATCATTGTATGTATTAGTTCTGATCATTTAACCCTTCATTGGTTCATAGAAATCTTTGTGTTTCTCAGAAATCTCATATCTGTCATTTTCTCTGCATGATAATATTCCATTTCATTCATATGTCATAGTTTTTGTTTTGAGTCATTCCTCAAAGACAGGCACCTGCTTCACTCCACTTTTTCCTACCACACAGAGCATTATGATGAATATTTTGGCATATGTTGGACATTTGTTTTGTTTCTTGACCCCCTCATGGTATAGACCTAGTAAAAAACATTTGGCAGGTTCAATGGTATAGACAGTTTTGTCACTTTTCTTACATTAATTTCAAACTGATTCCCAGAACAATTAGATCCTTTCCCAGGATGTTAAAGGGACACCTTTTATTAAGCATCCATTGTGAGCATCACATCTCCCTGAGCACCAGAAGGTGTAACAACATTTAGGAAAGACCAATTTCCTGTTCTCATGGACCAGACTATCTGCATTCTGCTTATGGGTATGAGGACAGCACATTTGTAAGTCACTCCTAAACCCAAGTAAAGTATAATTATGGTGAAAGATAATATTCTGTGAAATTAGAAAAGATGATAATACTTCAAAGTATCGATGATCTCATCACTTGCAGAGGTTTCTTCCCAGAATGAAAATCAAAATGCAGCCATGGCTTCCTATCCTATGTGACTGCTTCACCCATGCTTGTCCCTCCACCTTCTGTCCCACCTCCTAATGAGGCATGAGTAATGATGGAACAGAAGTGCTGTCCAATGGCCATCCATTGTTCTTGCTATATGGTTAGCCCTGCCCCCTTTTTTTTCCTTCTTATGTTAAATTTCTCTGATTACGTTCATCAGAGATTTAACCTAATAATATCGATGCCATTTGTACATAGTTTAGACGTTTGAGACACCTTGTCTTTATCTCATTACATTTTTTAAATCTCAAAACTATAAATCACATCTAAGGCAGAATATACTTTTTAGCCATCTTGCTCTCAGTTGCATAAGATTTGGGACATGGGTGAACAACATTTCCATGAGGTTATTGACCTTCTTTCATAGTTTGAGCTATTTTTTCCCAGTTCTACTACTTTGTTTTTGGAGGAATAGAGTACGAGGAAACAATAATGATGAATAACCTACATATAGCACTTCAAAAATATTTTAAGCACTTAGCCATAGAACGATATATTAGGTGACATTGAGCTATTTAAATATGTATGTATATATAAAATTTTTCCTTTCTTTTGTATTATAAAATTAATCATTTAAAAACAGTGAACATTTTGATATACAGTGAAGAACAAAAAAAGAGGGTTATAGACGAAACTGAAGTTTTGTTATGTGCTTTTTTTCTAAGTGTATTTAAGTTGATCATGATTGTAATAAAATTACACTGTTCATTTTCCCCTTTTCTGGACCTCTTGTCTCTTCCTTCTGTGTTTTGGGGGACTATTTTTCATGGAAGGTTCACAAAGAGAACAATGGGAGGGCAGTCATTACACTCTTTTATTAGAGAGATATTTGTAACTAAGTAAATATGGATGATGTGACTTTTGTTTCCTTATTCTAGGATGTAAATTCCCTTTGGTAATGAAATTTTCCCCGGAATACAATGCTTTACCTCCAGCTGTGGCATTTAATCCTATTCCCTTCCACCCAAATGGTAAGATCCAGATGGGTGAGTATCAAGCAAAATCATATGCCTTTGGGATTGCCCCATTATCATCATAGGTGTCTTCCTAAATCCCTCCCTTTGGTATCAGAGTAAGTTTAACCCCTAGCATCTCATCTAAAATATTGCAGCAGCCTCCAGATTGGTCTCCTTAATGTGAAATTTCACTTTACTTTCTGTTTTCATTTACATTTGAATCTGCATTGCTGCAAAAGACAAAAGCCTTTAAGTGTGAATCCCAGCAGGTCACAGCCTTCTCCATCAACTCCCCTGAGGGGTTCTTTCTTATCTCAAGCCTTTCCCTCTCTGGCTTTTCAAGTCCCTCACAGCCTGGCTCCATTCTATCATTCCAGTCTCAGTCTGTACCACATCTTTCCCTGTTTTCTATGGCTCAGCCAAAATTGCCTTTGCCCATCTCCCATCTTATTGCCTTTGCCCTGGTTATGTTCTAAGCCTGGAGGGAACTCCATCTTTACTTCTAATTCACAGAATCCCTCTCTCCTTCCAGGATGGATCTCAAGCACTTCCTTGTACATGGAGCTTTTCCTGATCCCTCAACAGTTAGCACCCCAACTACCTTTGATTGAACATGTATGTGCTCCTATACTTACAATTCACCTCTGGAGACCTGGAAGCCACTTGAGCAAAGGGATGGTTTTATGTTTTGTATTTGAATCCTCAGCAACCAGTACAATGTCATGCTCAAAGCAGGTGTTGAATAAATGCATTTTCATTGATGGTTCACTCTTATTTTGTTTGTTTTCAAACAGTTCACCCCAAAACTGGCAAACCATCTGTAGATTTTCTAGATGACCCCGACGCTTGGGAACGTGTTCATACACTAAAAAGCATCTTACTTTCTATTCAGGTAAGGGGGGAGCTAATATTTAATTTTGGAAATTTTCACCCCATTTGTTACTTAAAGTACAAAAATATAATAAGGTCTTTTTAAAAATCTGTGGCTGGAACACAAGGTGAAGCCTTCAGTCCACATTGAGACAAAATGGGGAAAGGAGACAATTTGCCAGTGGGGTAGTGATGGGGATGAAATGGTTGGACGAGCATAGATAGCATCTTCCCATCACTGCTGATGCTACAGAGGCCTCCAAAAAGGTCCCTTACATTGCTAGAAATGGAAGAAAATTCTTGATTGTACCAATTTTTAATACTGCACCCCCTCAAAAAAATTGCTTGATTTTCTTAGTATGTATTATATACCTATGTATATGCTATATTTACTCGAAGGCAAGTTCCCTGAGAACAAACACTTAAAATCTCTAGTGCTCATCAGCCTTCCAAGAACAAAATTAAATTTGTTTGCTTTTTAATTCTTACCTTTTGTGTTAGAATCAATACTCAATATCAGTTCCAAAGTAGAAGATCTAGGTAAGAGCAAAGTAAGGGCTAGACAATTAAGGTTAAGTGACTTACTCAGGAATTGTCTGAGGCCAGATTTAAACCCAGAACCTCCCATTTCCAGGCCTTGGCTCTTTATTCACTGAGCTCCCCAGCTGCCCCCATAAAATAATTTCTTAATAAGTATTTATTGACTTGAACTATTAAACTATCCATTCAACTTGAAAAGAATAATGAAAATATCTTTAAAGGCTTTTCAGGAAAATAATCAATACACAAATTTTTCCCAAAGTAAAAATATCATGGTATAGAATCACAAACTGAGAATTGGAAGGGACCCTAGAGGAGAGAAAGTTGTGTGACATTCGGAAAATCACTCACTCTCTCTGAGCCTGTTTCCAGATATCATGGGGGAGTTGGGCTAGATGGCCTCTGAGTTTCCTTCTACCTCTAAATCTATGTTCCTGTGATCTAGCCCAACCCCTTTATTTTACAAATGAGGAACATGAGGCACAGATCAAGGGACTTGTTCAAGGTCACTCAGATAGCCATTGTCATAGGCACACTTTTAACCCAGGTATTCTTGAGGTTCCAGGTATTCCTGAGCATTCCCAGGCCAATGCTCTAGCAAATGTGAATAATACATGTTAATCCCTTGGTTTCCTTCTTTGTAAAGTGTGGATTCTTCTAGAGGTTCCCTTAAACTGTCAAATCCTGACATCTTGTTATCTAAACTGTAAAGATCTATATAAATACCAGATATGCTTATTGTCCACTAAATCACTGTCCTTCACTTTAGTAAGAAGATCACTTTTTATCATAGTTCCTCATCAGTGATATGAAGGGATTGGACAAGATCATTAGGCTACGAGAAATTGAGCTTAGTGCAGAGCAATAAAATGACTTGATCAAGGACACATAACCTCTAAGATCCCTGCTAACTCTGGATTTATGACCCATTCTACTTCTCTTATAGGGAAAAAAAAATTAGCCCAAATATATTCTCCTGATAAGCCTTTAACAGTATCTTTGGTGTTATTTTCAAGTTTTCATCGAGCATTACAAAACATGTTTTTAAGTCTTTTTGGCTAGCTGGCTAAGGAGACTCATTCTCTAAATTCAGTCCCCTGGTTGCTCACTTTGTTGAGCTAACACCTCTTTAGACAAACATAATACTAAAGGAAGAACCCAATTCACTTAAGCCATGTCCAAAGAGCATCTATTGCAAGTTCATGTAAATTTATGTGGTTTAACTCTATTATAGCAAATCTTGGCAGCTGGCTTAATTGGACCCTCATACATTAGTTATTTACTCCCTATACTCCTGAATCCCCACCCTCAAAAATTCTGTGCCTTTGTTTCTAGATATTAATATACATTCAATACATAGATAGACATCCCTTCTTTTCAAGAAGACATGGGGAATTATAGTGGGACATTCATGTAATTGATACTTTTTCCAATATTGAGTTTTTGCTACTATTTTTTCATCATTAAGTATCATTGCTTAATAGTTGCTGTCTAGGTTCTAACTGGGAGGGGGGTAGTTAGAGGTCTTAGGAAGAAGGGATGACTAGAAGAATGCCAAATAGATGTTACCAGATGTCCTCTCCATGTCAGATTGCTGCTTCTTTTCCCCTCACCCCACCTCCCTCATCAGCTTCTTTTTAAAAAGACAAATACCCAAAACCTTACTCTTGGAGACAAGTTTCATCTGTTTCCCACCGACTTTGAAAGATATACTCCAATCTGTTAAAAAACTGCTATTTAAGCAATTATGATGTGCCAATTGGAAACCCATCTGAATATATATTTCCAAACAGGAACACACTAATGATGACAAAAGCACTCCTAAAAGATAATTTCCCCCCTTGCTTTTGAAAAACTATTCAATCAGAGAAATATTACCATTATTTATATAGCCCCTGTCAGGATTAATGGAGCCCCTGTCTACACTATGATTCTTTGAAAAGCTTCCACCATGGCCACATTTTCTCTGTCTACTTTTCTATGTTAAAATGCATGGCATATACAGTTCTGATTGTTAGAATAAATACTTGCCTTTGAGGCAAAAAAAGACCATTTCCTCTATGATGAAAAAAATTAGCTGATGGTCTCATTGAACTATTGAGTTATGTTAAGTTGCCAGTTGTTCATGTAATTTATCCAAAATTTCAGCAACTGACTCAACTAGCCTTTGGAAGGGCATTTAAGAAGCCCTTCAAAGGCTGTAGAATATAAGCTCCTTGAGGTCAGAACTCTCTTTTGTCTTTGTACTCCAGGGTCTGTCACATGGCATGGCACACAGAATACATTTAATAGTTGTGGAATCCAGTTGTGGAATGGAAAATGAAGCTAATAGAATAATTGTTCTCAGGATCCCAGAACCCCAAATCTAGGACTGAATTGAACTGGAGAAACCATCACACCCAGCTCTCTCATTTTACAGATGTAGAAACCAAAGTTAGTGAGGTTAAGGATCATAGGATTCATTGGATCACACTATGGTTAGAGAAGTGCTTCATCTCACCCATTTAAAGGTTTCATTTGAGTAATGAAATATAATATAAATAATAATATATAATATCGATGCTGTCTTAGTGTAGTTGTACCCTCAAATATTGTATAGACAAGTTAAGTAGAAAAGGTGGCAAAACATTCCAAATAAGGGAGAAATTATGGAGGTGGGTAGTTGATTATAGAAGAGGACTAACTTTTTTTTTTTTTCCCTGCTTGGCCCTAGCAGGTAGAACCAGGAATAATGAGTAGAAGGTATAAAGAGATCACTTTAAACTTGAGGTTCATTGATATCAGAAAACAAAACAAACTAAAGTCCTAATAATCCAAGCTGTAGGAAGTTCTCCTTATTGGAAGTTAGAGGGATTCTTGGTCAAGTATGGTCTAGATGAGATGGGCCACTGAGAACCCTTCCAGTTCTAAAATTCCACTGATTGTTGTGGTCTATCCCAATTCGATCCATTTCCCAAATAATCTACATATGGTAGAAAAGGAGCTTGTAAATTGTTTTGCTTTTAATACATGATTCATATATTTATCATTATGAAGTTTGTTGCAGTTCTGTTGCATCCCCTACCCACTGGTTTATATATTTATGCATTAGGAGGAAAAAAAAGATTACTTTCAAAATCTGATGCCTGTTATGTATGTCTTCTTCTAGGAGTTGCTTTCTTATCCAACATTAAATGATCCAGTTAATTTGGAAGCAGCACAGATGATCATAGATGACAAAATTCTGTTCAAAGAATTAGCCTTGAAGTCAATGAATAACCCCCCAATTGTAACTGGTAAAAAAAATTATCATCATTATTATTTTGGCATGCGATTATTATTATTATTCAAGGATTTTATAGGAAATATGTATCCACAGAAGGGGAGCAAAGTGATTTAAGCCCTAAAATTGTAAAGAGAACTTTTCTTTGCATGAATGGTGGTGACATACTTTTGAGCTCAGTCTTGCTGTCAATAACTCAATTGGTTGACAATTATTTATTAAACACCCAAGTTCTAGATTTGTTGCTAAGTTCTGGGGACTCAAAGAAAGGCAAAAATATGGTTTCTACCAACATTCTACTGGGAAGAATACAACATGGGAAAAACTGATCCATAGAAGATATATTCATATCAATGGAAGGTCATCTTAGAGGGAACACATTAGGACATGGTCAGGAAGGCCTTTTACAGATGGTGGCGTGACCTGAGTTTTGAGCCAGGTGGCTGAAGTTAAGAGTAATTTCTCATGAACCAGGAAATATTGCCCAGATTTGTTAGAGACACATTGGTTCCTCCCTTGGTAATAGCACATTCTTATTGATGTGAACATTCTTTCCAATGGTATTGATTGCCCTCCTGGCCATGCTGTGCTGATCTTGTCTGGGTGTTTCCATTGGACCTCAAGTGAATATCGGGTGAATGTTCTTGAGACTTGCCTACAAGTCTTTTGTTGTAGAGAGAGTTCTTGTTCAGTCAGGTATGGTCTGCTCTGGCTGCTCTGTGAGCTCCTGTGTAGCCCTGAGATTCGATGATTCTGATCTCTAGCTTATTCAAATTTCAAGGCTCTACCAGTGGAATGAAGGCAGAGACCTGAGGTCGAAATCTTGCTCTGAAAGAAAAGGAGTGTCCATTGTGGAGGAGTGAGTTGCCTTATTGTAGCAGAACTCTGCAGCGGGTCTGGAAAGGTTGGACAGTCACACCATGATAGGATGTATTCTGGCAGAGGTAGTAGGCAACAGTTTAGTTCACTTAAATGGCTATTTCTTAAGCATTTCCATGCGCCAGGTAAGGAGACAGGGATGGAGAAGAGAAAAAAAATAAAGAAATGAAACCACTTTTGCTCTCAAAATAGTGTTCTAGGATATCATTTGTAGTGCGGCAAAAAGCAGTGACTTCAGAGTCTGTGGACATAGGTTCAACCCACCCTAACTGTGAGTCCAAGTCCAAGTCATTAACCTCTCTGGGCCTGAGTTTCCTTATCTATAAAAATGAGAGTTTTGGGGTAGGTGATTCATGAGGTTCCTTAGAGCTCTTGTGACTCAAGGACTTCTGTAGCTGGAGTATGTTGTGGTTTCTGTGATAAGGCTCCCCTTTTCTGATTAGAGGTAGATTGACATGTATACTTTAGGAAAGCTGGATTTGTTGGGTGAAAATAAAGGCCCTACCCTTTCTGTTGTTATTTTTGTTTTCTGACATCTTTGGAGATACTTCATGTTTCTCTGACTTGACCAGACTCCTAGGGAGATCTGAGTTCTCTCATGGCACCAAGCCTCAGCTGTTCCCTTCACTGCTAGTAAGATCATATGATTGTCTTGGATTGTTGATATAATCCATGAAAAATGTGTCCAGGGAGGATATATGCTACTCTAACAGATGGCCTTCCAGAGTCTTCAGGACTGTGACACCAACATTTTTTCCAAGAATGTTAGAATTTCTGAGTTTTCATCCCCTTAGAGGTAATTTGGGCAGGAGCCTGAAAGTCTTTGGGATCTGAAAGAGTCTGTAACTTCATTTTCTGGCTTCCCTCTTTCCCAATGTTCGCAATTGAGTGTGTTCTAGAACCTTGCCAGGAATGGAAGTCATGGCCAAAAACTCTAGCCTGAAGACTCCACTTCTCTTTTGGGAAAGGCAGAATTGACTGGGCTAATCTCCAGGAACTTTCCAGTTAGTCCTGTGGGGTCTTACAGAGATCATACATAACAACTTAGCAGTTTTACCCTTCAACTCTTACTGTCCATGCACTGGGAGACTGTTAGTCTAGCCATGGCGAATTACAGAATCCAACGTTATGAACACCTATCAAGTGGTCAGCGTAACCATGATGGCCTCACAAAAGACAGATAAGGCCAAACTGACTTTGTTTCCTTTTTTTAAAACCAGTAACTGCCCTGGTTGACCTGGGGATTGTAGTAGATGAGATATGCTTCTATTTGAGCAAAACATGTCATAGTTTCTCAAGCTATACTTGTAGGTAAGATGGAGGGATAAAAGGAAGATGATAAGTAAGAGTTTGACATACTTTAAACTTGTTCAATGACTGGCCCAAAGAGTAGTTATTAATGCATTAATATAAAGAGAGTGAATAATGGTGAAGCCCTTAGCACAGTACCTGGTACATAGTAAATGCTAGCAATTAGCTAGTATTAACTTGGAGGAAGGGTTCTAGTGGAGCCCCCCAAGGATCTGTCCTTGGCTCTGGGTCACTTCATAGTTTTGAGTGACTTAGATGAAGGCATAGAGGGCATGCTTATGAATTGTGGATGAGGTAGAGCTGTGAGGATTGCTAACAATGTTGGGTGGTGAATCTTGGTAGGCTAGAACGTAGTGTGGAAATGGGAGAGATGACTATATAAAGCAGATGAAAAGATAGGTTGGGGCACAGTTATGAAGGGCTTTAGAAACCAAATAGAGAAATTTATATATTGGTCTGCCAGCATCATTCACTCTATTTGAAAACTGAAAATGAAAAAGAATTCTTTTGAAAAGAAATTTCTATTGACTATTTAAATATTCAAGGATCTTTCCTTAGTCCCATGTCAGTCATATTTTGTTTTTTTCATCCGTAGCTTCAATAAGGCTATAAAAGAGATACTTATACCTTTTTCAAGCCTATGAAAGTGGAAGAATTTGTTAATGCCATAAATGACTGAAGCAGGAGTCAAAATTACCTCTCCAGGTCAGAATTCAGGATCCAAACCAACAAAGTGAAATCTAAATAATATTAAATACAGTGTTAAAAAGTCTCTTTGAGCTCAAAAAAATCAAATGTACAAGTATAAGATGGAAGAGACATAGTTTGGCAACCATGCACACAAGAAAGATCTTGATTGTATGTGGCTAGAAAAAGGGGCTGATGTAATCTTAGACTGAATTAATGGAAGTCTGATGCCCTGATCACAGGAAAGAATCATTTCATTGTACTGTGCCCATCAGAGAATTTTGCCCACCCCCATTCCCCATTTAATTATTTTTTTTATTTTAATAACAAATTAAAACAAATTTTCCACTAATTGATCTATATTGTTTCCCACTCTCTTCCCTCTCTCACAGCTGACAAGCTATTCCACTTGAGTTATACATGTATTATCATGCAAAACATTTCCATATTATTCATTTTTATAGCCAAATAATGTTCTAGAACTAAAACACCAAAATATATGCCTGAATAAATAAGTGATAAACCATATGTTTACATCTGCATTTCTATTCCAACACTTCTTTCTCTGGAAATGGATACATTCTTTTTCAGAAGTCCTCAGAATTGTCCTGGATCCTTGTGTTGCTATTAGTAGCAAAGTCTATCACATTTGATCGTTAGACAATATTTCAATTACTGTATAATGTTTTCCTGATTCTGCTTCTTTCTTTTTTAAAAATTTATTTAGAATACTTTTCCATGGTTACATGATTCATGATTTTTCCTACCCCAATTCCATCCTTGATTTTTTAATGCCAAAACTCCAATCCTATTCCCATTGAACTACATGATCAATCACTTGGTTTTTCTTCTGCATTTTTACTCCCACAGTTCTTTCCCTGGATGTGGATAGCCTTCTTTCTCTCATGTTCCTCTGGATTGTCCTGGGCCATTGCATTGCTGATAGTAGAAAGTCTATTACATTTGATTGTGCCACAATATATTGGTTTCTGTGTACAATGTTCTTCTGGTTCTGCTCCTTTTGCTCTGCATCAATTACTGGGGTTTTTTCCAATTCACATAGAAATCCTCTCAGCACAATAGTATTCCATCACCATCACCATCAGATACCACAGTTTGTTCAGTAATTCCTCAATCAGTGGACACCCCCTCATTTTCCAATTTTTTGCCACCATAAAGAGCAAGGCTATGAATACTTTTGTACAAGTATTTTTCCTTATCTCTTTGGTGGTATGGCTGGATCAAAGGACAGGCTTTCTTTTAAAGCCCTTTGAACATAATTCCAAATTGCCCTCCAGAATGGTTGGATTAATTCACAATTTCACCAGCATGTATTAGTGTCCCAATTTTGCCACATCCCCTCCAACATTTATTAATTTCCTCTGTTGCCATATTGGCCAGTCTGCTAGATGTGAGGTGGTACCTCAATGTTGTTGTTGTTTTTTAACCCTTACCTTCCATTTTGGAGTCAATACTGTGTACTGGCTCCAAGGCAGAAAGAGTTGTAAGGGCTAGGAAATGGGGGATAAGGGACTTGCCCAGGGTCACACAGCTGGGAAGTGTCTGAGGTCAGATTTGAACCCAGGACCTCCCATCTCTAGGCCTGACTCTCAATCCACTGAGCTACCCTCAATGTTGTTTTAATTTGCAGTTCTCTAATCAGGAGAGATTTAGAACATTTTTCAAGTGCTTATTGATTGTTTTGATTTCTTCATGTGAAAACTGCCTATTCGTGTCCCTTGACCATTTGTCAATTGGGGAAAGGCTTGATTTTTTTGTAAATTTGACTTATTTCCTTATATATTTGGGAAATTCAACCTTTGTCAGAGTTTTGTTATAAAAATATTCTCCCAGTTTGTAGCTTTCCTTCTAGTTTTGGTTGTATTGGTTTTGTTTGTACAAAAACTTTTTAATTTTATATAATCAATCATTCATTTTATATTTTGTAATGTTCTCCATCTCTTGCTTGGTCATAAATTCCTTCCTTTCCCATGGATTTTTTTTTAAACCCTTGTACTTCGGTGTATTGTCTCATAGGTGGAAGAGTGGTAAGGGTGGGCAATGGGGGTCAAGTGACTTGCCCAAGGTCACACAGCTGGGAAGTGGCTGAGGCCGGGTTTGAACCCAGGACCTCCTGTCTTTAGGCCTGACTCTCACTCCACTGAGCTACCCAGCTGCCCCCTTTCCCATAGATTTGACAGTTATACTGTTCTATGTTCACCTAATTTATTTATGATTTCACTCTTTATATTTAAGTCATTTACTCATTTTGAATTTATCTTGGTAAATTGATCTAACCCTAATTTTCCCCATACTGTTTTCTAATTTTCCTAGCAGTTTTTGTCAAATAATGAGTTCTTATACCACAAGTTGGGATCTTTGGGTTTATAGAACACCAGCTGGCTCAGGTAATTTATCCCTATTTTATTCCATTGGTGCACCCTTCTGTCTCTTAGCCAGTACCACATTGTTTTGATGACCACTGCTTTATAGTACAGTTTAAGACCTGGTACTGAAAGGCCTCCATTCTTCATGTTTATTTTTTTCATTATTTCCCTTGATATTCTTGATCTTTGTTCTTCCATATGAACTTTGTTATAATTTTTTTCTAATTCTATGAACAAGTTTTTTTGGTAATTTGATAGATATGGCACTGAATAAGTAGATTAATTTGGAGAGGATTATAATTTTTATCATGTTAGATCATCCTACCCATGAGTAATTATTGTTTTTCCAATTATTTAGATCTGGTTTTAATTGTGTGGAAAGTGTTTTGTAGTTGTCTTCATATAATTCCTGTGTTTGTCTTGGCAGATAGATTCCTAAATATTTTGTACTGTATAGAGTAATTTTAAATGGCATTTCTCTTTCTTACTCCTGCTGCTGAATTTTTTTGGAAATATACTGAAATGCTGATGACTTACATGGGTTTATCTTGTACCCTGTGACTTTGATAAATTGTTAATTATTCCGCTAGTCTTTTAGTTGGTTTTCTAGGATTCTTTAAATATACTAGCATATTATCTGCAAAGAGTGATAGTTTAGTTTCCTCTTGCCTACTTTAATCCCTTCAATTTCTTTTCCCCCCTCTAATTGCTACCACTAGTGTTTCTGGTACAATATTAAATAATAGAGGTGATAATGGGCATCCTTGCTTCACTCCTGATCTTATTGGGAAGGCTTATAACTTGTCCCCATTGCAGGTGATACTCGATGATGGTTTTAAAAATATTATGTTTATTATTTTGAGGAATGGCCCTTCTATTCCTATACTTTTAAATTTTTTTCAATAGAAATTGGTGGTGTATTTTGTCAAAGGCTTTTTTCCATATCTATTGAAATAATCATATGATTTCTGTTGGTCTGATTATTGATATGGTCAATTATGTGGATGGTTTTCCTAATATTAAACCATCCTTGAATTCTTGGTATAAATCCCACCTGGTCATAGTGGATAATCCTTGCAATAACTTGCTGTAATCTTTTTTGCTAGTATTTTATTTAAGATTTTTTATATCTATATTCATTAAGGAGATTGGTCTGTAGTTTTCTTTCTCTGTTTTTGGCCTGCCTGGCTTTGGAATCAATAACATATTTGTGTCATAAAGGGAATTTGGTAAGACTCCTTTGCTTATTTTGTCAAATAGTTTGTATAGTATTGGGATTAGTTGTTAAATTAAATGTGTGATAGAATTCACCTGTGTATCCATCTGGCCTTGGGGATTTTTTCTTAGGAAGTTCCTTGATGGCTTGTTCAGTTTCTTTTTTTCAGATGGTATTATTTAAATATTCTATTTCCTCTTTTGTTATTCTAGGCAATTTATATTTTTGTAAATATTCACCCATTTTACCTAGATTGTCATATTTATTGCCATATAATTGAGCAGTGGGATATGGATTCAGTAAAAGCTCTTTGCAAAGTGCTATATGAATACTAATAATTATCATCACCTTCATTATCACCACCATCATCATCACCACTTTTATCACTGTTAGCATCTTTCCACCATCCTAGCAATTGATCATGCACCTACTAGGGTCAATCCAATGACCTCACTTTGGAGGCCACCAATGTAATGAACAGAGAATTGTCCTGGATGCAAGAAGACTTGGGTTCCGGTCTCACTTCCTTTTCTTCTCCTGCTTCAGCCCTTCATTGAATCTGTGGTCTCACAAATATGTCTACACAGGAGCCCACCATAAGCCATCCAACCTAGTCTTATTCTGCTGCTTGTTCATTTTATCTGAGCTGGAAAGAGGTGGGGAATCTCTCCATTCCAAGATTTCTCTACACATGCAGATCAGCACATCCTCTGCAATTTAGAGGTTTAGAGAGTAGAGGCTGGGCTAGAGAGGTAAAAGGACTTTTCCAGGCTCAGCCAGTCAGCATGTATCAAAGCTGGGTCATGAACCAGCACTTTATATATGAATTTCATGTACTAATAATGCTGTGCTTTATTCCTGTCCCTAACCTCCATTGTGTCCACAGAAGATTTAGCCAATATGCCAAAGACCTTTATTTAGCACCTTTTCTGAAGATGTTGGGGATTAACTAATACAGAGATGACATTAAGATATTCCCTCCTCACCCCAACCCCTGCACTTATAATTGTATAATCCATTTAGTGACCTAAAGATGTCTTCACTAGTGGCTGAAACAAAATTTGCAATTTTTCCTTTCAGAGCTTGATAGTGAAGAGGAGCCTGATATCATTTTCAAGTCACCAGACGAAATATCGACCGTGTCTGAAAAGTAACCTTTTTTTTATTGTTGTTCTTGTTGATCTAATGATATCTAGAAAAAGAATGTGTGGTATAATAGCTAGAGATCCAGCCTGAAAGCTGAAGACCCAGGTTTGAGCTTAAGTCTAGCCTCTGACATACAGACAGTGTGTCCCTGGGTAACTCACTTACCTTCCCATTGACCTAACCAACTCTCAAAGAATTAAGTTGTAGACAAGGTGTCCTCGGTTGGTGTACAATGGTAGGGAAATTCCTTGCTAAGTGTTTCTCACAATGATAAATCTCAGATTCCATTAAAAACAACAAGAGTATTCATAGTTATGATGGAGTTCCATTTTCTGTTAGAGATAAATTAATTTAAGAATGAGCTTATATTCTCTTATAATACAATGAATGGTGATTTCCCACTCCCAATGTTCAGAAAAAGGACCCAAGACCTTTTCAATTATCTAATTCCTGTAAATCAGGCAACAAACTTTTTGAAGTTAAAATGTCTAATTTCCTTTGTCTTTCCTCTTCCTATACCAGAAATGTGATTCCTTTTCTTCCCCTACTCTACACAATACTTCTACTCATCATAATGTTAATATTCTATGTCCTCTGAGTAGGTGAGTCTGCAAGTTCCTTGGGTGCAGAAAACATTTTCACTTTTGTCTTTTATTCCCTTGGGCAAACACAATCTCTGAAACATGGTAAATACTTAAACCCTTATTTGAAATATATGAAGAGGGAGTGTAATCCTATCTGCAGGATTATACCTACACCCCACTGGGTGATGAGGATCAAATAAAATAACCATGTAAAGAGCTCTGAGAACAAGTGCCCATTGTTAGTATTGTGAACTGGATCCACAGTCTGCTGTTCCACTCATTTTGCCCATACAGTTCTACAGAGTGAGCCCACTTCAGGTCACCATACTGCATCTTGTTTAAGACAACCTCTGTCATCTCTAAAGCCTAGTTGCTGTGAGTATGACTTTGATGCTAGACCACCAGGATTCTTAGACCTAAATATTAATGGATGGCTCTGCCTCCTTCACTCTCTGTGTGTCTGTCCATACATCTGTCTCTTTCTATCTGTCTCTGTCTCTCATCTCTGTCTTCCTTTCTCCTCTCTGTCTCTGTCTCTCTCTTTTTCTTTCTCTTTCTCTATGCCAAGAAGCTCTTGATTCAAACCCAATATCTAATACAACTAACAGACTATAATAACCCTGGGCAAGTTATAAAGATGATGCAATCTATATTGATTCAGAGAGTTTCTTTTCCTAGAAACATGTATAAATGAATTCAGAAGTCCAGGACCTAAACCCTATCCTATGGGGTATCCAGATGGAGATGGCTAGCAGTTGAAGATATTGGACTAGAACTTAGGAAAGAGATGGGGGCTGATTATATAGATTTGGAAATCATTTTTATATAGATACTAGTTGAATCTAGAGGGACTTGTGAATCCTCAAAAGAAAAAGAAAAAAGATCATGGAAAGTGAAGAGGGCTCAAGACAGAACCTTGAATTATACCCAAATCTCTTTTTTGTCCACCAGAATAATATAACAGACTTCCTAAATGCTCTTGACAAAATTGAAGTATGCTATTTCCTCTGATTTAGCCGACTAATACCATTGTCCAAAGGGTTTATGTGATCATTTGGGTGGGACTTGCTGACTCCCAATGGTCATTCCTTTCCTTTCAAAGTACTCACAAATCACTAACTTTAATTCTGTGTTCAAGAATTTTCCAAGAATAAAAGCCAAACCCATGAGTCTATAGCTTGAATAATTTACCTCCTTCCTCTTGTGAAAACCAGAGTGACATTTAAGCATCTCCACCTTTTAGTCAAATCTTTTCTTGTTGGGTTTTTCAAAGATCACCAACAGAGGATGGATAATCACAGCTGACACTTCTTTCATGACTCTAGAATGTCCTTCTGTGTCTGATGCCTTGACACTGGAAGGAATGCAAACAAAGCATAGTCCCTGAAGAACACTGACACATTCATCTTGTCTTTCATGTTTACCAAAATTAAAGCTTTCAAGTCTATGAAATTCTTACTACAACAAACTGCCCATTTCCCACAACTATTTCCATTGCCTACAGTTTTGTTTCCCGGTTGGTAATTGTTTTAATATAATGGTTTCCTGGGCTTTTTAAAAAATGTAGTGGTTTTCCCATTTCTGTTGCTTTTTCCACCTTTTTTTCTAGTCTATTTGCTTAGGTTAATTCAATCTGAATTTAACTGTTTTCTGTCTATGCCAAATACAAGCAATTATTGTCATGAATTGTAGTCTAAAATAATTTCCGGACAAAATCTGACTCTGCCATTTCTTGACTATTTTTCTTTTTCAATGTTAATTAGACACAAGGAATCCTTATTTTTAAAAAATTATTTTTTACCAATTACATGTAATAAATTTACATATAAGTTTTCCACAGTTATATAATATAAATTGTCTCCCTTCCTCCCTTCCTTCTCCCATCCTGGAGCTGGCAAGCAATTTGATCTGGGTTATACTTGTATTATCATGCAAAACATTTCCATATTGTTTATTTAAGTTAGGGAATAATCATATAAAACCAAAACAAAAATCCAAATAAGTGAAAAATTGCATGCTTTCATCTGCATTCTGATTCTAATAGTTTTTTCTCTGGAGGTGCATAATATTCTTTGTTATAAGTTCCTCAGAATTGTGTTAGATTATTGTATTGCTGAGAGTAGCTAAATCTTTTACAGTTGATCATTCCACAATATTGCTCTTACTGTGTACAGTGTTCTCCTGGTTCTTCTTATTTCACTCCACATCAATTCATGAAAGTCTTTCCAATTTTTTCTGAAATCATCCTGTTCATCATTGCTTACTGCACAATAGTATTCCATCACTATCCTATACCACAATAATTTTATTTCTTTTTCCTGCCATATTGTCTATAAGGTTGAGTTGGCAGTTCCTAGAGGACATTGAGGAGGAGATGTCCTTTGGGAAGTTGGAAGTGCCTGTCTGGATTTCAGTAAGGAGAACAGTATTAGAGATAGGAACTTTGGATAATAATTTGGATAATAATCTTCATTCTTCATCATTGAAACCATGAGAGTGACTGAGATTGCCAACTCAGAGAATAGAGACAGAAGAAAAAGGGACAAAGAATGCATTACCTTGGAGAACATTGACTTCAAGGGAATGGCAAGAGGTTGGAGAATCAGCAAAGGAAGCATTAGTAGAGAAGGAGTAGTAGAGAAAGTACTAGTAGGGAAAGAGTAGTCAGGGAAGTAGATGGTTGTGCTGTCTCAGGAGCCAAAAAAAGAAGGTAATAAGAAGGAAGGGGTGTCCACAGGTTCAGGTGTTTTATAGAAGTCAGGAATCATGAATAGTGAAATATTGCCTGTGAGTCTAAATTCCTAGATAGACTCTTCAAAGCCCTCCATAATCTGGTCCCTCTCTACCTATGTGCTCTAATTTACCCATCATTTCATGATTTTGATTGTCCCCATCTTCCTCCACTCCATTCCCCCACACCAACCTCCACCACATGCAAGGTCTAATCCCATTTAGTAACCTGATAATAATGCAGATGAGGATGATAATGAAAATGTTACATCAGTGCATTTATGTGGACATTCCTCCCAGATCATAGTTCATCTACATTTCTTCATCTTATCCAAGAAAGATAAGCTTATGCTTGTTTCTTCTTTCCACATCATATAGAGCAAGTTGTAGCCCTGGAGTCAGGAAGCCTTCAACTCAAACCCTGCCTTTGCCACAAGCTCCCTGTGTGACCCTGGCCAAGCTTCTTGCCCTCTTTCATTCTTAGTTTCTTCATTGGCAAAGTGGAGATAATGACAGTACCTACCTCTGGACATTGTTTCAAGGACTAAAGGAGATAACATGCAGACCTGAAAATGTTCTATCAGTGCTAGCTATTAAAACTCTATTAAGTATCACTGAATGAATACTCAATGATTATCTGAAATAAGCAATCAGCTTGTATTTCTTTATACTCCAAGAGTTCTCAAGGAGGTAGACATAGTCCATTTAGAGAAAAAGGATTAGACTTAACAGCTTTCATTATTTTCATGAATTACTTTCAGAAATGAATTTACAAATGTCTTTTTTATATTTAACTAACTCTTCAAAATTAATTGCTTTGTGCATATTAAACATTATCTGAGTTCTCTCTTTCAAGAGAACACTTTCAATAGTTCAGAAAGAAAGAAAGAATCTCCAAGATCAGATAGCTTAAAATTGAACAAGGCAGATGTCAGGGGATGTAGAAAGTCATGGATTGCTTTTAAACAGACAAAGACCATGGAGCTCATTATGCTTGAAAATAGCACACACACACACACACACACACACACACACACACACACACACACCTCATTTTCTCTATATGTACATATATACATATGCATCCATATCTCGATTATATCTATAGTTTTAATGAGTGTGTTGACTCCAGATTAATGTTGTTGGCTACATGATCTGTGACAGCAAATTAATCTTGAATTTCTTCTTGTAGGATACAGAATACCATCTTTCATTTTGGTACCTCCATTGCCAATTGTAGAAATGTTTTAATAGCAAATTAATGTCACCTATATGTAAAGTGAGATCTCACAAAACTCCTCTAACATCATGGCAACTTGAACATCATGATAAATTTACTTTGGCCAAATTCAGTCCTCATTTTTAAGGGTGATCATAGGAGTAAAGTTGCCCTTGTAAAATCCTTTTTTTAAAAAAAGAATTACTTTGTGCTTTTAGGAAATTTTAGTGATGTTTCATGTTTGCTCCTAATAAAAATCCCTTCTGGCCTATCAATATAAAAGACAAAATCATAGAATATGATATCACAATTTTCGTGTCACATATCTGCCTTAAGCAATGACAGAATTCAATTCCCACTTCAGAGGATTCATTATTACAATATACTTGAAAAATAGCCATTTAGTTTTTTGATTGAAAGAAGAACTAGAGTTAATTTCAGTTCAACTTACCCTAACATGGTTTGTTCTTCTTTCACTCAAGAAACCTTTAGAGCTCCTTCAGCTTAAAATACAGATGCCTCAGTTGGATATTTAAAGCCTTTCATAATATTTCTTCGACCTTTCTAGCTTTATTTCATAGTACTCATGGCACATTAGAGAGAACATTTCATCTTGTGTCAGAAAACCTGGGTTCAAATTCCACTTCTCCTGCTTACCCTGCAGAAGTTGCATTTCCTGGGCTTTAGTTTCTTTATCTGTAAATTGAGGTGGATGATCTAGATGGCATAGAAAGTTCTTTCCACTCCTAGAGCTACAATGTTTTGTGAACATTGTGTTCTGGTCTAATTGGAAAACTTCTTCGCTGTTTTCAGTTGTTTCAGTCGTGTCTGACTCTTAGTAACTCCATTTGGGGTTTTCCTGGCAGAGATGTAGTTGTGGTTTAGCATTTCCTTCTCCAGCTCATTTCACAAATGAAGAAAGTGTGGCAAATGTGACTTGCCCAAAGTCACACAGCTAGTAAGTGTCTGAGGCCAGATTTTTAATCAGAAAGATAAGTCTTCCTGACTCCACACTGGCATTCTATCTGTGGTGCCACCCAGATTCTTTCTCTTAACTGTTTCCTGAGCTCAAAAAGGAATTTCCTGCTTTCACACAAACCATATTCCGTGGTTTCTACGTACCTCACTGATGACCAGTTAGCTGCCAGCCTTCAGAATCCCCCTTTTCCTTCAAAGCTCAGCTCAGGTTGTATTGCCTCCATATTGTTTTCTTTGGCACCTTTTAAGAAGAGTTTGCTTTCAGTATCCTCCTGCCTTGTATCTCTCAGGAGCCTCACCAGCCAGTTAGCATACTTGCACACCACCTTGGAAAGTTTTCTGATGAGTTCTGGTTCTGGAACCTCTGTTTGCCCAATAATTATGAAATTTCACATTTGCAAGCCGATTATGATTGGATTTAACTTTTCTTTCTTTTTTTTTTAAAGCATTAAAGGAATTTCCTTTGATGAATACTACAAGACTTGGTCTGGAATTGCGACAACACAAACAAATAATGGCCTCAAAATTCCAGGTAAGGTGATCAATTTTTTCTTATCCTGGATTCTTTGGGCGAGGGTAGACTAAACTTCTAACTTTCCCCCGTACAGTTTGGCTTTTTACGTCATCATGGACATAATAAAAGTACTTGATCAAACCTATTAATTCAACCTATATAATTCAACCAGGGCTTACTGAGTGCTTCTTATGGAAAGTTCACTGGAAAAGGAGGTCTGCAAGAGAGTCCATCATAGTGCATTGCCTTGGAAAATGTACATTCTGACATTTAGAACTCCCCACCAATGCCTTTACCCAAGGGGGGGAAATCTTTAAGAAAGAAATGCTTCTTTACTCTTCCTATTGGAGAGAAAATGTGAGCAAGAAAGACAAAAATATAGAAAAAGGCAAAAGGAGAGTCAATTCAATTTGGGAATCATTAACAAAATCCTGCTACATACCAATTACTGTGCTTGGTGCTGGGGATATGGAAGACACGATGAGAAAGTGCCTGCCTGCATAGAACTTATATTTTTCTGGTGGGGTTGGGGAAGACAGAGTCATGTCTAGATGTGTCCCAGAAGGCAGAGTGTGATAGAATGTCAACAATCACTTAATTGGATTGATTCGTCCATCACCTGCTACATGCCATGGTCCAGACTCCAGCCTGATGATACAAAGGCATAAAGGAAACCATTTCTGCCTTCAGAGAATCTTGAAGCATTTCGATGGGAAGACTTGAAGACTGACACAGACTCCAGCTAAGAGATGAATGGATCATCCTGGCAGGCAACACCCCTTTGAGGAGTCCTGCCCTTTGTTTTCCATACAGATTGGGAACCGAAAGCAGGTGAACAAACATTTGTTGAGTACTCACTTTCAGTGAACTAGAGAGTGAGGAGGCACCACACCTGGAAAAATCCAGGCAGCTTTCCAGATCTCCTTTGTTAACAACAAAAAAAAAAGTTCATTTTTTTGCTTAAAAATTCTCTGATGATCAAAAATATCCCACATGTCTACATTCAAGTGTATACTCCAAGTTGCATTCCAAAGTAAGCATGAATCTTTTTTTCTCCCAACAATCATCCTATGTTATCACAATATAACTCCCTTCTAAGATTTCCATCTTGAAGGAGGCCACATCTTCTAAAGAGCAGGTATTTGATTAATTTTTTTTATTTTCATTCATGAATCTCATAAAATAGGTCAAATTCCTATTTCTCCCAGGAATGTGGGGCTTCTTCTGTACTCTCCTTCTATGCCTAGGACTCTAGAATAAATCTGTCCATCCTCATAACTCTCCACATCCTACCTTAATGCCATTCTACACAGAAAGACCTCAAGGAGAGACCTGATCTGCCAGAGGACAGCGTCCTACACCCCTAATTCTATCCCTTCTCTGAACTTGTTAGACTTCACTCCTACTGGAGATGTCCAGGCCATTTATCATTCCCCTCTCCTGGTTAATAACTTTGATGCCATTTCTTGTTTGTAAATTTTCATCAATAAAGTGTTGTAGCCTGTTCACACCCACCATACAACTCTGCTCTTTAGGGTCACCTGGAAAACATTTCTGGGTCTCCCTTTAATTCTAGTGCCTTTTCTTTACTGATCAACTCCAACTTATCTTATGTCGACACCTCTAAGATTAAGACTAAGACTAAGCTTGAAGACAGGGAATGTCTTCTTTGTCTCTTTGTAACCACAGTGCTCCCACAGTGTCTGACACATAGTTAGTGCTTAAGAAAGACTGAATGACTGACCGATTCTTCATATATTGTGCTATTGTGTTATTCAGAGACATATGGCCTCACTGGCATTAGAAAGGATAGATTTTTGTTTTATCACTAAGCTTGAGATCCTTGAAAATGCTGTTTAATTTCCAAAATACAACCCAGCCCACTCTTTGCCTTCAAATAATTTCTAGGCCTTGCTCACTCTTGACATACAGTGTCTGCCCAAGCTGTTTGCATTGGTGGAGTAATTTGGTAGGCTATTGATTGAATCACATATATTCTGGATAGTTGGCATTTCTTTATTCACTTGGTTTTTCCTACAGACACCAACTCTTTTGAATGGTTATAGATCTCATTTAGTGTTCTTGGTTTCGATGCTACTAACACAACTTCTTCTGCAGGACTTTGTCTTTTATGGGAAATACCCTTTCCATTTGGACTGTGCACTGAATTATCTTCTGTGACAGTTGTAAACTCTTTGATGAGTCCACATATCCCTAGAATAATATTGGTAAGCATGTGATCTTACAAAGATGTCTCCATTGCTGCCTTTATTGAAGAAGTTTATATGATAGAAACATGCATGAGGGAGAATTTGGAAAAGTCTTTGAGGCTTTACATTTAAAAACTCAAAACATAATAAATATCATGGAATCTATATTTTCAGCCCCTTTTAGTTGAGTGACTGTGAAAATGTAGTCTGTTGTAAAAAAACCTGCTTTATTTTAATAATAATAGCTAGTACTTATATGGCAACTTAAAGTTAACGAAGTACTTTACAAATATTCTTTTAATTTATCCTTATATAGCAACCCTGCGAGGTAGGTGCTATTATTAATCACATTTCACAGATGAGGAAACTGAATCAGACAGAGATTAAATGACTTGTCTGCTGTTACAAAGCTAGCAAGTATGTGAGGACACATTTGAACTCATGTCGTCTTGACTCCAAAGCATATTTGTCTATTCACTGAGTCACCCAGTTCCTTCCTATTTTTTTCCATTAAGAATCATCTATCTAGGGGCAGCTGGGTAGCTCAGTGGATTGAGAGTCAGGCCTAGAGACGGGAGGTCCTGGGTTCAAACCCGGCCTCAGCCACTTCCCAGCTGTGTGACCCTGGGCAAGTCACTTGACCCCCATTGCCTACCCTCACCACTCTTCCACCTATAAGTCAATACACAGAAGTTAAGGGTTTAAAATGAAATTAAAAAAAAAAGAATCATCCATCTAGAAGTGGTAGGCATCTCAGAGGGGGACCTATACCATTCTCTTCATTCTGTAGATGAGGAAATCAAATTATAGAAGAGTATAGTGATTTGCCTAAGGTTGTGCAGGAAATGAGTAGGAAACAAGCTTTGATCCCAAAACATGGTTCATTGGCTCAAAATCCATTGTACCACATAGCCTCCCTTTAAAACCCTTTAACATGTTTGTAAGTCATTATCATAAAGAATTTATAGTCATGGGAAAATAAATATGTGGGTGCAGTATTGATTAACAAAATTATCTGATATTCCCTTACTTTCCTTTATTTGTTAGTAATACTATGCATGATTATTGGAATTATTTAATTTCTCTTCTTTTTGATAACTTAAGAATTATTCTGTCAACATCCTTTAAACATTGTCAGGCCAAATCCGGCCTCAGACACTTCCCAGCTGTGTGACCCTGGGCAAGTCACTTGACCCCCATTGCCTACCCTTACCACTCTTCCACCTATAAGTCAATACACAGAAGTTAAGGGTTTAAAATAAAAAAAAAATAAAAAAAAATATTGTCAGGCCAGCATTGATTTCTTCTTTGTATTCTTGGCCTGGTCTAACTACTCTCCCCACATTGCCTTCTTTACTTTTCCATCTCCTCATGCAGCGGCACCCTGGTACCAAGATGTTCAGTCTAAATGTGGCAATCCAGTTCATTGATGAATAGATCTCTTTTTCCATTTTCACAAATGTTGCTAGAGCTCTTCTCTTTCTTCTGGTTTTTTTTTTGCTCTCTAACCTATTGGTTCATTAACTTCTTATTTTATTATTTATTATGCCTTGAATGAAATTCATATCAAGATTTCTATAAACTAATCTTCCAACCCACTTTTTGCCATTTTATAAGGCAATATTTCTTATTATCTCCCAATATCATTCTTCAGAAGATTTTGCAAACTAAGTCCATGCTCTAAAACATTGGTACTCTTGGCTTAAATACCCCATCTCTTTTCTTGGTAAGGTGTTTGGTGAAAGATTCTTTCTAAGACATTTGGAGAAGAGAAGACATGAGAGCATTTATATTTGGGAGATGTTAGCCAGTTATGAAGCTTTGATTTGCTACTATGAGGCCATCAGATACCTTCAAGGAGAACAAAAATAACATTTATGTCTGCTCCTGCCCTGACACTAAATTATTTAACTTGAAAAGACTACAGGCTAAGACTGAAGTAGAGGGAGAGTTGGTGCATAACCTTCTAAACCCACATGGTTGTATGCTCAATGTAGCCACTGAGACTGAGATGCAACAGAGGATGGAATGATTCTCTGCCACTAGTGCTAATTTTAGCTTGACAATTATCCCCAAGAAAACCTAGGTTCTCCACTGGTCAGCACCTCACTATCCATGTGTGGAATCATCAGTTACATCAAGTGGAGAAATCTGGAATGCTATGTATAAGTTCTCTTAACATGGTATTATACATTCCAGAGATGTCCAAATAGATGATACAGATTATTCAGACATAGCCAGAGCTAGCTCAGTATTTGGGAGACTCCAAAGGAAAGTTTGGGAAAGAAGAGATATTAGGTGGCTTATCACACTGTTATGATTAAAATGGATATATATGGATGTAAATAGAAGTATTGATATTTTAATTAAGACCATGTTGGAAAAATAAAGAAGACCATGTACCTGCTAAGATCTAATTCAAATCCCCCACCATACCTTCTGCCCACCTGGCTCCCTCATACCCAAGAGACCACCTCCAATGACCTCAGGAGTCTTATACTCTTCTTTTACGTAATCACCCTTCCTGTCAACCTGCATTACAAGAGGAATCATAGGAAATGTAGTTTCCAAGTCCCCTAAACATCCACAGGAAGTTTGTCATATATATATATAAATATTTAAAACTCAAATGAACCCCAAATTTCCACTAACACAACACTGAAGGTGTACAGAGCCATTGTGCCAACCTCATTGTTGCACATGCCTGTGAAATCTGGATAGTCTATCAGCTCTATGCCAGAAAATTGAATCTCTTCCATTTGGATCGTTCTAGGAAGATTCTGAAGATTACCTTGCAAGATAAAGTATTGAGGTCCTTTCTCAAGCTGAACTACCAAGTATCCAAACTTTACTGTAGAAAGGAAACTCCAATGGGTTGGTCCCATTGCTTGAATGCCAAATTCAGGTTTGTCTAAAAGACTATTTTACAGAAAACTCACACAAGGATACTTTCAAGGTCTGTCTGAAGAGCTTTAGTATCTGTTGAAACATGGGAGACATTGGCACAGGAGCATCAAGTGTGGAGTACCACATCAAAGAAGGTTCTGCGCTCTATGAGCAAAGCAGAATTGCAGTAGTTCAAAAGAAAAATCAGATGTGCAAATTTAGAGACATCTCCATCTCAAATGTTCATAAAATCTCTTTGTGCCCAGCCCGTGGTGGAGCCTTCTGACCTAGTATTGGTCTGATCAGTCACAGCAGGATACACTGTACATTGTCTCTGACAGAGTTGTCATTTTGATCCTCTTCATGTAAGAAGGATAACAACAACCAAGGTAATATTAGTGGAAATTTAACTCCCTGCAAAATCTTTAGCCTTTTTTCTGACTAAATTTGCTCTGTGTGAGCAGTCATTAGATCTGCAAAACAAAAAGCTTGTCCAGGTTATGGAATTTCTAAACAATGGAATTGAATTACCAAGAATGTACAAGTCTGTTTCTCTAAACTCTGATGGGTGAGGTAAGTTTTACTGTTAGAAGGAAAAGCTTTTTGGACTGCAACTAATATTATTTTGAGTTTTGAATTCAGGTATAGTTGTCTGATGGATCATTGATCAGTGTGTTGGTAATCCACCATTCAAGAAAAAAGCCACAAGGTACTCAGATGGAATGTAATCCTGATCTATCACAGATAGTAGACTTCTCTGTAGGGTAAGATAGAATTCTGTACCCCAATGAATATGGTTATTATTAACTCTCTGAGCCAGTGATGATGAGAGTAAAGTTTAAGCATTGCCCATCACCACCCTCATCCTCCGCTCCACTGTAATAATTTTTCATGCTTCTTTATGTTATGTAATTTACCCCATTCCATCTCTCCCTTCCCTTTTCTCTCAGTGCAATCCTTTTTTTAACCCCTTGATTTTTTGCATATTATATCATCATAATTAGCTTACTTCCCCATCCTCTGTCTAAATATACTCCTATCTGCTCTATTACTAAGAAGACTTTTTAAGAATTACAAATACCCTCTTTCCATGTAGGAATACAAACTTTTTGACCTTAATGAGTTTCTTAAATTTTCTTTTTCTTATTTACCTTTTTAGGCTTCTTTTGAGTCTTGTTTTTGGACTTCAAATTTTCTGTTTAGGTCTGGTCTTTCCTCAGGAATGCTTGGAAATCTTCTATCTTACTGAATGACCATTTTTTTTCCCTTGAAAAAATACTCGGTTTTTCTGGATAGGTGACGCTGGGTTGTAAACCTAGATCTTTCACCTTACTAAATATTATATATCCCATGCCTTCCAATCCTTTAATGTGGAAGCTATAATAATTTTTAAAGGGTTCCCAAATTGTTGTAATTAAAATTAAATTATGAGGCTGTTAGTAGCTTTAACAATTTAGTTTAATCCAAGAGGAGATAGTAATGAGAGGGAAATGTAGGAAAGAGGTAAGGAGTTGCCTCGCCTACCCTAAGTGCTGATCTGATGAAATCTAGCTCACCCCTGACAAAAATATTCAATCTCCAGTCAGAAGAGTGCAAGAGTCCCTATAGTAAGTGTCTCTCTATAGGCCAAGTCACCAATGCAGGAATCCAAAACTGAGTCCAAGAGTCCCTTCAGCAAGGGCCACCAATGCCAGAACCTGAATCCCAGAGAGAAAGCACAAATCCCAATCCCACTTTGTGTTGGGTCTCACTTTATAAACATTTTTCCCACCCATTGGCTCTCCTACTTCACACCTCAGGAACCAATCATAGTTCCTTAATTTGTCTGGCATTGCCCAGGGGAGCAATGCCTTTGGGATCAATTTCCTGTCTCAGAGGGTGTGAACTTTCTATCAATGATAAAGGATATTACTAAGTTAAAATGGAGGGGAATTCCAAGTTCTGGATTGATTAAGTTAAAAAACAAACAAACAAACAAACAGAGGGAGTGTTAATTCGCTTTTCACAAAGCTGCTAAGCCTTGTGTGATCCTGATTGTAGTTCCATAGCATTTGAATTGTTTCTGTCTGCTTGAAGTATTTTCTCCTTGACTTGGGGACTCTTGAATTTAGTTGTTATATTCCGGGAAGTTGTCATTTGAGGAATTTCTTTCTGGAGGTGGTCTGTGGATTCTTTCAATTATCTATTTTATTTTCTTGTTCAAGGATATCTGGGAAGTTTTCTTTGATAGTTTCTTGTATTATGATGTCCAGGATTTTTTATCATGATTTTCAAGTAGTCCAATAATTCTTAAATTGTCTTTCCTGGATCTATTTTCCAGATGAGATTTCCCAATGAGATATTTCATGTTTTATTTCATTTTTTTTATTGTTTCTTGATGTCTCATGAAATCATTAGCTTCTAGTTGCCCAATTCAAATTTTTAAGAACTGGTTTTCCTCCCTCAGCTTTTGAGTCTCCTTTTTCATTTGGGCCATTTCTCCTTATTTTCCCAAAAAAATAATTAATTAATTAAGGATATGTTTCCATGGATGCATGATTCATTTTCTTTCCCTCCCCCTTCCTTGAGCTGACAAGCAATTCCACTGAATTATACAGGTATTATTGCTCAAAACCTATTTCTATATTATTCATATTTGTAATAGAGTGATCTTTAAAAAACAAAATCCCCAATCATATACCCATATAAACAAATGACAAGTCATAAGTTTTTCTTCTGCATTTCTATTCCCACAATTATTTCTCTCAATCTGGATAGCATTTTTTCTCACAAGTCCCTCAGGATTATCCTGGATCATCATCTCATTGCTACTAGTAGCAAAGTCTATTACATTTCTCCTCTCCTCTCCTCTCCTCTCCTCTCCTCTTCTCTCCTCTCCTTTTACTGTCCTCTTCTGTGTTTGTCCTTTGCTCTTTGTCGCCATAAAAATTCTCTATATTTAGGTGATTTTTTTTGTTGTCTGCTCATTTCCCCAACCTTTTTATATGTAGGTTTTATTCTCCAGGAAGTTAGGATACCATCATAAACATCAGTCCTTCTTTGATGCTACTCTTAGCCTTATTTCTGGGTTTTTGCCAGTTTCAGTTCTTCCAAGATGATATGATGGCTTGCAGACTGGAAGCTCTGAGAGCCACCTCCCACTGCTGATTCAATTAACCTCTGAGAATGCTGATACCTGAAACTTTAGCCTCAGACTTGGGGGTAGGATTTTGTTCTCACTCTGGGTTTAATCAGGTCAGGCACACAGCAGACTACCCCACCCTGGGGTCCACTTGAGCTTTTGGTAAGAGGATCAGAGGGCCCAATTTCAAGTCTACCAACTTCCCCAAACTGGGATCTATATCCTCACCACAGGCCTAGAATGGGACTTCTGGCCTCACTTTGGGCCCACACAAATCAGGCAGCAAAGACTGCCTAGGCTGGGATTCCAGAACTCACTGCTGGTTTACTTGGAACTTTAAGGAGTCTTCATTGGTTTGGACCTCTATTTGCCCAGGTAGGATCTCGGGGTCTAGATATTGGCTTGGGGGTTCAGTTTCAGAACTTGACACATTAGATGTGGGGTGTGTGTGTGTGTGTGTGTGTGTGTATGTGTGTGTTTGGTGGAGCTTGCTTTTGGCTTTCTCCTTACTCCTTACTGTAGCCTCCTGTTGGCCATGCTCCCCTCTCACCCCAGGGTCCCAGATGTTCTCTGACTAACTTTTAGGTTTTTCTCTCCTTGGAATTGCCAAACTCTGTCTCCTTGTTGTTTCTTTCACTCTTGTATTCATTTTGTAGTGTTATTTTATGATTGGCTAGACAGGATTCTCATGGTGGTTTCAAGCTTCCCTGCTTCTTCTAAGTCTCAATTTTCTCATCTGCAAAATGGGAATAATAAATAAAAGTGAATAGTTAGCATTTATGTAATGTCCTTACATTACAATGAGATAGATTACAAAAATTAGAGCACTATATAAAAGTCCTCTATTATTACTCTTATTATCACTAATTTAAATATCATTAAATATAGGATATCTCCAACTCTACTCCAACTATCATGGTATAACAGCAACCAAGAGGCTCGGCTTGGAATCTGGTCACACATGGAGAGCATTGATGACAGATTTGGAACTCCATAAAGAAATGTTTAGGAGAAGGGATTCTTTGAGACCACTGGGACTTGTCACATAGAGGGGAGGCTTCCTGCTGTTCCTTTGTTGTCATCAAGACAGACAAAACAGTCTGTAGGCATCCAGGAGATATTTGCTTTCACCATAGGAGTTCCCGATCTACTGCCAAGACCAGGGGCCATGAGCCATCAAAATGGTGGCAAACCTAAAAGGCAATGGGAGTGAGTAGATGAAGTGGTGGGTCCCAAGTGTGAAGAACGAAGACCTGTCTCTAATTCTGTCACCTAGAATTGACTGAACTAGGGATAAATTGGTTAAGGCTCAGAATCTCAATCCTTTCATTTTTTTCACTGGGGAGTCTAATATGGCTCTTACCTTCTTCATAGTCAGAAATTTGGGGTTTTATTTTTTGGTGCTGGGGCAAAGTACACCAAAAAGGCAGCTGGATATGGAGCCAGGACTTAGATCTCAATGCCTTCTATGTTACTGGCCACCTGCATGACCTTGGGCAAGTTTTTAAATCTCTCTGGGCTTTAGTTTCCTCAACTGTAAAGAGAGGTCATTGGACTCAGTAGCCTCTAAGATCCTTTGTAGTTCTAAATCTGTCATCTTTTGAGTCTTCCAAATGACTGGACATGACTGGACTCTTCCTTTAACTTCCAATATAGAAACTCCACTACTAATTCAGCTTGATGATTTCTCTGTCATTTAAAATCTTAGTGGGTCACCTGAAGCCACAGAGAGGGTAAGTGATCCATCCATGGTCACAAAGCCTTAGGTGTCTGAGGCTGACCTTGAAGCCAGGCCTTCTTGACTCCAGACTTGGCTTGTCTTTACCTCCCTTCTCCTTGCCTCTTGACAGTTCAGAGGAGATAACTCCAGATGGAAAGTGTTCTTGGTAGGTAAATATGCTAAAGAAAGAATGAGAAAGGGTTCTTGTATTTCTCATTCTGAGGCATTCTTAGAGGTTCCCAGGGATATCAGAGAACACTTCAATGCTCTTTCTTCTGATATGTTTCCCCTTCCATTTCAAGGAAAACTAGAGATATCCTGGCAGTTGAGGGCAGAGGGTTATAGAGGAGGGAGAAGGCACATTTGAGACTGAGATACATTACTTAATGTGTGTGGACAGTGTATGAGTTCCCATTTCTAAAAGTCCATTTTAAAATACTCCAATGTCCATGGATGGTACCCTAATGGCAACTAAATAAAAAAAACACTTTTACTGTCTCATTTCAACCCATTAAATAATAATAACAATGTAAATAATGATAATTGATATAATAGATAGTACATATATATATACATATATATATATGTATGTATACACACACACACTCATATATATTATCTGGAACTAGGTAGGTGATACAGTGAATAGAGAGATGGGACCTTACCTTCCTCATGAGGTTGTCAAAAGTTTTTATTTCTAGTTTCTTTTTGTTGAGGTAGAGTATAATGGAAAGGCAACTATATTTGAAGCCAAAAGTTGAATTTGAATCCAATATAAAGTCAGGAAAGCCTGAGTTCAAGCCTAGCCTTACACACTAAGCCTTCATCTGTCTCAGTTTCCTCAACTCTAAAATGAGGATAAAAATAACACCTACTTCCCAGCATCTTTTTGATGATCAAATGATTTCATAGTTGTAAAAATATTATTATTATTGTTGTTGTTGTTTTTATCCTCCCAGCCACCCTGGGAGATAAGTACTATTATAAATATCCTCATTTTACAAAGGACACCAAAATTGGCAGAAGTTAAATGATTTGCCCAGGCTATTCACACAGTGCTTTAAGATTTACAAAGGCCATTTTAACCTCCAAACACTCTATAGGACAGGTATCGCTGTGATCTTCATTTTATATTAGATGATCCTGACTCAATGATTTTCCCATTGTCACACCAGCAAAGTGCTGAAGTGCTCTACTTGGCTTTGGCCCCAAATCACTATTAATGGGACCTTTCTCTGAGATTTTGACTTGAATCTATGATAATGAAAAGTCCATCAGGTGGCCACATGGTGGCCTTGGAATCAGAGAGTGTGGGTTCAAACCCCACCTTTGATACTACTGGCCTGACCTTCAGCAAGGTATTTAACCTTCTTGGGCCACTTAATCTTCAACTATAAAAATGAAGGAGTTAGTCTAGAAAATTTATGAGGGTCCCTACTATCCCAAATCTGGGATTCTATAAATAAGCAGCATTATACAATTCCCAGATGGGGAAAGTCATAGGACACTCTGAATTTCAGAATTACAAGTGACCTCAGAGGTAATTTAGTCTAATCCATACCCAACAAAGAATCTCCCTTATTGGTTTGATGGTCATCCAACATTTTGCTTTCAGATCTCTTATGGAAAGAACTCTCCTCCCTAGGAGGAGGAAAGGAACTCGCCACCTCTCTAGGCATCTCCTTACACTTTTGGGTAACTAATCTTTAGGAAGCTTTCCCTAACATCAAACCTCAATTTGCCCTTTTGCAATCCTCCCAATTCTGCCCTCTGGGGCTAAATAGAATAAACTTAATCCCTCTCTCACTGACAATCTCTCAAGTTCTTAAAGACAATTCTGGTGTAATCCATGAGTCTCCTTTTCTCTAGGCTAAACATCCTCAGTTCCTTTGACTGAAATTCTTCAGGCATGCATTCAGGACCCCTACCTGTTCTGGCCATCCTCTTCTGGACGCTGTCCAGTTTATCAATACCCTTCTGAAAATGTGGTTTCTGGAACTGAACTCTGTACTCCACTCTTGACAATTTAATGGAATGTGACATGTACATCAATCAGCAAACACTTATTAAATGCCTATTATGTGCTGGGCTCTGTGCTATGTATTCACATCTCCTTATTGCCAAGTAAGCTGCTTAATGAAAGACATTAAATGACATTTAGTGAAAGGCATTAAATGCTACTTAGTGAAGTCATTAAATCAGGCTGAGATATGAGCATTGAGCAATTCTGAACTCATTAATATAGTGAAAATTTTAGTTTGAAGTTAAGTAAAGATTTCCACAAGTTATGATGGGAAAGACCATTGAGCCTCATCTTGACCTTAGGAGATCCTGCTTCTGATGCTGGCTAGCTCTCTGACCCTGGATGAATCACTTACTGTTCCAGGACCTCAGTTTCCCCATCTGTAAAGCAGGAATAATAATACCATATTACCTGACTCACAGGTATGTCGGGAGAAAGATGCTCAGCCAAAACTTGAGCAGTACGTGTGAATTGTTTTTCTGTTTCTCCTTAATTACAGTGACTCATGATCCTAATTTAATGGAACACTTCAAAAAATGGAAGAGCAAGCAAAAAAATACAAATCGAGACTGGGATGCCAAGTAAGTAGCTTGAGTTCTGATTGTGATTATCAAGTAGAATGAAAGCTCCCCGAGGGCAGCAGGTGTCATTTTTGGTTCTGTATTCCCAGAGCCCAGACTGGGCACACGAGGCCCTGAAAGAATCCTTGTTGATCAAATAGATGGAACATTTAATCCTCATCTTAAAAGACATCACAGGAAACCTTTCCAAACATTTATTAAGTTTCTCCTGAATGCAGAACATTGGATGAATCCAATGGTTAAAGAAGATAGGATTCTTGCCCTCACAGAATCCACTATCAAATAAGTGGTAAAATACAGGCAGAAATATGAAACCCACCAAAAGGACTGAGTCTAATACAAAATGATGCATGATCAGTCAATCGACAAATGTTTATTAAGAGCCTGCTGGATACCTGATAAGTACTAAGTGCTAGGGATTACAGGACATAAAGCATTTCCCACTTTTAAGGAATGAAAAGTGAAATCCAGAGGAGCAAATCAAATGCTGTGTGAGATCTGAGGTGGTAGGTAATATCAAGGAAGGTTTTCAGTCCCTTTCTCAATCTTCAGAGTTCTTGGACTCAGGGACACCTACATTTCTGGCTGTGGCTTCATGCCCTTTGCAGCTGAGAAAGGAAACTCCTGAGAAATCTCCATTCAGGGAGGATCCAGGGGAGTTGAGGTGGTCAGTGGAGATTTGGGAATTCTTGGCTAAGGCATCTCCAAAACAGGAGCATCAGTAAGAGTTTGAAAAGGTAGAGAAGAGATATGGTCCAGGGGTCAACAAGAAGGGACCCAGACAGCAGGCGTAGCTTTCTTCAGGCTCCTGAAATATGTCCAAAAGTTGGGCTTTTGGGTACTCCCACATGAGCTGCAACACGACAGCTTTTTATGATCACCTATAATTCATAGGATAATCATAGACTGAGAGCTTCAAGGACCTTAGAAGTCATCGAACCCAACTCTCTTATTGTGCAGATGAAGAAATTAAATTACTTGTCCAAAATTAGAGTGCACAAACAAAGGCATGGATGGGGGAGAGCATAGGACGCATAAAAAAGATAATGAGTAATCTAACAAAAACTAAAAAGGAAGAAAGGGGTCATGTTATGGAGGTCCTGGAATGTCAGGCTATGATGCTAGATTGTATTTAATAGTCATTAGGGAGGCACTGAGCAATTTTAAGCTGCAGAATGACACATTCAGATAAGCTCTCAAACAGTTTCTGAAGATATTTAAGGAGCTTCAATCAAACTTTTACAAATACAGGGAAGAGAGAAGAAATGTGTGCAGAAGAGGACTCATGCTATCAGGGCAGCTGCTACCATTGGGGCTACTGTGCTAATTTTAACATATACTTTATTTTTTTTTTTAATTTAAATTTTTAATTTTTAGAAAAAAAATTTCCATGGTTACATGATTCATGTTCTTACTTTCCCCTCCACTCCCCCACTGGGGAATGGCTTGATTTTTTATACAATTGATTTAGCTTCTTGTATATTTGAGTAATTAAACCTCTGTCAGAGTTTTTTGCTATAAAGATTTCTTCCCAGTTTGTTGTTTCCCTTCTGATTTTGGTTACATTGTTTTTGTTTGTACAAAACCTTTTTAATTTAATGTAATTGAAATTGTTTGTTTTACATTTTGTAATTTTTTCTAACTCTTGCTTGGTTTTAAAAGCTTTCCGTTCCCAGAGATCTGACAAGTAGACTATACTTTGTTCACCTAATTTACTTATAGCTTCCTTCTTTATATTCAAGTCATTCACTCATTCTGAATTTATCTTGGTGAAGGGTGTGAGATGTTGATCTTAACCTAATTTCTCCCATATAGTTTTCCAGTTTTCCCAGCAGTTGAGGGTCCAGGGTTCAAGTCTCTGTTTGGGTGCCAATTGCCGAAATCTATTTATCATCTCTGGATAATCTGATAAGGATGGCTTAATTGATAAGAAAGTAACAGGACAGGAGAGATGATCTTTCTATTAGCTCATAGCTGCTTCTCCTAAGTGCCATTGAGTCACAAATTTATTATTTATGAAATTAAAGTTCCCTTTCACCCCAAAAGTATGGAGAGAGTTTTACAGCTTCCCAGACATTGCAATTAGTTTAGACAACACACAGAAACCTCAGAAACTTCAAGGTGAAGATAAGAACCAGGCTGGACTTTGTTACCTGATTATTAGCAAGCTGAGTCTGGGAATATTTTGCTAGCTCAGGAAGTCCTTGACTGTCTAAAACAACTTTTTGAGACCTGGCAGCTGCATGCCTGACCAAAGGGGAGAATGTTAACCTCTTGCCTGCTGATTTGCTAGGAACTTAAAGTTTTCCAATAAGGTTATAATGTTTTTCCAATAAAAAAAGGTATGGATCATAAAAGGAGTCGAAAGAGGAATCTCATATTTTTGTCTGTTTGGGACTCTGTTTCTCTTATTGGCCTCCCACAAAATAGTGGATTTTTGTCCCAAAAGTTAGGCTCTTTGGGTTTATCATAGACTGTCTTGCTAATGTCACTTATCCCAAGTCTATTCACCCTTCTGTCTCTTAGCCAGTACCATATTGTTTTGATGACCACTGCTTTTTAGTACAGTTTAATATCTGGTACTGCTAGGCCACCTTCCTTCACATTTTTTTCCATTATTTCCCTTGATATTCTTGATCTTTTGTTCTTCCAAATGAACTTTGTTATAGTTTTTTTCTCATTCAGTAAAAAAGTTTCTTGGTAGTTTGGCACTAAATAAGTAAATTAATTTAACATATGCTCTAAAAATCAAACCATCCATTATAGAGATCCCAAGTTTCATGGAGAATCCTCCTTCTTCTGTTCTTTGTTTATGGAAATGATGGTATTTGCTTATACCTGTCAAGTTTACAATTTTTAAAAAATAAAGAAGAAAGTTACCAAAATGAAATCAGCAAAACTGAAAACTTATTAGTTTTGCTAAGAGTAGGGATGGTCAGGTCTGACTTAGCTTCAGGCTCTGGATCTTGCCCTCATGAATGTAGCCAAATATTTCAAAAGTTTGTAGGTTCATTTATCATTTTTATGGAACTGGAATTTTTTTCCTGTGGTTACTTGATTCATGTTCTTTCCCTCCCCTCTTTTCACACCCTCCTCCCAAAGCCAATGAACAATTCCACTGGGTTTTATATGTGTTATTGATCAAGACCTATTTCCATATTATTGATATTTGCATTAGGGTGATCATTTAGACTAGACTCTACATCCCCAATCATATCTCCATTGACCCAATTGATTCTGCTCCCTTTGCTCTGCATCAATTCCTGGAGGTTGTTCCAGGAACTGGAATTTTTTGTAGGAGTTGCCTCAAAGGCAGAGGAACCAGACATCTTGTATCTTGCATTCTCACTTTCTAAATGGTCTTCCCAAATGCCTCCTACATGAGCGATGTGAGTCTTTTTTTCTGTCTTGTAACGATGGACTAGAGAGGCAGCATGGTAGAGACAGCATTGGGTCATAGTCAGGTTCCAGTCTCACTTTTTTATATATATATATTTTTTTTAATTTTTTAAACCCTTAACTTCTGTGTATTGACTTATAGGTGGAAGATTGGTAAGGGTAGGCAATGGGGGTCAAGTGACTTGCCCAGGGTCACACAGCTGGGAAGTGTCTGAGGTCAGCTTTGAACCTAGGTCCTTCCATCTCTGGGCCTAGTACTCTATCCATTATACTATCTAGCTACTCTACCAGTTTCCTCATTTGTAAAATGAGTTGGATTGGGAAATGGCAAACAGCTCCAGTGACTTTGCCAAGAAAATCTCAAGTGAAGTCACAATGAGATGGATACAACTGAGAAACAACTAGGCAACAACATCATAGATTTAGATCTAGAGGCAATACCTTGCCATGTCAAAAAGAGTGCTGAATTTGGTATTCAAAGCCTGAGTTCAAATCCCAGTTCTATTAATTAAAGCCCATACAATACTAAGTCTTTCAGTCTCAAATTCTTCTTCTTTAAAATGAGATTAGATTGGGCTGGCTTCTGAAGCCCTCTCTGGCTCCATCGTCAGTGGTGGTATGGTCCTGAGCTCCAGAGCCCAAAGGGACCCCAGAGTCCACCCAGTCCAACTTCACCATTTAACAGTTGAAAGAACCAAAGCCCAGAGAAGCTAAATTGCCCAAGGCCAATATGGAAATAGGTATCAAGTGATAACATTTGTACAACCCAGTGGAATGGCTTATCAGCTCTGGGAAGTGGGGGTGAGGGGGAGAGGAGAGGGAAAGAAAATGAATCATGTGAACGTGGAAAAATATTTTTTAAAGTAAAATAAAAATCAAATTGCCCAAGGCCACATAGGTAGTAACTAACAGTAAAGGTACCATGAATACCATGATCATAGCAAAGGCAAAGCTGGAGGCCTTAATAATAAAAATAATAAGATTCAGTACTTTGGATTTCTCTGGTTCTCAAAGTCCTTCTGAAAACTTCAGGCTTCCACCTTTAACAGTATAATTCAAACGATATTTTTCATCTGATTTTCTTCTCTTGGTTGACTTCAGCAATAACTTTTCTTGAAGCCCAAATTGAAGGAATGCATTTTCCCCTCCTCTTTGATATTTTTCAACTTTCAAAATGAATTAGGAGTAAGAGAGCAGCCTCTATTAAGCTGAATTGGAGGGTAGTGCAGGCCTGCTGTTTCCTGACGGCCAGTGTGGGGCTTCTTTGAGAGTGGAAGAAACCTTCTAGACGAGGAGGTTAATTCTCCTCTGACACGACTTCCTGACTGATTTCCTGTAACAGAACAGCTTTGTCTTATTTCTGGGCTAATCAATTCATTATGAATACCCCAGCACCCCCCAGTGCCCCCAAAGCCAGGAAAAGTCAGATCTTGTCACTTTCAACTTCTCTGTCCATTTGGACATGTGGCGGAGGCAACTGGTCACTACTGGAGCTTTGCATGTTTCGCCCATATTATGATGAAAGTTTTGAACAAATCACTGTATGCCTTGATGACCCTGTCAAGAGAAAATGCTCACACTCTATGCCATCTGGTGGCTGATGAGAACTTCTTTGGAGTGTTTCAACTGTGGATTTCATTAGTTAAAAACAGACTCAAACTTTGGGCTGCCCAATTCCTCACTACTTTTCATGGGCAGAGGTGACACAAATATTTTCTTGTGGTTAGTTTTTGAAATATGGAAGTCTTATATGGAAAAGGTCAGAAGAACGGTTACATTCAGGACTGATCAGTAAATAAATGAGAATCATTCACAGAATCATAGATTTAGATCCAGAAAGGATCCTAGCAGTCACCTAGTCCAACCACTATTTTTTTTTTTTTATGATTGAGGAAACTAAGGCCCAGACGATTAAATGAATGTTTCTAGATCATCCAGTAGAAGTAACAGCTTAGGGTATTAAGTTCAGGTTCTCTTTTTCCAAATTGACAGGAACCAAAATCCTCAAGCATTAATTGAGCATGTACTATGGGTCAGGCATTACACTAAGAGCTGGGGACACAAAGGAATTCAGTACCCTTTCCAGTATTCTGATTTGGTTTGGTTTGGGCCAGGAAATCTTGAGGGGTTCCTAAAGTATGACCTTAATCATAGTAAGCCTGTTCAAGTATTTGAAACAAAGAGATGCTAATAATTGTTTCTGATGATTATATCGATGAGTATTCAGTCTGAATATGGCTTGAATTAGGGGCATTCTATAAAACATAATTGGAAGACCCAGGCGTGATGTATTGGGAAGAATGGGAAAGTAACCTACCTCTCTGAACCTCAGTTTCCCCAAATTCAAAATATTAATAATACCTACTTCATGGGGGAGTTGAGTTGGCTGGGGACCAGGACTCCATACTTATTCTTGGCCCTCTCTTCTCTATACCACTTGCCTTTCACCCATGGTCTTGATCTTTTACGCTGCTGATCTTCTTCTCTTTGGAAATTTGGACTCCTTCTCAGGATGCCCTAGGTCTCATAGGCATACTTTCACATTTTTGCAAAAATCCAGTCCTTCTTGAAGTTTTGGGGGGCTTCCTCTTCCTCATACCTTCTCTCCCCCCACCTATTTATGTATTATTTTCTTCCATTAGCAAGTGAGCTCTTTAAGGGTAGGACTTGTTTATATTTGTCCACAGTTCATAGCATAGTACCTAGAACGCAGTAAGAATTCAATAAAGATTTGCTTGCTGTCTCTCATGTATATATGCACACATATAATAAGAAAATATACATTATGTAATACTCTTTGTTTAAATTTTAGAGCGCCATACAAATGCAGCCATTGTTATTAAAGGTCCTCTCAAAACTTTCACATAGGGGGCAGCTGGGTAGCTCAGTAGTTGGAGAGCCAAGCCTTGAGACAGGAGGTCCTGGGTTCAAATAGGGCCTCAAACACTTCCTAGCTGTGGGTGACCCTGGGTAAGTCACTTGACCCCCGTTGCCCACCCTTACCACTCTTCTGAGGTGGAAGAGAAGTTTTTTGTTTGTTTGTTTTTTAACATTCCTATATATCATATAGTTAGAAATCTTGTACTCTTGGACTTCATCTCCCAGCATCCCTTTTCCTGAGCCCCCACATTTAAGTCTTCACACATTGTTTATAGTTGGCTGTAACTCCACTTCTCTAGTCTCTTTTTCTGCATGTGTGGCTGGGAAAGCTGGATTTTTACTCTAGCCTTTTATGTTAGTTATTATTAATAAATCTTATTAAATATAATACTTAGAATATTGGGTATTAATTTTGCTCCTCACAATATTTATATTTATAAGAATATGATTTTTTAAAATTATGAATGCTAGAATCTCAGTTGTCTAACATCTATTTCTCCCATTCTTAGTTCTCCTCTAACCTTTGCCTGGAGAGAACTGTGGTAATGGCACACACTCTATCACCTTTGGCACTCAATTTCACTTAGGGAAAACTTAATTGGAAGAAAGGTTTTTCTAAGTCCAAGCCTAAATATTCCTGTTCCAGCTCTTACTACCTCCCATTCCTTCCTCTAGAGGCAAGTAGAGAAGTCCAATCCCTCTTCTACATAGTGATCCTTCTAACTCTATCAGAAGGCTATGTAAGGGGTAAAAAGGGGTTTTGATTGAGTGAATATTAAAAGGTTTGGTCACCAGGGAATTGAATAATTATCAATCCCCAATTAAAGAATAACCTCAAGTCAAAATGACTTTTATGGAGAGAGGAGAGAGAGAGAGAGGAGAGAGAGGAGAGAGAGAGAGAGAGGAGAGAGAGAGAGAGAGAGAGAGAGAGAGAGAGAGAGAGAGAGAGATATTAAGAAAGAGGATAAGGTAAGATAATTAACCTGAAAAACTACTAATTTGCTTTGGTCCCTGGTTTAACTGAAGCAGATCTAACTAGTCCTCCATTGGAAAAAGGGCACGCCTTGAGCAGAGGCCCAAAGATCCCCAGGAGGCTTATGAAGCAAAAGCTTCAGTCACAGAGTCTCTTTTGAAAGGGAAGTTCAGGAAGAATTAGTCTTTACACTCACTACGTGGAGTTCTAAGAAAGAGATTTAAGAGCAGTCTCCCCAAGGTCTCAGGGTCCCAGGTCCAGTGCTCCTCCACATCCAAGCAAGAACCAGAAGAGACCCTCAGCTCATTGAACTCTCTTTTTAAAGGGGCCTCTTTTGCATCACTTCCTGTGCTTTACTCTTAATTTATGTGTCCAATCACAACAGACGCTTTTCTTAGGACTGCCCAGGAGGCAGTCAGTAAATTCTGATTTGTCACTCACTCTAGCACACTTGGGCTACAGATTTCCCAACTTGTGAGTTAAGTGAAGATGTTTTCACCTTTTGTGATTAAATCTAAAGATGGGCAGGGTAGATTTAATCTCATTATCACAGCTAGCACCTCTTACCCAAGTTTTCTCCAAGTTAAGAATGTCCAGTTTCTCTACATTGAGCTTCTCATGGCATATTCTCTAGTCTTTCAACACCTCAGGCATTTTATAATTTAAATATTTATTATTTAATATTATTATATTAACCCACCTGTCTGGCAGCTCCCTAAAATGTGCTACCTCAAACTCAACACAGAACTCATGATGCTGTTTGACTGGGGTAGAGATAACAAAATTACATCTTCCAGGTCCATGGTCCATTAAACTTCTATTTAAAAAATATGTAGTGGGGTCAGGTAGGTGACTCAATGGATAGAGAGCCATGCCTAGAGAATGGAACATTCTGGGTTCAAATCTGGCCTCAGAAATTTCCTATCTGTGTGACCCTGGACAAGTAACCCAGCCCCAATCACCTAACCCCCATTACCTAGTCCATACTGTTCTTCTGTCTTGGAATCAATATTTAGTATAGATTTTATGATGGAAGGTAAGAGTTAAATAAATAAATGTGTGTGTGAATATATATACATACACATATGTGTGTATATATTTATACATACTAGATTTAATAATCTATGCAAAAAAGAATAAGAAAGATGAAATTAATTATTAATGTCTGTAGAGTTTGTTTTTTTAATTTAATTTTGTTTTCTCTCAGTCACATGTAAAAGGTTTTCAATATTTTTCAAAGACTATTGAGTCTCCAATTCTTTCCCTCCCACCCCATCCTTACACAACCCTCCCCTTGAGATGGCAAGCAATTTCATATACATTTTAAATGTGCAATCATGTAAAACTTTCCCCCATATTAATCCTTTTATGTAAGGAAACTTGAACAAAAAGAAATTAAGAAAGTGAAAAAATATTTGCTTTCATCTGGATTCAGATTGTAATTAGGCTTTTTTCTCTCAAAGTAGATAACATTTTTTATCATGAATCATTTTGGATAGTCTTGGATCATTGTATTGCTGAGAATAGCTAAGTTATTCACAGTTGTTCATTATATTCTTGTCACTGCATACACTGTTCTCCTGGTTTTGCTTATTTCACTCTGCTTTAGTTCATGTGAGTCTTTCCAGGTTTTTTGGAGTCAGCCCAACAGTATTACAACCATATACTATAACTTACTTGGCCATTCCTCAATTGATGGGTATCCCCTCATTTTCCAAATCTTTTGGAACCCAAAAAAGAGCTGTTTTAAATATTTTTCTACATATAGGTCCTTCCCCTTTTTGTTTTTTATCTCTTTGGGATACAAATCTCATAATGGAATTGCTGGATCTAAAAATATGTACTTGTTTATCACACTTGAGCATAGATTCAAATTACTCTCTAGAATGATTGAATCAGTTCATAACTCCCACAACAGTGAATTTTTATCTCAATTTTCCCACTTTTCTTCCAAGTTTTGCCATTTTCTTTTTCTGTTATGATAACCAATCTAATAGGAGTAAGTTCTTTTAAATTGTGTTTCTCCAATTAATAGTGATTTAGGGCATTTTTTTTTGTTTTGAACAACTAAAGAGAGCTTTAATTACTTTGAGAACTGCTTGTTCATAATCTTTGATGATTTATCATTTGGGGAATGACTTGTAATCTTATATACTCAAGTGATTTCACTATATATTTGATAAATGAGGCCTTTATTAAAGGTGTGACTCTGCAACATTTATCTCATATTATTAAGAGCTTTTATTTATGTCCATCTTACAAATGTGGAAACTGAAAAAAAGACAGATTAAATTACTCACCCAGTCACACAGCTGGAAACTGAGCCACACAGGGCTTAGGACACAAAGTTGGCAAGTGTCTGAGGATGGAACCTCCTGAGCCAGGGATCTATCCACTGTCATGAGTGGAAAGAGTGACACAGCGAGAGTCATTTCACTCGTTACCTTTGGGACTTTGGGCAAGCAACACAATTCTCTGGGACTCAGTATTGTGTTCTACAAAATGAGAAGACTGGACAGGATCAGGTCTTGGGTTCCTTCTAGCTCTCACACCAATGGAAGTGATTTTCTTTTCTCTCCTAATCAGAATATGATTCAAGTTGAACAAAAGTTGAAAGTGATACTATCTAACCTTCAGGTATTTTGGTCCCTGATGACAGGTATGTGGGATCAATACTGGTAAAAAAATGTGCACAATTATGAATACTGTGTATTATTCTCCATTCTATTTTCCCCATTTCATTTCTGACCACCAACTCCCTCAATTTATCTTCTTTTCTATCAGTCCCATCCCCTTTCTCTTAATTCCTTCCCCTTCTACCTTCCTGTAGGGTAAGATAGTTTTCTATAATATATTGATTGTGAAAATAAGGTTCACATAACCCCCTCCCCTTTCTCATGTTCCCCACCCACTATAAACACTCTTTCATCCCTCTTTTATGTGTGATAATTTACCTCATTCTATTTTTCCTTTTCCCTTGTAAGGAATTAAATTTAGGGGTTTGACTAAATATGTGAGAATTCTAAATTAATATTATGTTTGCCAATTTTAAAATATTATAGCTCAAGCCAAAATGACTTTTAGTAGCTTTATTTACAAAAAGGTGGAAAGAGTAAGAGTAGAGAAATACAAAAAGAGGGTAGAGAAGATGTCTAGCCTATCAAAGCTTGTTAACCCTCAACTGGAGGACCAGGTGTTCCACCAATGCTGCCTCCTCTAAGAGGGGAAGGCCTCTCCGGAATTAATCTCTCTCCAGAAAGCCAGGAAAGGAAAGGCCAGCTACTCACTCACACAAGAAACAGTCCAAGAGCCAAGGTCCAACTTGAAGCTGAGGTCCAAGTGCAAAGTCACCACAGCCAAAGTCTCCAGTGAAGCTCCCTCAAAGACTACTTCTGAAGACAACCTTCCAAAGACTATCTCCAGAAGACTGCTGAGAGAAGCTTCTCTCCAGCCAAAGTTCAGGGTTTTTATAGTGATTTCTTGTCCCTTCCCCTCTTCACAGGGGCCAATCACAGCCTCCAAATTGCCCAGCACTGCCCAGGGGGGCAGTGTCTATGGGATTCACACCTCTCATCCTCTGAAGGTATAAGCTCTTATCAAAAGGATTCACAAGTTCCTGACTGATTGAGTTTCTGAGGGTGTTCTTTAAGTAAGTGACCTGTGAATTCTCCTACCTGATGGCTAACAAAGTGCTAAGTAGGAGTGTTTCCAGTTTTTGGTTGATTAAATTAAAAGTTGCTGATTGATAGACAAAGAATGTTTGATTCATACTTAACAACCTCCTTCCAATGCATTTCTCTTTCTCATGCCTTCATTTTATTTTTTTAATATCATCCCATCAAATTCAACTCATAATCTTGCCCTCTGTCTATATGTATTCCTTCTAACTTCCCTAATAATGATAAATTTCTTTGGAATTATAAAAATCATCTCTCTATGAAAGGAAGTACATCTCACTGAATGTCTTTTGATTTCTCTTTCCTGTTTATCTTTTATGCTTCTCTTACGTCTAGTGTTTGAGAGCCAAATTTTCCATTCACCTCTGCTCTTTTCATTGGAAAGGTTTGAATACTATGTATTTTCTAATATTCTATTCCATCAAATACCCTTTTTTTTTATCTGAAGAATTTCAGTTTTTCTGGGTAAGTGATTCTTGATTTAAATCCTAGCTACTTTGTCTTCTGAAATACCATATTCTGGGTCCACTCTCTGATCCTTTAATATAGAAGCTATTATTATTTTGTGTTATTCTGACTATGACTCCATGATATTTAAACTGTTTCTTTTTGGCTGTTTGAAAAATTTTCTCCTTGACTTGGTAGTTCTACAATATCGCTATAATATTGCTGGGAGTTATCTTTTTGGATAAGTGGAGGTGATGAATGGATTTAAATTTCTATTTTGCCTTCTGGTTCTAGAAAATCAGGGAAGTTTTCCTTGATAATTCCTTCAAAGATAATGTCTAAGCCCCCCTTTTTAATCACAGCTTTCAAATAGTCCAGTAATTCTTGAATTATCTCCCCTGAATTAATTTTCTTGGTCAGTTGTTTTTCCAATGCATATTTAACAATTTCTTCAGTTTTTTCCTTCTTTTGACTTTCTTTAATTGTTCCTTGATGTCTCATTGGGTTGTTAGCTTTCATTGGCCTGATTCTGGTTTTTAAGATGTGATTTTCTTGAGTGAGCTTTGTGCCTGCTTTTCTTTTTTGCCAATCCTACTTTGAAAAGAATTTCCTCAGTGAATTTGTGCACTCCTTTTTTTCATATGGTCAAGTGTGCCTTTTAAGACATTATTCTCTTCAGTGTGTTTTTGTATATCTTTTTCCATGTGATCTATTTTGCTTTTGAAGGAGTTCTCTTCATTGGATTTTGGTGACTCTTTTAGCATTGTTCTAATACATATTTTTATGGTATTAATTTCTTCAGTAATATTTCATGATTTAACTGTTATAATTTATTTTCCCAATTTCTCATCTACTTCTCTTATTTGATTTTTTAAATCCTTTTTGATCTCCTTTGATTATTTTGGGACTTGGGAGCTATTCACATTTTTCATTCAATTTTTGAATGCAGTAGTATTGACTCTGTTGTCCATTGAGTTTATGCTTTGGACTTCTCTATCACCAAAATACCTTTCTATATTCAGTTTCATTTTTTGTTGTTTGCTCATTTTCCAGCCTTTTTCTCTTCTTTTAATTAGGAAAAAAATGTTAAATTTGAGGTCAGTAACTATGGTGAAAAGAACATTGTCCCAAACTTCAGGTTCCTTGTACAAATGTGGCCACAAGTACTGGTGTGTGCTATTGCTCCTCCTCACAATGAAATTGCAACCCAGGACTGCTACCTGGATCTGCATATGAGTAAGGCAAAGTGAGTCTCCTGCCCGGAGGCAACAAAGGGACCCCTGCCATTTGCTCCTGAATAGTCGAACAACACCACTCCCCCCTCCCTCACGCCTGCCCCTTCCAGTCTGTGGCTGAGAGCTCTATAAAGCTTTCTTGCTGCTTCAGCTATGCCCAGAGCCTGTTGCTATGGTGGGCTCTGCCTTGGCATGTTGCTTTGTGCTCCTCATTCACCCCTATATGCACCATATCTTTCCTATTGGTCTGCTAGGTTGTTTGGGGCTGAAAAATTACTTTGCTTTGTGTTTTTGTGGGTTATGCTGCTCCAGAATTCGTTCATGCCATAGTTTATGGAAGGATAATTTGGTAGAGATCAGATGGGTCCATGTATCTTCTCCACCATCTTGACTGCACTCTCCTGTGCTTCTTAAGAAATATCTGTATCCCTAGAGAGTCTTCATGATGAAGTAGAGAGAGAGCCAGCCTTTTAAGCCAAGATGATCAGAGTTCTGGTCCTATCTTTGACTCTTAGTCTGTATGTAATGCCATACAACTCATTGACATCTCCATACTCTAGATCAGGAGCTCTATAGTAACTTAGTTTTTAAATGTAATATTTGTTTATTGGTATTTATTATTTACTTATTTTGCAAAATCTTTTTCAATTAGATTTTTAATCTGTTTCTGACAGCCTTTGGAAGTGTTGCATGAAACATGTGGGCCCTTTGTCTGACACCCAATTCCTTAAAAGTATAAGTTGCAAAGGAGTTTCTGACCTATATAGGTAGAGGGGGATTTTCTTATCTGAGAATACTCTATGTTGATAAAAGCACAGACCTCGAGAGAGAGAGAGAGAGAGAGAGAGAGAGAGAGAGAGAGAGAGAGAGAGTCCCTGTCTATTTTTATCTGTTTTTATCCCTAACCTTATCTTTACCAATATATATTTATACAACATAATATATTACCTATAGGATATCATATACTATACATGCATTTAACAAAGAAGTAAAGCAATTATAGCTAGATGATGCATTGTACAGAGTGCTGGGCCTAGAATCAGGAAGACCTGAGTTCAAATATGGCCTTCTGCACTTACTAGCTAAGTAATCGCTGGCAAATCTGTGAGCCTCGGTTTCCTTATCTGTAAAATGAGCTACAGAAAGAATTGGCAAACTACTTAGTATCTCTGCCAAGAAAATCCCAAGCCAAGTCATGAAGTTTTAAAGTTTTTTCATTTATTTTTAATATTCCTAAAAATTGTTTTGAATTACAAATTTTTCCCCTCTTACCTTTCCCCCAACCCCTGAGAAGGCAAACAAAATTATACAGATTATATATGTGAAATTATGCAACATTTATTTCTATATTAGTCATGTGAGGAGAAAAGCTAGAAAAATACAGGAAGGAAAAATGTTTGCTTCAATTTGTACTTGGAGTTCATAATTTCTTTCTCTGGAAGAACACAGCATTTTCCTATCACAAGTCCCTTAGAGTCTTGGATCATTTTATTTCTGAGAATAGTTAAATCATTTACAGTTGATCATAATTGCAATATTGTTACTATGTATAATGTTCTAGTTCTCACTTCACTTTTCATCAGTAAAAAGTGATGACTTCCGCTGAGTTTCTGCTTTATAGTCCTTGAGGGCACAATGTGACTGAATGCATTTATCCAACCCCAAATAAAACATGGGCAGTTCCATACAGGTTTCCACTTTACAATTTTTTCTTCTTCCTAATTTTTGGTTGCCAGCTGCCTGGATGAGCTTCTTGGTCACCAAATTGAATCATCTTCTTGGTATACTTTAACGGTTTTATCAGCTTCTGCAGTTAGCAATCGACTTTCAGATTGGTCAAAGACACATTCAGATATTCCTGATTCATAGTCCAAAGACCCAGGCTGCGCAGCTGAATGTAGTCTCTGGAAATTGTGTCCACTTTTCCAGTCCCAAAGACAGAGAGTGCCATTATCGTCTCCAGACACCAGGACTCCCTTTGAACTCAGAGCTAGAGTATTAATTATGGCTTTATGACCAGAAAGGTTTTGAATGAAGTTTCCATCAGGCAATTTCCACTGCTTTATGTTGTCTGGAGAGCCAGAGGCAAACGTGTATTCAGTGGGATGCAAAACCACTGCTCTCACTGACCTTTTGTGATGGGTCAGGGTGACCCGTGTTCTTCCTGCCACCAAGTCCCATAATCTGATGGTCGAGTCGTGGCTTCCTGTTATGATCTGTGGCTCTGCAGCTTGACACTTCACCGTAGCCACCGCCCCTGTGTGCCCCGCCAAAGTGTGCACGCTGGCTTTGGTCCTCACATCCCATATCCTTGCGGTGGAATCCCTGCTGCCAGTCACAAGCAGGTCAATGGTTGGGTGCAAATCCAACCCATACACGGCACTTAGATGTCCATGAAAATGTCTGATAACTCTGTTGTATTCGAGATCCCAGCACTTCACCTGATTATCTTCTCCACAGGAGAAGAGGTATGGACTCCTTGCACTTACTGCCACCCCTCGCACGGTGCTGATATGTCCAGTCAAGGTCACTTTTAATTTGCCACTAGCCAGGGCCCAGATCTTTATGGTCCTGTCAGCAGAACCAGTAACAAACCACTGATTCCCAGGCTCTACAGCGATGCATCGGACCCAGCCCAAATGTCCACTGATGACTCGGGAGAGTTTCCATGGGGCATGCCACTGTGGTTTAGGCACCACATGTGCCCTTTTGGCCCTCATTTCAGCATTCTTGGTGCCACCAGCTTCCATCAGAGCCATAGCTAACCCAGGTAGCTCTGAATGTCCAGGAAGCCCAGCATGTTGGTGAATACCACCCAGGCTAGCTGAAGTAGGGTTTGCCTCTGACCTGGATTGTGGAGGAGATGGAGCTAAGCATAGCTTAGACTGAAGAGCAGATACATTCAGCGTTTTTGGAATCCTACCTCCTGCAGTCACAGCCATCCCAGGTCCTGGTGGATGTTGATGTCTAGCAGCCCCTGAATATCCAGGTTCTTGTCCTTTACTGGCAGGATCCTCCTTGTGCCCGTCTCCATCCTCTGCATGCTGAGAGCCTTTCTCTCTAAGATCTTCCTTCCAAATTGGCATGTGCAACACAGGACCACACGCTCTGCGTTTAGCCTTCTTTAGCCTGTGACTCTCTTCATCTGATTGTACAGGCTTTGCAACATCAGCCACAAACATGTCACGGGTCCTCTTCAATGATCTGAACAGGAGTTTGTCCACAGACTCTTTCTGAATCTTCTCCATCTTGAGGCCAACAATATTCAAGAAGTCACTCAATTTCTCTGTAGGCACCTCTGATGTCCTGCTACCAGGCTTCTCTGTCAGGAACACTCCAGCTGGAAGCTAGACTGAGCAGAGAATTCTCCTACTGAGCCACTACTGGGCTTTTATAGTGCTTTTCCACCCAGAATTCTCTCCTCTTTTCCCATTCACCTGAAGGTGTGATTCCTCAATACTTAAAGGTATGAATCTCCAACACTTAAAGGTGTGAATCCTCAGTACTTAAAGGTGTGAATCTCCAGCACTTAAAGGTGTGACTCTGCAACATTTATCTCATATTATTAAGAGCTTTTATTTATGTCCATCTTACAAATGTGGAAACTGAAAAAAAGACAGATTAAATTACTCACCCAGTCACACAGCTGGAAACTGAGCCACACAGGGCTTAGGACACAAAGTTGGCAAGTGTCTGAGGATGGAACCTCCTGAGCCAGGGATCTATCCACTGTCATGAGTGGAAAGAGTGATACAGTGAGAGTCATTTTACTCATTACCTTTGGGACTTTGGGCAAGCAACACAATTCTCTGGGACTCAGTATTGTGTTCTACAAAATGAGAAGACTGGACAGGATCAGGTCTTGGGTTCCTTCTAGCTCTCACACCAATGGAAGTGATTTTCTTTTCTCTCCTAATCAGAATATGATTCAAGTTGAACAAAAGTTGAAAGTGATACTATCTAACCTTCAGGTATTTTGGTCCCTGATGACAGGTATGTGGGATCAATACTAAAGTACAGCAGCACACAATTTGCACACTTCACAATCGGTTTCCTTAACTACAAAGTAAGGGAGTTGAACTAGATGATCCCTGGCATAGTTGAAAGGAATGTCAAGGGTCTGGAGTCACAGATCCTCTGTTACTGCTTTTGTGACCTTAGGCGAGTCATGTAACTTCTTGGGGCCTCAGTCTTCTTATTTGTAAAACTGAGAATGGAAAGCTGTGGACTAGGTGACCTTTAATGTCCCCTCTGTTCTACATCTATGATTTATGAACTTAAGATTCTGTGATCTGGTCTGAAGGGATGGTCTCTGACCCCTAAAGTCTAAGCCTTGGGTGCCATCTCGTGGCAAGAAAGAATATAGCCTCCTGGGCTAAAAATGTTACAGGAGATCTGAGAAGTCATAGAGAATCATTGATTTTGGTCTTAAGAGTCACCTAGTTCAGGCTCCTCATTGGACAGATTTAAAGTCCAAATATGTTAAGTGATGAGTTCAAGATGACCCAGGGAGTAAGTGAGCACAGCAGGACTCGAAACTAGGTCTTCTTTCAAATGCCCTTTCCACCAGAGAAACATGCTACTCTCATAAGAATAGCTTGTGTATCCCAGATGTTCTAGTACCAGACTAGAGTTAATGTCCATCCTATCTCCCAGATTCTATAGATTGAAATGATCAACCTGATTAATTCAGTTCAATCCTGTGACCCAGACAGTCTAAGGTTATAAACCAAAGTAAGTCTGCTTTGGTAGAAGTCCCTAAACTATGATGAGAGATCCAATCCAAAGGAAATGAAAAGATGAAAACCACCGGGTCAGTGTATTTGAGTTGGAAGTGACCTAAAAAGCCATCACACCTGAGAGATAAGACCATTTCTATCTAACTGACAAATGGTCATTCAGTCTTTTTTTTTTTAAACCCTCACCTTCCGTCTTGGAGTCAATTCTGTGTATTGGCTCCAAGGCAGAAGATTGGTAAGGATAGGCAATGGGGGCCAAGTGACTTGCCCAGGGCCACACAGCTGTGAAGTGTCTGAGGCCAGATTTGAACCCAGGACCTCCTGTCTCTAGGCCTGGCTCTCAATCCACTGGGCTACCCAGCTACTTCCAGGTCATTCAGTCTTAAAGGTCTTCCAAGGAAGCAAATTGACTGTCTCCTGTGGAAGTCCATTCCACTATGAGATGATTCTCATTGGTAGTCTTTCTTTCATTTTAGATGTGCCTCTTGGACAATTCTACCATTCCTTCAAGTCTTCCCTCTGGTGTCAAACAGAATAGGTCAATGGCATACAATGGAAGAAGGATCCAGTATCAGAGAATCTAAATTCAAAATCCCTTTACTGACTTACTTGGAGTGACCTGGTACAAATTAATTAAACCCTTGGCTTCAGTTTCCTCATCTTGAAGAACATGGTGTCTAAACATTCTATCAGTTCTAGATCCACCATCCACCAGGTGGGAAGTCTTCAAATGCTTGAAGAAAGCTAGGGAAAGACAACCCCCTCCAGTATCTTTGACAAGAGATCCCCAAATGGAATCATGAGGAGTAGGACATAACTGAAAATAATTGAACAACAAAAGGTTCCCCCCTAAGTATTTTCTTCTCTAGGCTAAGCATTCCATTTTCCCTCAAGAGATCTTTCTGGGGCATGAAATTAAAGTCTTTCATTTCACTTCAATAAACTTATTCAGTGCCTACTCTGTGCTATATTGAAACCCCAATGGAGAAAGTTGTGATGGGGGAAATATTCATGATATACTGACCCAATTCTATAACCTGTGAATCACTAAAGCCAATATTAAGCCAGACACCACAAGTCTTTGACCTCTTTTCATTTCTTAATTTGTATGCATATATCTTAACATAGTTTTTGCTGCTTATCCTATGCCAATCTTCATCCTGACGTCACCAAGTATGAAGTTATATATTGATTTGTCTTGGAGGATCTAGTCCATTACTGCACTCAAGTTCTCCCTCTCCTCATCTTCTCGTAACAGATGTTAATGCATAAGCTGTGATTGTCTTCTTGGCAGTCTTTTTGCCTCCATCACTTTCTTTAATCCAGTCAACCATCAGAACAATAAATCAAGACCTGGCTGTGCACTTTGACTTCCTCAGGTGTGAATCCTCACACTGAACATTTAATAATCGGCTCTTGCACACTTGTTTCAGTGGACTCCATTACACTCCCAAGTTCAGCAATTCTGGAAAGAAATTTCAATTATGCCTCATAGCTACTAAATTATGAATAACTTTTCATCATAGATAAGCTGCTAGGCCAATATTCCAAAGAAATAAAAAAAGAGGAAAAAGGCCTATTGTGTAATTGTGGATCAGAGAAACCTGGAAAGATTTCATGAACTCTGCACTAGCAGAGGTTTGTGAACAGAACTTAAGAAAATAATTTATACAATAATGATACTATAAAAGTAAAACTTTGAGAGAGTTGAGAATTCTGATCAATGCAAGGAGCATTATGATACTAAGTGCCTAATAATGAAGCATTCCCACTACCATCTCCTGGCAGAGAAGTAAAGGACTTAGGGTACTGAATGAGGCAATTTTTTTTTTACTTGACTGAATTTGTTTTACTTGACTATGAATATTTGTTAAAAAGGGTTTTGTTTTTATTTTTTAATGTGGGGCAGAAAATGAGGGAGAAAAGGGTAGCTTTTGCATAATTGAAAAATAAAACTTAATTTAAAATGAAATCAAATAGACAAAACTTGATTTGTTTTAAAAAGTGGATGATTTTCTTTTTCTCTTTCTAGATTTCATTCCATCATGACTAGAATTGCACAGGAAAATAGGCTTCCTACCAAGTTAGATAGAAGCTTAATACAATCCATCAAGAGTGCACAGATCAACACAACACCAGGTAAGTTGAATCTGATCTAATTTTTTGTATCTAGGACTTATGGAACTAAACTACCCAATATAAGGTAAATTGAAAGGTGGCCATTGCCATCTGGGGTTTTTCTCCTCTGATTCTTGGCTGGTTTGTCAATATTCTTACTGAAATGCCACACCAACAAGTATTTCAAGAACAAAATATTCTAGATATCATTCACCCGTGGTGGCAGACAGGACCACAATCTATATCTTTTGTTTACTTCAATGAAACTTAAAATGGCATTGATTTTTTTTGGCTACTGCATCATACTTATGAGCTTATCCTGAACCTAATAAAATCTCCTAAATTTCTCACACTGTTGCCACAACATCTCTCTCTCATCGTGGACTCAGGAAATTGACTTTTTAAAAACTTTACTTTGGGGCAGCTGGGTAGCTCAGTGGATGGAGAGTCAGGCCTAGAGATGGGAGGTCCTGGGTTCAAATCCAGCCTCAGACACTTCCCAGTTATGTGACCCTGGGCAAGTCACTTGACCCCCATGGCCCACCCTTACCACTTTTCCACCTAGGAGCCAATACACAGAAGTTAAGGGTTTTTAAAAAAAAACTTTACTTGCAAAGCTTTAAAATTACAGAGTCTAAAATCACATCTTGTTAAATTCCACACATTAGTAAATACCCCTTGGCATCCTGATTATTTATTCCAGTATGATAGTGATCCTTTATAGTTTTGTGTCATCTGTGAATTTGCTCTTCATTAAAGATATTAATGAATTGTTAAACAATCTAGGATTGAGGATAAATCCTTAGACCATTCCAAAAGAGATGTCTTTGCAAGTTAGTATTGACTTATTAATGGTAACTCTAGATTTAATCATTCACATGGTTATGAATTCACATAGCCACAATACTATAACCTCCATAAGAATGCCATCTATGATTTCATTATCCTTACTTAGTAATGCTGTATCTTCTTCTATCAATATCGTGTGTCCCTTTTGTGAATCGCCCCAAGGAAGTTTTAGTCATTGAATTTAACAAGTCTTGGAAGGTTCTTTGTCAAATGCTGCATATGTGCTGTGGAAAGACAAAAGACTTTTCTACTACCATTTTAAGGTCAACCAACAATTGTCTCATTCTTCTTCAATGGGGAGCCACAAACCACCATGATTCTGATTCTCCAGTTTCCTGTGACTTTGGGGCAAGTCAAGAGTGGCCTCTAAATCTCTGAATAGTAGAAGGTCCAAGTTGGAAGGGAATTTAGATTTCATCCAAGGTAGCCTGTACCGTGCCAAGAATCATCTCCATACTGAACAGATTGCCATCTAATATTTGCTTGAAGACCTTCAATGAGAGAACTCACTAGAACAGTGATGGTCAAACTCTTTAAAGAGGGGGCCAAAGGGAAGGAAATGCTCATCTGTCAGGCTGTTTCTAAGGCAACTCTTTTGAAGTTTCATTGTATTGTGTCCTACTCCGTGTATTCGTCAGATTAGGAATAATGTCGAGCGGCCATATAGAATATTTCAGAGGGCCACATGTGGCCCACAGGCCATAGTTTGCCCATCACTGCACTAGACCCTGAGGCATTCTATTCCACTTTTGACTCAAAATCCAATCTGTCTTACACTGTACCATGTTAGGTAGTGTTTCTTTTAAGCCAATCTTAATCTGCCTTTTTGAAATTCCATAGATCTAACAGGAAGTCATGTCAAAGCCCATCTAGTCTAACCTTCCCCCACAATTTTACAGATAAGGAAACTGAGACCTAGGGAGGTTATGCCTGATACACCTTCCCTTTGAAGACCCTTAAGCATATCTGAAGGCAGTTCTCTTGCTTTCCCTAGCATTGGACACAAGAGGAACTAGGGAGCAAGAAAAGAAAATCCCTTGAACTGAGCAGGTCTGAGATGAGGTTGTTGTCCTGATTCTCTGAAATGTTTGACAAAGACCATTATGGAACTCCAAAGGGCAAAGAAAATGGAACGACATTTGTTATATTTTATTTCCTAAGGCCATCATTGCCATCCATTGGTGTCTGTAAAGCATAACATTTTGAATCATCACAATGAGGATTGAAAAAGCACAGAACAGAGAGAGATGCTCCCTTCCTTTCTCTTTTTGGTAGCCTCTAGTCTTTTGTCACAGCCCCTACCCAAGCACTGCTAAGTCTCACAGAAGCAATATTGAGGCATGGGAGGAATTTATGCACATATAGCAGGGGAATATGGAACCACCACATATTATTCTTGAGAGATTTAAAAGATAAATTATAATTATGAATGCAGAATGTATGTCCTTTGCAGCAAAAATAATGAACAGAATGAAAAACTTGAATCTGTAATGGAAAGTTTCACCAAAGAAACAAAAGGAAGAATGCAAATGCACAGAAGTAAAAGACAATCTAGAAGAAGAGCATCAAAAAGAAGACAACAACAACCAAATAAAATATAAAGAAAATATGCTTACTGTGGAAGCAAAACATATTGAATTCAAGCAAAGGATATACATAGACAATCTAAGGATCACTGTTCTCCCAGAAGCCTATGACACAACAAAACACCATAATGAAAGAAAGAAGAGAACTACCCAGAATTTCTAAACACAGAAAATAAAATAATGATTGAAAAACTTCACAGATTATCAACAGAAATATTCCAAGACTGCAAATTCTAAGACACATGGTAATTTAAAAATTTTATTTAAAAACATTAAGTTCTGTATGTTTTTAAAAAGACCTTCAAATACAAAGGAAAAAGAATCCAAGACTATTCTGTACTCACTAGAAAAGGAAAAGGGAATGGAAGAATTTGTCCTGAAGAGCAATGGAACTCAGGATGCATATAGTCCAGGATGACCTATCTTAGACTATGAGTTTAACCATAAGGACAAAAGATGGACATTCAGTAATAAAGAAGAGCTCAAATTATTTTTAGAAAGAAAACCAGAATGAAAGAGAATTATTTGCTTCTTGAACGCCACCCCCCCAAACAGAAATACATAAGCAATGTGAGAGGCAAATATAGCAACAGTAGAAGACAACAGAAAAGGCCAGTAAGAGACTTTTTTCTAAATATACATGAGGAGATGGGGGTGAAGGCTGAAATCTGGTAGAGGTAGTGGTAAAGGGGCAAATAGGGCATTGTGGGCAGAACTGTTGATACCCTAACTACAAATTAATCAATATTGTGGAATAAATTAGATGATCTATGACAGTGATGGCAAACCTATGGAATAGGTGCCAAAGATGGCACACAGAGCACTCTCTTTGGGCACATGGCCACCCTCTCCCCACCCAGAGTTTGTTATTAGAGGGCAGTGGGTCTCCAGTGGAGTTGTTCCCTTTCCTCTCTCCATCTAGTCTGAGGACATTTTTTCACATCATCCACCCCTCTACTCAGCAGCCCAATGGGAGTATACAGGTGGTAAGGTGGGTGTCTGACAGGTGGAAGAGATGGAAAGGAGAAAAGTTCCCTGACCATTCCCCTCCCCCTCTCTACATTGGCTGAGAACATTCCTCATTTCACCTGCCCTTCCACTCAGCAGCCCAATGGGAGCACTTTCTCCCTTCTCTATGTGGATGGGGCAGGGTTTACCCTGCACTTGTTTTGGGGGAGGGGCATGGCCCAGGGTCTCAGGACATCCAGGAATGGCACTCAGTCTGGGGTGGGGGTGGGAGTGGGGCCCGGCACTCTATCTCTAAAAGGTGCGCCATCACTGACCTATGAAGTCAGTCCTATTTATGCAGTTTTGTAATTCTCTATCAACATTTTATGGCAGACTAAAGTTCACACCATCCCAGCCACTGATGTTGAAGAGACCAAAATTGATCAGTTCTATGAAGACATACAATATCTTCTAGTTATGCCACACTCAAAAGATATCACATTTATCACAAGGAATTAGAATGCTATGGTAGAAAATCAAAAGATATTTGGAATAACAGGCAAGTTTCGCTTTGGAGTATAAAATGAAACAAGGCAGAGACTAATGAACTTTTTTTCAAAATAGTTCACTGTTCATAGCAAATACTCCTTTCCAGTAACTCAAAAGATGACTCTATGAATGAACTTCATCAGATGATTATTATCAAAATAAAACTGATTATATATTTTGCCGTCTAAAGTGGAGAGGCTCTATACAATCAGTTAAAAGAAGACCTAGAGCTGGCTGTGACTCAGATCATGAGCTTTATATTGCAAAATTGAAACTAAATTGAAGAAAGTAAGGGAAATCATCAGACCATACAAGTATGGCCTGAATATCATCCCTTCTGAATATGAAGTGAAAGCAGTAGATTTAAGGGATTAAATCTGGTAGAGTGTCTGAAGAATTATGAACAAAAGCGTATCACATAGGAGGCAGGTACAAAAAACATTCCAAAGAAAAATAAGAACAAGAAAGCAAAATGGCCAGCATGAGACTTTACAAATAGCTGAGGAAAGGAGGAAAGGGAAAGTAAACAGACAAAAGGAAAGATCTATCCAACTTCATGCAGAATTCCAGAAAATAGCAAAGAGACATGAAAGTTTACTTAAATTAACAATGCAGAATAGAAGCCAAGATGGTGGAGCCTTCCATGTCTCCTTCCAACTGTTCATTACAAAACATCTCAAAAGGACAGAAATAAATTAACAAGGCAGAAAAATAGGAGAAAATAATAGAAGGATGAAGATGAGCTCTTTTCAAGAAAGTTAGAGATCTCAAAGAAAAGTTTCATGCAAAAATGGGCATGATAAAATAGAAACATAGTAGGGAATCAATAGAAGTAGAAAATATTAAGAAGAGGTAGCAAGAATATACAGAAGAATAATGCAGGAAAGATGTTAACATCACTAAAAACTACAATGATTTGGTTGGTCATATAGAGGCAGACATCCTGGAGAACTCAATCAAGTGAGTCTTAGAAATCATTGCTAACAATAAGACTGGTGAAGATGATGGAATTATAGTTAAGCTGCATTCAATGCCTATATCAACAAAAAGAGAAAGAGGAAATCAGTGAATTGGGCATGCATCTAAAAAATCTAGAAAAAGAACAAATTAAAAATCTTCAGATAAAGACCAAATTGGAAATTCTAAAAATCAAAGGAGAAATTAATAAAACTGAAAGTACGATAACTATTAAACTAATAAATATGACTAGGAGCTGGTTCTTTGAAAAAAAAACAAATAAAATCGATAAAGTATTGGTTAATATAATTTTAAAAAGAGAACAGAGAATGAAATCAACAGTATTAAAAATGAACAGGGTGATCTCACCTTTAATGAAGAGGAAATTAAGGCAATTATTAAAAGCTACTTTGCCTAATTATATGACAATGAATATAACAATCTAGGTGAAATGGAAAAAAAATATTTACAAAAATATAAATTGCCCCAATTAACAAAAGAGGAAATAGAATACTTAAATAATCCCATCTTGGAAAAAGAATTTGAACAAGCCATCCAGGAACTCACTAAGAAAAAATCCCCAGGGCCAGATGAATTCAGAAGCAAATTCTATCAAACATTTAAAGAACAACTAATCCCAATACTATGCAAATTATTTGACAAAATAAGCAAAGAAGGAGTCTTACCAAATTCTTTTTATGACACAAATATGGTATTGATTCCCAAGCCAGGAAGACCAAAAACAGAGAAAGAAAACTATAGACAAATCTTCTTAATGAACATAGATGCAAAAATCTTAAGTAAAATATTAGCAGAGACTACAAGTCATCACAAGAATTATCCACTATGACTAGGTGGGATTTATACCCAAGGCTGACTTAATATTAGGAAAATCATCCACATAATTGACCATATCAGCAACCAAACTAACAAAAATCACATGACTATCTCACGCAGAAAAAGCCTTTGACAAATATAATACCCATCCTATTGAAAACATTAGAAAGGATAGGATTAAAAGGACCTTTCCTCAAAATAATAAGCAGTATTTATTTAAAACCAACAGCAAGGATCATTTGCAATGGGGATAATTTAGAAGCCTTCCTACTAAGATTAGGAGAGAAGCAAGGATGCCCATTATCACCACTATTTAATATTGTACTAGAAATACTAGTAGTAGCAATTAGAGAAGAAAGAGAAATTGAAGGGATTAAAGTAGGCAATGAAGAAAGTAAAGTATCACTCTTTGCAGATGTTATGATGGTATACTGAGGGAATCCAAGAAAATCAACTAAAAAGCTAGTGGGAATATTTATTAACTTTAGCAAGGTTGCATGATACAAAATAAACCCAGATAAATCATCAATATTTTTATATTTTCCAAGAAAAATCGGCAAGAATTAGAAAGAAATTGATCTAAAATCACTGTAGACAACATAAAATATTTGGGAATCTATCTGCCAAGAAAATCTCAGGAACTATATGAACACAACTACAAAACACTTTTTAGACAAATAAAACTAGATCTAAACAATTGGAAAAACATTAATTGCTCATAAGTAGTATGAGATAATACAATAAAAATGACAATCCTATTTAAATTAATTTACTTATTCAGTGCCATACCTATCAAACTTCAAGAATTTTCTTTTATTAAATTAGAAAAATTATAACAAAGTTCATTTGAAAGAACATAAGATCAAGAATATCACAGGAACTAATGAAAAAAAAATGTGAAGAATGGTGGCCTAGCAGTACCAGATCTTAAACTGTACAATAAAGCAGTGATCATCAAAACAATCTACTACAGACTGAGATAGAAAGGTGCATCAATGGGATAGACTTGGGATAAATGACATTAGAAATCTAGTGTTTGATAAACCCAAAGATCCTAGCTTTTGGGATAAGAATACACTATTTGATGAGAACTGCTGGGAAAATTGGAAAACAATATGGTAAAAATTAGGTTTAGCTCAACATCTTATACCCTATACCAAGATAAAATAAAAATGGATAAATGACTTAAATATAAAGAGGGAAATCAGGGCAACATAGAATAGTATGCCTGTCAGATGTATGGGAAAGGAAAGAATAAAAGATCAAATAAGAGATAGAGAGCATTACAAGATGTAAAATGAATGGTTCTTATATTTTAAATTAAAAAGGCTTTATACAAACAAAACCAATGCAGCCAAAATTAGAATGGAAGGCACAAACTGGGAAAAATTTATAACAAAATTCTCTGACAAAGGTTTAATTTCTCAGATATACAAAGAACTAAGTCAAATTTCTAAGAAATCAAATCATTTCCCAATTTCAAATGGTCAATGGATATCAATAGACAATTTTCTAATGAAGAAATCAAAACTTATCAATAAGCATATGAAAAAATGTTCTAAATCTCTCCTGATTGGAGAAAGGCAGATCAAAACAACTCTGAGGTACCACCTTACACCTAGCAGAGCAGCCAATATGACATGACAGGAAGAGAAAATGATAAATTTTGGAGGGGATGTGGCAAAGTTATGACACTAGTACATTGCTTGTGGAGTTGTGGATTTATCCGACCATTCTGGAGGGCAATTTGGAACCATGCCCAAAGGGATTTAAAACAGCACATTCCCTTTGATCCAGCAATACCACTACTATGTTTATATCCCGAGGAGATTTAAAAAAAAATAGACAGGGCCCTGTTTGTACAAAAATATTTATAGCTGCACTTTTTGTGGTGGAAAAAAAAATTGGAAAATGAGGGGATGTCCTCGATTGGGGAATGACTGAAGAAATTATAGTATATGATGGTGATGGAATACTATTGTGCTATAAGGATTGATGAATTGATGGATTTCTATGAGAACTGGAAAGATATACATGAACTGATGTGGAGTTAAATAAGCAAAAACAGGAGAACATTGTACAAAGAAACTGTAACATTGTGGGATGATCAAAGGCAATTGACTTTGCTACTAATAGCAATTCAATGATCCAGGACAAACCTGTGGCACTTATGAAAAAAATTGCTATCCACATCTAGAGAAAGAATGGTGGGAGTAGAAATCCAGAAGAAAAATGTAATTTATTACTTATTTATTTGGAGTTTGGGTTTTAAATGATTGATCTTTTACAAAAATGAACAATGTGTGTGTGTGTGTGTGTGTGTGTGTGTGTGTGTGTGTGTATTCCAGTGGAATTTCTTGTCAATTTTGGGAGAGGGGAGGGATAAGAGGAGGGAAAAACATGAATCATGTAACCATGAGGAAAAATATTTTAAATAAATAAAAATTAAAAAATAAAGTGCTGCAGTCAATATGCCAGTAAATTTGGAAAACTCCCTAAGGGCTACTGGATTTGAAAATATCAGCTTATATCCCAATCCTAAAGGAAGGCACTGCCAAAGAATGTTCAAATTACTGAACAATTGTGCCCATTTTGCACACCATCTCTAGGTTAAGCTTAAAATTCTGCAAGCAAAATTTTAGCATTATGTGAACTGAAAATTACCAAAAGAGCAGGCTGGTTTTCGAAGAGGCAGATGAACTAGAGATCAAATTGTGAACCTTCTATGAATTATGAAGAAAGCAAAGTTGTTCCAGAAAACCATCTCCTTATGCTTCCTTGATTACACTAAAATATTTGATTATGTGGATCACTATGAAAATGTGTTAAATCCTCAAAGAAATGGGAATACAAGATCATTTTACTTGCCTCCTGAGGAATCTGTATATGGGTCAAGAAGGAACAGTTAAAACCAAACATGGAACAACTGATTGGTTTAAGATTGGGAAAACAGTGTAAGGCTATATATTGTCACCAAATTTATTTAACTCATATGCAGAGTTGATATCATGCAAAATGCCAGGTTGGATGAATAAAAACCCAGAAATAAAGTTGCTTATAGAAATATCAACAGTCTCAGAAATACAGATGATACCACTTTGATGGCAGGAAGTGAAGAAGAATTAAGTAGTTTCTTGATGAGGATGAAAGAGAGTGAAAAAACTGACTAGGGGATACAAGATGGCGATTTAGTAGCAGGAAAAACTTGGAGCCTCTCAGAAATTTCTTCAAAACCAATCATTACAAAGCATCTCAAAAGGACAGAGGTCAAAACAGGACAAGTAAAGGGGCTCTTCCACTGGATGAAGCATGAAAGTTAGGCAGTGAGAGGTGATTCCCAAGCTATAAGGTGGTGAAACTGCACAAGGGACTACCAAAAAGGAAAATCAAAAGAGCATAGTAGAAAATCAGTCTTTAAAGACTAGAATTGGCAAGTAGAAGCTAATGATCTCATGAGACAGCAAGAATTAACAAAGCAAAATTAAAAGAATGAAAAAATAGAAGGAAACATGAAATATCTCATTAAAAAGACAACTGACCTAGAAAAACAGATGCAGGAGAGACAATTTGAGAATTATTGGACTACCTGAAAGCCTGGCACAAAATAAAAGCCTTAACATCATATCACAAGAAATTATCTAAGAAAACTGCTCTGATATTCTTGAACAAGAGTGCAAAATAGACATTGAAAGAATCTACAGATCACTCCCTACATTAAATTCCCAAAAGACAATTCCCAGGAATATTATAGTCAAATTCAAGAGCTTTCAGGTCAAGGAGAAAATACTGCAAGTGGCCAAAAAGAGACAATTCAGATATCATGGAGTCCCAGTCAGTACTACACAGGATTTGGCAGCCTCCACACTAACAGACCACAAGGAGTAGAATATTATATTCAGGAAGGTAAGAGAATTGGGTCTGCAACCAAGAATCACCTACCCATCAAAACTGACGATATACTTTCAGGGGAAAGTATGGCATTTAATAAAAATAGAAGATTTCCAAGCATTCTTAAAGGAAAGACCAGAACTAAATGGAAAATTTGAATTCCATGAGAAACCTAATTAGGGAGTTACACATTGACATATTGATCTATTACCTATAGAAACTCCTGTTGAGAATCATTGAAGTAGTTCATTTCCATTATCTTTATCTTGTAAATCATTACTTATCATTGTTTCTGTATGAAGCTTACCTAATCCCTTTAACCTACATCATTTACCCTATAAATTATAGACCCAACCCATTAAACTTTGTCATCTCTCTGAGAGATTGCCTGCATGATTGTTAGTCAGTACTGACTTTCCTATAAGCCCAGAATAGAAGCAGATCTCAAGAAGACGCCAACACACTTTTTCCTCCTCACCATGTGGCTGGAAAACCATACCTTCCAACATGGTGGCTAGAGTTGACTGACTTTATTACTTAAGATAGTTCTTGTTTATACCTAAAGAGCAGGTTTCCACCATGCCTGTAAAAAAAGCCAGTCTAGTGAGGTGCCCTTAAACCTGTTTTCCTTAACAAAGACAAATGATCTAGACAAATAAAAGAAAGACTCAACCCAGGTTCTGTGGTAGTCTGGGGAAGAGATTGTTTGAGATTTAAAATAAAAGTTTTTTGGGGGGAGAGAAGGGGACTAAAGAGAAAATTTCACAAAACAATCCCATTTCAATATTATTTTCCACATCCACCCCTCTGATTCATAGGAAGACATGGTCTCCAGTCTTCCAGATATGATATCTATATATTTCAGGATTGAAATGATTAATGAGGAGGTGGAAACAACTGAACAACAACAAAGTTCACTCAGGATAGATGGACTCACATGATCTAAGGCCAAAGGAACTCTGAAGGCCATTTTTTCCAGCCTCCTTATTTTGAAGATGTTTTGACTGAGTTGCAGATAGATGAAGACATACAGAGTAGTGATTGAAATTCATGTCCTGACCGTCTAATTTGATGGCTTTTTTCCTGAAAGGTTTCATAGGAATCTAGAAAGACATGAATGCCAATTACAATAATTACATAGAGAATATAACTGACATAAATAACATTACCAAGAGAACAAAGCAATCTAAAATTGCATTAATCAGCAAATATTTAACTAAATAAAGAGAATATAAACTCACTTGTAAAATTGAAGAGAAAAATATTGTAGCAAATTATGAGAAATGTTGCCTCATGAAACAGAAGGAAAACCAGCTTATAGACATTTTGGTAAGAGACCAACCGTTCATTTAAGTTTCAAACTGTAGAGAAGACAACACACAGAAAAAGAGTGAGAATCTGTATAGATTCTTTTAAAAAATGAACTTTTTTCTCATTGAGGACAGTGGGATCTTCCCAATTGGAAGTCACAATTGTGGATATGCTTATAATGAAGATGTGCTTATAGAGGAGGCAGAAATATGAGAAAAGCAACTGGATAGACCAAATGTATATAAAGGAAGTTGGTGCTGGAGGCAAAACAATTGTATGGGCACTGAGGAATTGAGTTTCAATTTATATGGGGTAGGAGAAGATACCAAAATCATGAGGAAAGGGAATAATTCTTTGATGTTATTGCTAGTGACCAAGAGGCTAATCAAGCTTAACTTGGTTAAATTTCTAAGCTCTATTTCTAATTTTCTAGCTTGATGACATTTTAAATGAAAATAATCACTACACATTTAAAGAATCTTTTATATTGATTTTAGAATGGATTATGCATAATAGCATTCATTTCACAGTAGATCACATCTTTCCTGTATCACAAAGGACTAAAAGATGTAGAGGCTGCAAGCTCTCAATATGCTTGTTTGTTGATTTAAAAAAAGTGTTTCCCCTCTAGTTTTTTAGGCTTTTTACACTGTATACCCCACCCCACATATTCTTCAAAGACTTTGACTTCCTTGCTCTGTCTTAAACAAGACACTTCATTGACTAACTCTAAGCATTTTCTCTGACTGTTTCCCATGATTGGAATGGTCTCCTTCCTCATCTCTGATTCTTGGTTTTCCTGGATTCCTTGGAGTCCCAACACAATCCTCCTACTTTCATGATCCCTCTTCATTCTAATGGCTTCCCTCTGTGGCTTATTTCTTCTTCATTCTTTAAATAGCTTGTTGTATATTTATTTGCATATTATTTCACCCATTATACTATGAACTCACTATCTTTTGCCTTTCTTTCTATACACAGCACTTACCAGACTTCCTGGCACATAGCTGATGCTTCATAAGTGTTTATTAACTTGCCATCTTAAAAAGTTAACTTCTAACAAGGTGTCTCTCATGAATATATTAAAAATTTAATCATATTTCTGAGAGATAATAGTATTGAAGATAACCTTGTTAGGTAATCCTCTGATCCTTAGCATCAGGCATAAAACAGGGAAACATATGCTTTGTGAAGGAGTTCACTATTGTCATGGAAGAGATCCATAAGCACTCCAGTTCAGGTTAAAGAAGGATGTCCTATAAATGGAGAAGTCTTCTAATTGTTCCTTTTTGATGATTACATTGTGCTGATTGCACCCAGTCTTGAAACTTCCTAATTAAGATTCATAAACATCTCAAAAAATTTGCTTCAATTATCCTTACAAGAAAAACCAAGTGGATGAGAAAAACCAAGTGGATGAGAAATGCCTATTTTCCACTCTGACATACTGTTGGATGAATGATTTTTAGAGCTCATGCAAGTGTGTCTGTGTATGTGTGCATGTGTGTGTTTATTGAAAACAAACACTGATTTATGCCCATAATTGAACATAAAGAGAAGAAAAGAGTAGTTAGATCACCTTTGGGAAATCAAAAAATCCTTTAATGACCACATATTTTGCTCTGAAACAAAGGCTCAATCTTTTAACAACAATATTTTTTCTGATGTTAGAAGGACAAGATTTATCTGATTCCAAAGTCAGAGAATAAGGTGAGGTATAATCCAAAGGAAGAACTCACAGTGAATAATAGTAATCATAGATAGCATTTATATGATAAAATAAAGTTTGCAAAGCACTATACATAAATTAGCTCATTTGATTCTCACAACAACTCTGTGAGATAGCCTCTATTCTTATTCCTGCTTAACAAGTGAGGAAATAGAGACTTAAAGAGATGCAGGGACTTGTCCAGGATCATCAAACCAGTAAGTGTCAGGATTTGAATTTACTTCTTCCTAATTCTAGACTTAAGAAGAACTTGCTCAACTTGACATGCATAACACATGCTGTGAAAGAAAGAAATATCAATAACTCACACTACACCAAGAACCTAAGGAAGATCTTGGCAATTCATCATAAATGCAAAGAAAATTAGAAGAGAATGAGTTAGACCTAACATAGTAGTGTAAAATTTTGAAAACATATTGAAGGGGCTAATGGGTAGCTCAGTGGGTTGAGAGGCAGGCCTGAAGATGAGAAGACTTGGGCTCAGATTTGGCTGTAGACACTTCCTAGATGTTATGACTCTGGATAAGTCATTTAATCCCCATTGCCTAGCCCTTACCACTCTTTAATCTTGGAACCTATACACAATTTTGGTTTAAGACAGAAGGTAAAGGTTAAAAAAAAGGGAAATACATTGAAAAGCAAGGACATCCAACTGTGAAATCCACAAAGCTTGAACCTAAGCCATCTTCCATCATATTTTTGTCTCCAGTGGTCTCATCTCTATCTGTAGATCCCTCACCTTCCACCTTAGGGCAGAAAAAGTCTCACCTCAAACCAAAGCAAACAACATCTTTTTTTGAGGTAAATTATTTTTGCATTTTAATATTTTTTTTTACATTTCAATGTGTATGTATTTAAATCTACCTGTGTTTAAATGGAATTATAGAGCTATTTGCTCTTTCTTCCCACTCCTATACACAATTTATTATTTATTTTTAAATTTTATTCTTATTATCATGCAAAACACTTCCATATTGATCTTATTGTAAGAGTACACTCATACAAAACCAAAACCCCAAAATGAAACCATCAGTTCATTGATGTGAAAGACAATAAACTTTGATCCACATCCATCTGAATCCAACAGTTCTTTCTGTGCAAGCATTCTTCATCATCAGTCTTTCAGGATTATCCCCTAGATCATTGCAAAAATGCTGAGAGTAGCCAAGTTTTCACAACTTATCATTATACATATTTTTGTTACTGTGTACAATGCTCTCCAGGTTCTGCTTATTTCACTCTGCATCAGTTCATGCAGTTCTTTCCAGCTTTTTTATGAAATCATTCTGCTTATCATTTCTTATAGCACAGTGGTATTCCATCACAAACATATAACATAATTCAGGCATTCCCCAATCGGTAGATATCCCCTCAATTTCCAATTCCTTGCCACCACAAAAAGAGCTGCTGTAAATATTTTTTTTTTTGCAAGTAGGTCCTTTCCCCTTTTTTTAAATTATCTCTTTGGAATACAGACCCAGTAATGGTATTATAGGATCAGAGAATATAAACAGTTTTGGCATAGCTCCAAGTTGCCATCCAGAATAGTTAGATCAGTTCACAACACCACCAATAATGCATTAGTGTCCCGATTTTGTCACATTCCCTCCAACATTTATCACTTTCCTTTACTGCCATACTGGCCAATCTGATAGGTGTGAAGTGGAACCTCAGCATTATTTTAATTTGCATTTCTTTAATGAAGAGGGATTTAGAGCATTTTTCATAAGATTATTGATAGTATTGATTTCTTCATCTGAAAATTGCTCATTCATATCTTTTGACCATTTGTCAATTGAAGAATGGCTTGTAGTCTTTTAAATTTGACTTAGTACTCTATAGATCTAAGAAATTAGACCTTTAGCAGAAAAATTGTTAATGGAACACTATCTCTTTAAAAAGTTTACATTTTTAAAAGTGTGTATATTTGGATAGCATATTAAATAAGTGTTTCTATTTATTAACAACATTGTTATTCAATCATTATCCAAAGATATTTTATGTCCAACTAAGTAAAAAAGAGAAATTTGGTAATTTAGTCATCTGTATGGTGCAAAAGTCTATGTATATGACATTTTTTCCAGTAGATAAGTCCTAGGGAGTTGCATGAGACCCATAGAGCTAAGGTCAGTGGTGAGAATTGAACTCAGTCATTGTTTTACTCCACACTCAACTGTCATCCTACTTCATCAAGATGTATTTATATGGGACAGTTCAAACTCTTTCAGGGAAGAGATAATTTCCCTTTATCTTTGAATTCTAAGAGCCAAGAAAGCTTAGTGAGGGGTAACTAAGTGGCTCAGAGGATGAAGTGTCAGGCTGGAGACAGGAGGTCCTGGGTTTAAATTTGGCCTCAGGTACTTCCTAACTGTGAGAACCTGGGCAAGTCACTTAACCCCAATTGCCTTCTGCCTTAGATCCAATACTTGGTATCAGTTCTAAGAGAGAAGATAAGGTGTTTGTTGTTGTTGTTTTTTAAGGAATGAAAGCTTAATGAGAGATCTAGCTGAGCCAAGATATTACAAGGTTATTTGAAGATGAAACTAGGAAGACAACAAACCTAAGAAAAGATGGGAAAGATCTGCACATGTTTAACTAATATACATATATGTATATACATTTTCTGAGAATAACATGCAGCTACATTGAGAGAGTACATAATGAGGTATTAATAGAAAATAAGAAGCCTTTCACAAACAATGTTCAATAGCAGGTTACATTTTTACTATTGTGTACTTGACTAAAAGATGTAGAAAATGCAAAATTCTATTGTGCATATTATTTAACTAAAAAGAATCATTTTGATTCATCAAAGCAAAATTGTACCTTAAAGACTAATCCAACAAGTTGTCTTTCCTTTTTAAAAATCATAAAATACTTCTTGAGATACGACAACAGAAATAACCTTGTTCAAGGACTTTTTGAAAACTACCATTATGTAAAGCATCAAGCGGAACTGTATGCTTATTTTTTAATCATGTTTTTCACTCCTCTCCTGGAGGAGGTCCATTGAAGAGTCCAAGCTGAAGAGGAGTTCCTAATAGATAGTAAGATGTTTCCCAATGCTCCTGTTTTGTATGGCATTGTGCTGGTTATATCATGTCCCAGGAAACTTTCAGAGCCTCCTGGATGAGATCTTTAGCTTTCCCAAGAATTCAATCTAGCCACCAACTCAGGAAAAAGCAAATGAATGAAAAATGCCTATAATTCAAATTATGAAAGACAGTTAGATGGCCCCATAGAATACATCCACCTCTGTGTGTATGCATATGTGTATGTGCATGTGTACATATATGTGTGTATATGCATATATGACATATATCATGAATATGTGATTAAATAAGAATATGGACTAGTCACAGGGTGAGAATGAGAAATAAATATTGGAAATCCCATTTGCTACATTGATACTTTTGAAATGTCAAAAGAAATTAAAGAAGGGTCCCCCAATTTTGGGTGAATCCCTTGTGAGGAGCTTATGGGAGATTTTGAACAAGAGTCCTACAGCATGGCGAAGCAAGGCTAGATTGTAATCTACATCACTGGAGGGCACCTCCACATTGAGGAGATTACAGATTAAGTATCTGAGTGTTTGGGGCTTTGTGCGGAGTAGGATACATAATCACTATTGAATTTCAGTGAATGGAATATCACATATTAATGTGTTGCTGATTCTGCTATTTCAGTGTGTGATATATAGATATAGTTGGGTGAGAAATAGCAAATTTATGGTGGTGGTGAAATCTAGGAATACTTCTTAATTTCTCCTATTCACATCAGAAATTTTACCTGTATAACAGTGTATAGATTTCTATACTGGAATACCACAATCTCAGAATTATAATGATAACTAACCTAAAGATTTAATCACACCAAATCTTATCAACTCTGTTTCAGGAGGTGGGCAGTTCATTTCATCATGAGTCCTCTGAAAGTATATCTAGTTATTGTGTTCACTGAGTGTTTCAAGTCTTTGAAAGTTGTTTGACTTCATAATGTTCTTCTTATGGAATAAATTGTTCTCCGGGTACTGCTTATTTCACTCTCAGTTCATAAAAATCTTCTCAGATTCCTCTGAAACTGATCCTTTTATTATTTATTTTTTCAGTACAAGAATATTCCATTAATGTCATTGTCTTCAATTAATGGGTACCTCTTTAATTTCAGTTCTTTAGTGCCACTAAAAGGCTGCTATAAATATTTTTGAATGCTAGTCCTTTTCCTGATTTCATTTCTTATTGACAACTGAATAATATATTCCATAATCCTGAGCCTAATCACCAATGAAAAAAGAGGACTCATCAACAAAACAGATGTATTGGAGGCATCTCTTAATCTGAAAAGGAAGAGAGGTAGATAAATTATACAATTGGCAACCACCCCAAACAATATAAACATTTGAAAAGTAAACAAGTATATGATTCAATTATGTCATGTTTTAAAATTATTGGTTTTTCAAGAGACTGATGTATAATATAAAAGAAACTATAATACTAATTGCTATATGTCATGTTTATTTTGTTTTTATCATACAATTGTTGAATGTGAGCTTGCAATGGTAAGTAAAATGCATTTGAAAGAACCCAGTATTCAAGGGACCAGGTGTTAGGTTGCAGCTTTGCCACTTACTACATGTATGGGCAAGTTCATTTAACATCTCTGAATCTGTTTTCTCATTTTAAAATTAGATCTTTATCTTCCACCTCTCAGTCTAAAGCTGTGATCCCATGAAGCATTCTTAATATGTCTATTTAGGGTATGGGACAGACTTATGATTTCATCAGTGTAGGGAACTTCTGGTATGGAAACTCCTTCCACTGATGCAGATCGCCTATAAGTATTATCGTAGAGAATTACCTGGAAACTTGTCCATAGTCACACAACTGGTATGTGTCAGAAGTAGGACTCAAATTCAAAGATCCTGACTCCACGGTCACTGCAATGTTGTTACTTAATTATTATTAAACTTACTGATTATTAATCAAATATTTCCTAGTGATTCATTTCTGAGATTTAACTATTTCATCAAACTACAGAGGGACAAAATATTGAAGAATATGCAATTAAAACTCTTTTCAAGACCAGTAGTTTAATTACAGAGTAAATATGAGTAATTATGTCAGGAGAAAAATCCAAGAATTAGCCCAACTCTTATCAGATTATAGCTGCTGTTGTGAAATGATTTGAAAAAACTTAAAGGATAATAGTACTACAAAGGAAAGCAATAATGAAAGTCATAACAGCTTGTCAATGTGTTGAATAATCTTGACTTTAGAGGATCAAGGATGAAACACATACTTCCCTTGTTTTTAGTAGAGAGGTTGTAGATGTTAAGAGCTGAATGAGCCACTCTGATGGAAGGGTTTGTTTAGCTTAACTATGATCCTTTGTTACAAGGGCGGGCTCTATTTGCATCTCTTCTGTATTGGAGTTGGGAAATGACAAAAATATTTAAGAAAACAAAAAAATATTTATTCAAAAATGAAGGTTTAAGAAACACGAAGCTTTAAAAAATAGGAAGTTCTGCCCCCCAAATGTTACTAGAGTCCACTCAGATTGTCAAGAGGTATTCTTGAAATAACACAGTGTAATCAGTAGAGTACTGGACTCAAGGGATCTGTGTTCCAATCTTTACTTTGGTTATTACTAGCTTTTTGACTCTGTGCATAGCTCTTAACTTCTCTGAATCTTGGTTCTCACATCTGCAAAATGGTGACAACTCTTCTTGCATTGTCCATCTCACAGAGTTTTGTCATGAAGCATCTTTGGAAAAATGCATATTACTATCCCAAAATGCCAAAGGAGTTCTTGTTCTGACACCTCAATTCTATTTTAATTTTTCTTATTTTTAACCACAGATACAAATATTTTGGGTTCAGAGGATGAAGATGAATGGGTCACTAAGAGGCCGAAAGGCAAAAAGAAGGGTAAGAAGAAGGTTAAAAGTAAGAAGAATAAGTATAAGAATAAAAGCCCTCAAGAAAGTGATGATACAGAGGAGGCTTGGGAAAAAGAAGTGGAGAACCTGGTAGCCTGGACCAACAAACTCAGCACGACTGCATTAGAAGATTGAGCTCACACACAAGACAAAAAAAGGACTCTCTTCTGCCTTCCCTAGGCTCAGGGTATTTTGTGGAGCTGGTTTCTTCAAGGTTCTGGTCCTTCAGAAACTCTCTTCTCATCCTGATAAGCAGTCAAGTTAAAATATAGTTTGAACTCATTGGAGACACAACAGAACTGCCTGACTAGGGATTGCTTCTTTGGTACTACCAATCATTGAGAGATCGAGTGGTCCCTGGTGCTGTTTTTTGTCCAGGGCAAGCTGTGCAAAGTTCAGCCTTATTTAATGGGGGTAGGAGGGTCAATAAAGAGATCCACAATCACTGTGCCATTGGAAAGAGATGGAGAACCCTATGGGTGGACATCCGAGGGAAATGGGGCTTGATACAAGGTGGGCAACGGGAAGAGCAAATTAATTGTTAAATCCTGCTAACTAGATTCTAAGGTCTGTTGTTTCTGTGCTTGTAAATTGTATTTCAGGGGTGGGGAACTAGTGATAGTACCAAAGTTTGATGCCTTGGGCCAACATGAGAACATGGGGCATCTGAGAAGAAAGATTGTAGAAGGCAGAAAAGGGAGACAGAAAGGGAAGTGGAAGGGTGCCCCAAACCAACTATGTCTTCTTAAAAATTCACTTAAGTTCCATCCTCATGGAAAGGAGGAAAAAGTACTCTTCTTCCTCCTTTCTAAACAACATGCATCCTTTCTATTTCTAGGATCCAGAAATAAGGTTACTTACTATATGAAAACTATAACTGTAGTTCTGCTAATGGGAACCTAGCCCATTTAAGTATCACTTCTACTGGAAGACGGGTTTCAAATGTCAAATGACCAGTTTTCAAACTATTTTGGGTGGCACAGTCATATTAGTTGGTAAATCATTTCTTCTCAATTCATTCATTTCAATTCAAATGAAATATAACAAATTCCTATAAATCATATGATTAGAAAAGTAAAGTAGTTTTAATGTAGAGCAATTATCTTATCCTCTATGCCATATTTCCAAATATGAGCCTATGATCTAATAATTTAAACTTATGCCAATATTTCTGGTCTAGACAATATACGTATAGCTTTATGTCAAGAAGGACATAATGACATCACTGAGTGCATCAAAAGTGCAGTCTAATTACAGGAGGGGAGTTTAGTGGATTTAGCAGAGTCCTAGGAAGAAGGCATTTTATTGTCTCTGATGATATCTGATAATGCACTTTTTGTATTTATGGTCCTTCTCCCTTTCTACTGAGAGAAGGTGTCTGTTCCAGTATCTATCTTCTGGAGTGTTCGATATTGGAAGTTGTCTTTAATCTTATTACAATTCCTTTTCATTTACCTTACTGGTGTTTTTGTATATATTGTCTCCTGGTTCTATTCTACCCTTTATCACTTCAACCTAATATTTCTATGTTTCTCTTCTTTCCCTTCTTCCCTCTCTCTTTCCTTCATTCCTCCTTTCCTTCCTTTCATCTTCCTTCCTTCTCCCTATCATATAGGAAATATAGTGAATTTGCAGAACGGAAAACTACTAACGGAGATCATTTTTTGTAGTTGAGACTCTTAGAGTTGCATGGTGGCAATCACTTGCCTAGGGTCTTAGAGTATCAGAGTTGAGACTTGAATCCATATCTCGCTAACTCTGACCATTATTCTACCAGACCATCTCACTTAGTTCATCACTCAGAACAATAAAGTCACTCTCTAATGCATAGGCTGTAATTTGGTCTGTCCCTTTCCCAATCAAACAATATTCACTTTGTTTCTGATTTGTTGCTATCATGAAATTGATGGAAAAATTTGGGTAGCCTTGGGGTCTTCTGTCCTTAAATCCTTGGGGAGACATAGCAAGCAAGAAGCTCTCTGGATCAAGGGTATAAAGAGTTTAGTAAAAAAAAAAAAGGATTTGAGATCTGTTTTCTTCACTAATCAAGACTACTGGTAAAATGAAAGTGTATTGAGCCCCCTTTCAAGTAATTGGTAAGTGGAATGAAACAGCCAGGTTGGAGGGTAAGCCCAGGTGTAAACAAGATACCACTTGCATTTGTCTTTCATTTAATCATTTCTTCTTGGACTGGCTGAATGACCTACTCTTCAGGAAATTGAGATGGGCGAGGGAATTCAGATTTCTAACTCCTGCTTATACTAGTAAGTAACCCCACAACAGAGCAGGCCAGAGCAACCAATATTGAGATTCAAGCTGGAAGAGACAGACTTCAGGAGTAAACTTTAGTAGAAATCATGGAATTTTATAGATTGAAGGCAACAAATACCAAGCTGTGGCTTTGTCAAAGTCCAGCCCTTCAGAAATGGCATTTGAACTAAGGTTCTTTACTACAGCATCAGGCCCTTTTCTCTGTACCTTCTGTTTCCCACTAATTCAATCCAATAAACGTAAAGCACCTACAGATATTCCAAGTAGTGTGCTAGGCACTCAGAGTATGATGAATGAAAAAAAATCCCCTACCAACATGCAAAAAGATACAAGAAAGCAGGGGGAAGAAGGGATGGACACCAGGAAGTACCTAGCCTGGTGCCATCTTTTTCTTGGGAGTGGAAAAAGGCACAGTAGCAACCACAGAGTTGTGTGAACTGCAAATCCATTCTCTGCCGTGGTCCTCTACTCTCCAGCCCTCCAATCAAAAGGGATAAGAGAATGAAGGAAATGTAAGTACAGGTAAGCTTGATTCCTAGTTTCCAATCTCAAAGTCAGGTGGGGCAAAATCTAGGTAATCTAACAAACTTGGTCAAGCACAGTCATATTGAATTCTACTAGCAGTTTTCTGTACCTGTGGCATTTTGTGGTTTGTCAATGGGAAAGATCATTCCTTGGATCATAGGTTTAGAGCTAGAGATCAGGAAATCCAACTCCTGAATCTTACATCTACAGAAAATCATGCCAAAAGAGACTGATTTCTTCAAGATCAGTCCCAGAGCTCCATAGCATTGTTCAGAAATTTAACAGGGAATTTGGGATCTGAGAATGTGGAGGTTCTCTTTGCTACCTGTATGAAAGCCACTTCTCTGGACCTCAGTTTCCCTACATTAAAACAAGATTGAACTCAATTCTTTTTAAGATTCCTTCTACATCTAAATCTAAACAATCCCCCAGCTTATCTATATCCACTTTGAGGATTGTTTTGTTTAGAGAAAATAACTCCAGTTTGTGGGGTTTCCCCCCCCCAAACCCCAAGTGGAAAATAGCTGTTTAGTAATTATGTACCTATGTATGTGAGCCGATAGAACCAAAGTAATCCTGTTATGGTTCCAGAATGGATCTCAACTACTCTGATCTTCTAGACTCTCCTTTCTGGGTTTTCATAACTCTGCACTCTTCTGGTTCACTTTCATATGTCTGACCATTTCTTCTCCATTTCCTTTGCTCCATTATTATTAATGTCCCACTCTCTTTGTATGGGCTCTTTCTCAGGTCTTTTCTCCTCCCCTCCCCTCTGCTCCCTTCCCCTTTCTTCATCTCATTAACTCATTTACCATCTCTCTCATCTATATATTTAGTCTACACATCTCTCTTGACCTTCAATAATGCCAGATTGCGCTCTTTCAGAGCATTTCTCACCTGAGTATCTCATGAATAAAGAACCCAATATGTCCCAAACAGAAGTCATCTTATCCCCACCCATACTCAAAGACCTGAACCCAAACCAATCCTTGATCCTTATTTCTCTATTTCTGCCAAGGACACCACCATCCTTCTAATCACTTAGGTTTGCAGACTTGAACCCATCCTAGACTTTTCCCTCCCCACATCTAACCAATCAGAACATTCTTTTGGCTCTAGACATTTTTTGTGTGATTTGAAAAATTTTAATTTAGAATATTTTCCCATGGTTACATGATTCATGTTCTTTCCCTCCCCTCCTCCCACCCCCTCCTGTAGCCAACAAGCAATTACACTGGGTTTTACATGTGTCATTAATCAAGACCTATTTCCAAGTTATTAATATGTGTACTAGGGTGATCCGTTAGAGTCTACATCCCCAATCATGTCCTCATCAACCCATGTGTTCAAGCAGTTGTTTTTCTTCTGTGTTTCTGCTCCCACAATTCTTTCTCTGCATGTGGATACATTCTTTCTCATAAGTTCCTCAGAGTTGTCCTGGATCATTGCATTGCTGCTAGGAGAGAAGCCCATTACGTTCTATTGTGCTACAATGTATCCATCTCTGTGTACAATGTTCTCCTGGTTCTGCTCCTTTCACTCTGCATCAGTTCCTGGAGCTCTTTCCAGTTCACATGGAATTTCTCCAGTTCATTATTCCTTTGAGCATAATATTCCATCATCATAGATCACAATTTGTTCAGCCATTCCCCAATCAAGGGACACCCCTTCATTTTCCAATTTTTTTGCCACCACAAAGAGTGAGGCTATAAACATTTTTGTACAAGTCTTTTTCCTTATTATCTCTTTGGGGTATAAACCCAGCAGTGGTATGGCTGGATGAAAGGGCAGACAGTCTTTTAAAGCCCTTTTGGGTATAGTTCCAAATGGCCTTCCAGAATGGTTGGATCATTTCACAACTCCACCAGCAATGCATTAATGTCCCAATTTTGCCACATCCCCTCCAACATTTCTTGCATCTGTTATTTTGTTTTTTACTCACTCAGCCACTTCTGATAGTTCAAGATTTTGTTGCCTCTGTGCTGTGGTGATAGCTTCCTAATTGCTCTCTCTCTGCTCCCATCTTCCTAGTCTCTGATCTATCCTCTGACACATCAATATCCATAACTGACAAATCAGGAATCCTGAGGCACGGGCCACTCCCCTGCCCAAGAAGCTTCAGAGGCTTCCTATTGCCTCTATTTTCTGGGGGCACTTAAAACCTTGCACAAACACTGGTACAACCTATACCAAATTATTTCCTCAGGGATGGGGGCAGAAATCTGGACCCTGAAATGTCAAAAAACAACTGTCAAAATTTGTTTCTTTACATCACTGAAGTAAATTAATAAAGCCTTTCATAGTTTCACCTCAGTCTAACTTTTCTGTGTGATCCCACACCCTGGCCCTTCATAGACTCTGGATTCTGTCCCAACTGGCCTCAGGGCTGTTCTCTCTGCATGCCTCCCTCCCTCTCTTCTTGCAGACTTTCATCTCTCTCCCTCTTCAACCTTATAGAGCTCCCTGCATCTATAAAACTGATCTAGGACCATCTGCCTCATCATCAGGCTAAAAGGAGACGACGGGATTAACAAAGAATCCTTTCCGCACGGCCATCAGGGGAGCAGATATGGGTCTGATGGGCAGAGAGCGCTTCCTCACTAGGGTTTTCCGGGCCCATGAAGTCACAGGTCTAGTCCCAGATTTTCAAAGACAGAACAAATGAAGTAAAAAAAAAAAAAAAAAAAAAAAAAAAAAAAAAAAAAAAATCTCTTTCGACGGCAGTGGGCGCTAGATGGCGCTCGGGCGTTAGGCAACCCCTTTCCCGGAGTAGCGGCGTTTTCCTTAAAGGCCCCCCAGCCATCCTTGGTCCTCCGTGGCTCTGCCGCTTTTTAGATCGGCCTGGGCATTTTTCCTCGGCCAGAAAGATGTTTATTCTGAACTAGCAAAGGTTTACTCACAAGGGCAAGGCCAACAGTTTACTAGTCATGCCCGCTGGCAAATATCCAAGGCTCGGGGAAAGCTCCAGAGGTCACCTAGTCCGTACCACCGCCTCCAGGCAGGACCACACAGGCACCAGCCGGGAGTCCGGGAGATTCTAGCCTTTTTTTTTTTTTTTTTTTTTTTTTTTCCCCCAAGACTTCCAGACATCCGTGTAAATACCGAGAGAGCAGCCTGTAATTTAGAACAGCGATTGCTCTGCCCATTTGGGGAGCTAAAGCCACCTCCCTTCCTTCCCTGTGAGGAGGGGGGTGGCAGGAAAGAGAGACTCCCCAAGCTTCTCTCCCCTGTAAACAACCTCTTAATCCCCAACTCTGTGTTAGTATTCCAAGAGAGTAGAGCCCAGAAACACAAAGAGGGCGGCCCAATGGACCCTCCCCTCCCTATTACGGATGGGTTCATTTCACATCTAGAAAATGGTAGAGGAGAAATAAACACGTTATTCTTCAAGGCTTCGCTCACCTTCCCCCCTCACCCCAGCTCGCTAGCTCTCTTTAATGAGTGGCCTTTCCCTCCTTCAGATATAGGCACCCCGCTCCCCTTAGTGGATTATCTTTTGGCCCCTTCCCCTCTTAGAATGCAGGCTCTTGAAGGGGAGGGACTCTCCAGCTCGCCTGGTGCACAGTCAAATCTTAATAAAAGCTGTCTCTGTCCCTGTCTCTGTCCCTGTCCCTGTCTCTCTCTCTCTGTCCCTGTCTCTCTCTCTCTCTCTCTCCCTCTCTCTCTCTGTCCCTGTCTCTCTCTCTGTGTCTCTCTATATCTCTTTCTGTCTCTGTCTCTGTCTCTCT
>NC_058133.1:13593663-13595786 GCF_016433145.1 Gracilinanus agilis | reverse complement strand
CTCTCTCTCTGTCTCTCTGTCTCTGTCTCTGTCTCTGTCTCTGTCTCTGTCTCTGTCTCTCTCTCTCTCTCTCTCTCTCTCTCTCTGTCTCTCTCTCTCTCTCTCTGTCCCTGTCTCTGTCTCTGTCCCTGTCTCTGTCTCTGTCTCTGTCTCTGTCTGGATGGACTGACCAGGAGATGTATGGTCTGCCAAAAAATGGAGATCATCACTCATGTCTGTCCATTCCCTGCAACACTTGTCTAGGACTTTTCGTGAATGGTTTCGAGTCACTGGGTTGATTCTAGATCTAGAACCATGTAGGGTCTTCAAAGGCATTGAGTCTAAAATGCTCTTTTTACAGATGAAAAGACTGTTGGCCATTGAGATTGGGACTTGCTCAGAATCCTGCAGCTAGTTAAGCATCAGAAGCAGAGTTCCAATTCTGGTCTGGCTTACTCCCAAGCTCAGCTCATTCTACCTAGTACACCCTGGTATCTCTCCTGTCTTTTTTGTTTTTAATCCTTACCTTCCATCTTAGAATCAATACTAATTAGTGGTTCCAAAGCAGAATTCCACTCTTTAATCAGAGCTTGTCCAGCAGACTCAGGATCTTGGGCAAGTCACTTAACCCCCATTGACTATCTCTTACCATTTATCTGCCTTGGAACCAATACACAGTAAGGTAAGGGTTTTAAAAAAAGTCTGTCATTGGGGAATGGGAGAGATGGACATACTCTTTTTTAAAAAACCCTTACCTTACTGTGTATTGGTTCCAAGGCAGATAAATGGTAAGAGATAGTCAATGGGGGTTAAGTGACTTGCCCAAGGTCACATAGCTAGGAGGTATCTGAGGTTAGATTTGAACCCAGGATCTCCCATCTCAAGATTTGGCTCTCAATCCATTGAGTCACTTAGCTGCCCCTCTAGACATACTCTTGAGGAATCTGAGGAATTGGGTGATCTAAATTCTACAGATTGCATTTCACTACCTTTGAGGTCTCTTGTACCTCTCTAGATACATTTTGGCAAATCTATGACACACAGCCCAATGGGAGGGCTTCCTTCCTCCTGTCTGGGTTAGGGGGTGGCTCACATGAGGCATGAGGATGCAGCTTGGGCTCTCCTTCTCTAAAAGGTTCCCTATCTATCCCTATCCCCCTCTAGATGGATGGCTGCTTTGGAGGAAGTTGTTAAAATCTCAGCTCTGCTGCTTACTGCCCAATGTGTATGACCCTGGGCAAGTAATTTTCCTTCTTTGGACCTCACTTTACTTACTGTAAAAAACAAAAGCTGTTATTTAAATAGAGCTTTAAGGTTTGCAAAGCACTTACTTCATTTTATTTGGTCATCACAAAAGTACCCCTTTTTTCTGCCTTTTGATCTAGCCATAGCACCGCTGAGTTTATACCCCAGAGATAAGGAAAAAGACTTGTATAAAAATATTTGTAGCCACACTCTTTGAGGTGGCAAAAACTTGGAAAATGAGAGAATGTCCTTCAATTGGGGAATGGCTGAACAAATTGTGGTATCTGATGGGGATGGAATACTCTTGTGCTCAAAGGAATAACAAACTGGAAGAATTCCATGTGAACTGGAAAGACCTCCAGGAATTGATGCAGAGTGAAAGGAGCAGAACCAGGAGAACATTGTACACAGAGACTGATACACTGTGGTAAAACAGAATGTAATGGACTTCTGTACTAGCAGCAATGCAAGGATACAGGACAATTCTGAGCGACTTATGAGAAAGAAGCTATCCACATCCAGAGAAAGAACTGTGGGAGCAGAAACACAGAAAAAAAACAAATGCTTGATCACATGAGTTGATGGGGATATGATTGGGGATGTAGACTCTAAATGACCACCCTAGTGCACATATTAATAATATGGAAATAGGTCTTGATCAATAACACATGTAAAACCCAGTGGAATTGCTTGTTGGCTACCGGGGGGGTTGGGGTGGAGGGAGGAGGGAAAGGAAAGAACATGAATCATGTAACCATGGGAAAATATTCTAAATCAATTAATTAAATAAAAATTTTCAAAAAAATGTATGCCATTAGGGGGCAGCTGGGTAGCTCAGTGGAGTGAGAGCCAGGCCTAGAGACAGGAGGTCCTGGGTTCAAACCCGGCCTCAGCCACTT
>NC_058133.1:13547084-13580843 GCF_016433145.1 Gracilinanus agilis | reverse complement strand
GAAGGTGAGGTGGTTTGTTTTTGTTTTTGTTTTGTTGTTGTTTTTAAGGAGGTTATCAGACAGGTTGTAGATAGCATTCTACAATTCTAGCAAATGCTTCGAGTAGGATTTGGGCTAGATGACCTTCAAGATCTGTTCCAACTCCACCATTCTATAATTCTATGAATATTTGATATACACAACGCTCACCTTTCAGATCTGATTCTTCTGACTAAGGTATATCCCTCTATTATTATAGTCCAGTTGTAAGTCTCATTTCATTAATCTTGGTTTTTATTTACCTTCTCACATAAAAATCCCCAGGATACTTTACTTAGCTATATTAAAGATACTGAGATATAGATATCTGTCACTATAGACTGTGCCTCCCACTTTTTTGCCAGTTGTTTCTTCCTGTGAATAAAGGAGAAATTCTACTCTCAATCTTCTGGGTCATATCTAATGGGTTTCCACTTACATCTGGACATTGGTCTGTTCCCTCCACCCTTTTTGACTTCACCTAACCCCAACCTGATGATCATGTCTCTTACTGTTAGATCTGCAAGTACTTTATATTTCAAAGAGTTCTTGAGGCTTCCTCCCATCTTGGATTGAAGGCTTGAAGATTTTAATGGATTTCTTAAGCAATAAGATTTCCCCAGAGCTAAGATGGTGAGTGTAAAGGTTTTTTGTAAGAGTGGTTGCAAACAAGCTGAAGGAAGCAATTTATTTCAAAAGTATTTGCCTGAGTGTGTTAATTTTGTCAAGTACAAACACTTGGAGAGAATGTTGAAGAATGTATGCAGTTTTTCCCCATGGCTAAATCAAATTAAGTAGCATGGAATGAACGGAGACGATGTATTCCTGTTTGGATCAAACTTTCACCTTTTGTCTCAGTTTGTTGAAAGAAAAAAAATGTAGAGATTCAGAAAAATCCCATTCACTCTTCATTAAAAACAGCTACTTTTCTAAAACCTCTTTTCTTAGAAAAAGAGTTTCTTTCTTTCAGCAATATCTCAAAATCTCAGAGATGCTGAGGGAGCCAGAGGTCAACACAAATTTCAACCTTCAAAATCTCCACTAACACCTTCAGATCTTTTCTGGTCAGCCTGATATCTAACCATCCTTTTTTCATTTTGTACTAAATTATGAAAGTGATTTTTTGAACCTGAACACTAGACTTCATTTTCATCTTTATTAAATCTCACTTGATTTAATTTCCCCCAAAGTTCTAACCTTTTACAATTTTGAATCTTTCATCTTTTATGTTAATTATCCCTTCCAGGTTCATGTCATCTGTAAATTTGATAAGCATACTGCCTAAATCGTTATCTAAATCATTCTTTCACCATGGCTTTGGACAAGCATTGGCCATGGTATCAACCTCTTTCCATGTGGATTCCACTCACTTGATCATGCCCATCTTTCTTTTCTCTGGCAAGACCAGTGAAAGGATGAAAGAAGCAGAAAAAAGGCTCACCCCTGCATACAAATATCATCCCTTTAAACTATGCATGACTTCTGAAACCCTGGCAGAATCAATTAGTTCCTAGAGCAGTGGATTTAGAGTCTGGAATATCGATATTCAGATCTTGCCTCAAACACTTAACCAGCTGAATGATACTGGGACTGCCTCAGTCTGTAAAATGAAGGATTGGACTCAATGACCTTCCAAGATCCCTTCCAGCTTTAAGCTATAATCTCTCTGCAATACCAGTATTGTCAGAAAATTTTCTGCCTAACTCCCCACCTTCTCTCTCTCTCTCTCTCTCTCTCTCTCTCTCTCTCTCTCTCTCTCTCTCTCTCTCTCTCTCTTTCTTTCGCTGTCTCTGTCTCTCTCAAAGTAAGATATTATATATTTCAATGAGGAAGATCACCAGACAAGCAAATGTCATTCTACAAAGAACAAAGGATAGCCATTGGTGGAATCAGGAAAGCCTTCCATTACTTTAAAAAAGATACTCCAGAAGCATTTTCCAGTCCTGGGTCTCATCTCCCCAAGCTGCAATTAATGCTGTGAGGTCAAATTTGCCTCCTGGCACTAGGGCTTTTGAATTCTCACATTTGTTGTCTAATTTTGTGCATTTGGGCACAGACCTTTGAAATCATGGGTTTACCCACTGGCTCTTTTCATGGATTTTGTTTCATATAAACTAGCATAGATATCTAAATTGATATTCTTCTCTGTGATGGTTAGCCTGGTGGCTACAAATAGGCAGCTAGCTCCCTCTCCCTTATTTTTCAGTTTCAAGTTCTTTTGATTAGATTTGCAAGGAATAAGGCAAATATATTGTTACCAGTGCTTGTTAGGTGTTCTCCTTCTATGGCCAAGAGTCTGTCATTCCTATATTTTTATCCATATTTCAGAAACCTAAATCTCTTTTTCAGATTCCTTGTTCTTAACCTGTTGCTGGCCTTCAGTGAGCTGCAGTGCTGAAAACACCACGTGTGTCCCTAAGGTCTATAATGCCTTACCCAAGATTTCGCCATCTTTGGCAGTATTTTCTAGACTCCTTCTGGAGTAACATTTGTGCCCATGTTAATCGTCACAAATGCAATTACCACATGTAATCCTGCTTTCTGCCAAGTATTGGAAATCATCCAAACCTAAAGGACAATATTCATGATTCCAATGATATTAATGGAGAGATCACTAAAAGAAAGCTGAACTGTGAATAAGAAACAAATGGTTCTGGAGAACAGATAATGAAACCTCATTCCAATCAATAGACAAGTGCTTAGCTATTGGGGCAAAATACTGTAAATATTGTCATACAGGGTTACTCCACCCAGTATTTTTACTTAACTTTTTCTTTATTACCAGATAACATTCAGTTTGGAGGGAGAATGGGTTCATGTCTCTAGAGTTATTAAGATAGAAAATTATTTTTTAAAGAGAATAGTTCTGGAAGACTTTCCACCACATCTTCAAGGCATTCCATAGGATAAAGCAGGGACTTAATTGTTCATCCTTAATGAATTGTGAATGATTCCCAAAGATCCCAGGCTTAGGAAGGAGGTACTATCTGCTTTCTCAAAGAGTTGCCAATAGGTAATCCAAACCTTCCACAGGAAAATATAATCAAAGTCTCACCAAAGATTTATTTCTTTAAATTCATCAGCTTTCTTTCTTTGGAAATGTGTCACCATGCAGCTCCTGTCCATTAATGGGTTTTGACTTTCTTTTCTGAAGTCTCATTGGTGTCTCAAATCTATTCCTTCTTGCAAACAGCCCTCCACATACATGGAATCATATATTGTGTCCGCTCCAAGCTTTTTCTTCTCCATGACAAATATGTCTTCGCTGCTAACTATGAGGCAAAGTCACTCCATGCCTTTGGGCTTCCATTTCCCCACCTGTAAAGTAAGAGGGTGCAATCTGCCAATCGCTAGATGCTATTCCAGTTCTGATGTATCAATCCAGTCTTTGTCTGGCATCACCTTTATTACCCTGGATCTGCTCATCCTTCCTAAAATGCAGCACTCTGAGCCAGACGTGGAGTTCCATATGTGTTCTAACAAGAGAAGCAGATAAAAAGCCCTTCCATTCCCTCAGAATGGAACATTTCTATTGGTGCAACCAAAGATCACCCAAGCCCTACCACATCAATACTGTTGGCATACAGATCCGTAGCTCACGTATCATCCAATTCTGCACAACATTTGCAAGGGGATTGTGCACTGAAAGCATGATAGACTTAGAGCCGGAAAGGACCTTTGACATCACTGAGACTGACCCTTAGTGTCCCTGAGTGCCAGAGATGTGAAGTGACAAGGTCACGTAGAGAGTAAGTGGCAGAGCCAGGATTTGAACCTGTGCCTACTCTCTCCAAAATCAGCACCTCTTTCCACTGAGCTAGGCTGCCAAGGGGGTTCAATTAAAAAGATTAAGCAAAGTTAGAACTCTATTTTCCCTCTAAGATCAAAAGCTGTGAAATTCCTATGTGGCGTGGGCTGGTTTGGGAGATGGAGAACTTCTTGTCTTTGGAGGTATAAGAGGGAAAATGATGAGACTGACTGTAAATTAATAATTTTATTAATCAAAAGTATTATAGTAGGGGAAAAGATGAAAAAGTAGGAAAGACATAGGTAGGTTACTTTCCTTGCTGCTCCATTTAGCTTGCTGTTTTGTGGCTGCCATTAGGGCCCCCTAACCACCCTCACAGGGAAGTCCAGCCAGCAACAAACACAAGAGAAGAAAGCAAAATCCACTCTTGCCTCAGTTTAGCAAACTTTTTCTCCTCCCCATAACTCTCACACATCACCTCTCAGGAGCTGACTGTGGCTTTCTATTTTGCCTGGGCTGCCCAGGGGAGGGGGGCAGTCCAGAGGGCAGTGTAAGGGACATCTGCCCTGCCCCCATCTCATGATCTGACTCTATTGCTGCTTTTTTTTTTCAGTTGCTATTCTATCCTTGTGACCCAGTCTATTCAATGACTTCCTTCACACAGAGGCCTTTGAGCAGAGCCTAGGCTTCTACTTCTGATGTATATTGTAGAGAAAACATTCATTCCGTTGCACATTTGGCTAGACACCTGCTGAAGTCCCCTCCTGAGATTCTCTGATAGTGATCTTTTCAGGCAATGTTGTTCAGTGGAAAGAATGCTGGATTTGGATTTGGAGTCGAAGGTAAAGTTGTTGAATACTGGTTCTATCTCTTTACGCTTCTATGACTTTGGGCAATTCACTTCTTTTCTTGTGGCCTCAGTTTCCTCATCTGTAAAATGCCAACCTACTGTTAGATAACCTCTAAGACCCTTTGGGGCCTTTAAATCTATGATCCTTTGAAATTTTGCAGACCTGGGCAATAAGATTGTATCTTTATACCCACTGAACCCTGCGGTCATTTCTCTTTATGTCCAATGCTTCAAGGTTATATAGCCATAAATCCAAAGAGGCAGAATAAGAACTCTCCAGGGCCATGAGTGCCTGAAAGCTTTTAGCCTCCTTTATAATGACTACTTATCCTCCAGGTAAAAGCATTGATCAGGAAGGACTAGATGCATTAGGAGAAAGGCCTGCAATTTACAAAGGGTCCAGCCTACATCCTAGATAAGAATCAGAATAAGTTTGATGGATGATGATATTAATGGCAGTGTCTTGCCAAGCTAGACTCTCCACCTTGTAGAAAAGGAGGAGCTTAGTGTTTGATGCTCTCTGTGCTCTATAGTTCTTTTTGAGTATTAGCCTGTCTTCTAGTTCTTAAATTTAAATGTAGTGTGCAGAAAAAGAAAAAAACAAACTTCATAATTATTGGGTCTAGTACCAAATGTAATGGGGCTGCCCCACAAGGTAGTAAGTGTTCCTTCTTTGGAGTTTTCAAGGAGAAGCTGGATATCTACTTGTTGGACACATTGTAGAAGGAATTCCATTTGAGTTACGAGTTGGACAAATTGGCCTCCAAGATCCCTTCTAGCTCAAGTGATGTGATTCTGTTTTACACATCATTCTCCAAGCTTGCTCCATCCTTTGACTTTGTTTCTATGGTACCCTAGCCCTTCCCCCTACCCTCTTACACTTCCCATTTAAGTCAAGTTCAATTCAATTCCATGAACTTCATGAGATGGGCCAAACACTATGCTGAGTGCTGAGGATTCCAAGCCAAAAAGGAGAATCTGTCCTTGCCCTCCAGTAACTTACAGTCCACCTCAGAAAATCCATTGTCAACTCCTCCCTCCTCTTATCTATGCTCAATTAAAGATAAATTCTTCCCTCACTTGGCCCAAGAGAAGTCTCCTTAGAGCCCACCACCCTCTTCTTAACTCCAATAACAGAATCCTCTCTGCCACCCAGGACCACCCCCACCTGTTGTACACAGCCCAATGTGGTTAGAAAATAGGGGCCGAACACTTTGAGGAATCCTGATGACAGGACAATTCTGACCTGAGCCAAAAGCTGATCTGCCTGACTCTTGGAAAGGCCTGTCATAATAGCTTATTATAGGGCACATTACATTTTACAAAGCCCTTTTTTTGTTCACAATAACTCTGTGAAATAGTGAGTATGAGATTTATCTCCTATTTACCGATGAGAAAAATTCACCTCAGTGAATTGCCCTGAAGTCCCCCCATAGCTCTAGATCTAGGATTCCTGTGTTCAATAGCATCACAAATAGCGGTATCATTGAAAAGAGGTTGTTATTCCCCTGTCCTATCCTTCTGGACCCTCCTCACAGAAAGAGGGAAGGGGACCCCAAAATTTATCACAGGCACTCCTCCAGCAGTGTAGAAGTTACAGTAGCACCAAGTTCTCCTTCCTACTCAATTTGATATTAATAACTTCTTCTTTTCACAATTTTAATTGCATAGTTGATTTGAAGACAATTGCAGCTGCTTGTTCTAGTTATGACTATGTTATTGGCCATCCAGGATCATCCAGAAGGGGTTGTATATTTATTCCCAGGAGCACATTCCTGACTGGTTGTTGTCTCACCTTCCACCATTTGTTGATGATGAACATGCTAGAGTGGCATCTTCTTCCTCCTTCCATTTCTAGACATCTTTCCCCCTGCTCCTTGTTCTTCTGAGTTACAGATGCTTAAGTGGTACAGATGGTTATTTCCTTGGACAGCTGTTTTAGCAGAGAGATTTCCTGAAGGCAACTTACTTCTCTTTGCTCGTTCAAATTCCTTCCTTTGTGAATAACATTTTTTCCTATTGAAATACCCATCTGCTCAAGCTTAGTCTAACATGCTCCCATCACACATTATTAATTTGTACTAAGTGTTTGTGAATACTGAGTTTCTCTATCAACTTTCGTGTTCACAGAAGAAGTGGGATATGCCAGCAGGGATATTAGACTTGGGAGTAAGGAAAGATCTGAATTTTTAAAAAAAGAAGAAAAAGCTGCCTAAATTCCTTGTCTCCCTTTCCTTGCTTCTTCTAGCCCTCACTTTTCAATCTTTTGATATCTGCCTTCTGACTTCCTCACATAAATAAAATGGCTCCTTCCAAAGTCTTTTTTCAAATAAATTTGCACTGACACCTTTTTATTTTCACATTGCCTACATATCACAATTTAACCCTTTCCTCTCAGAGTGATTCCTTATAACAAAGAATGAAAAAAAGAAAAACAGCTCAGCAAAATGAACCCAAGAAATATCTGGTATTATATACAGTACTCTACACTCATAGTTCTCTAGTTCTGCAAAAAAAAAAAAGTGTATGCATGCTGCATGTTGGGGGCTCCAGGGACTAAGTCCTAGATGAGTAGATTTAGAGATAGAAAATATTTTTGAAACCATCTAGTATACCCTCTCCTTAATTTAGAGATGAGGACCTAAATTATGAAGGTTAGGTTCAAATAGTAAATTGTAGAACTTGATTTCAGACCCAAATCCTTGGACTCCAAATCTAGCACTTTTTCAATTTCTCATGCCTTGAAGTAGTGGGGAAAGCACTGCATTTAGAGTCAGAGGTTTTGAATTCAAATCCTGGTTCTTCTTGCCTACAACATATATGTCTTTGGGCATTTAATCTCTCTTGAAGTTCAATTCCCTCAACTGTAAATGTCCTAGAAGAGCTCAAAGATTCCTTCCAACTCTAAACCTATGACCCCATAATTCCTTGAGGCCAAAGCTGATCACTGAAATGTCAGTTTCATTAGCATTTGAGTAATTTATTTTGCTGAAGTTCTTTTCATTTTCATCATCAGTGACATTGTGGATGTTGTGGTTCTATTGACTTCACTTTGTATCAGTTCATATAAATCTTCCAGTGCTTCTCTGAATTTATCATATCTGTAATTTCTTGCAATTCTATTCAAGTTCCAACACTTGTTTATTAATTTCCCAAGCAACTGGTCCCTTCAACCTACCATTACAACCTTATTATAGATTATGTCTCTTAATACATTCTATAGTATAGTCACGCTGGCCTTTTTTCTTTTTCTCATACATGACATTTCATCAGTCCAAGTCCATCTGTACTACTTAAGCACCTGCAACTTGGAAAAACAAGGAGCAGGGTGAGAGATATCTAGAAAAAGAAGGACCAAGAAGATGCCATCTCCACACTTGTACACCTTCTATTATGTGCCAGATACTGTTGACCATTGGGAATACAAACCCATATATAAAACAGACATAAAATAAATTCAAAATAATTTTTGGTCTGTGTATAAGTCAATCATTTAGTCAACTAGCATTTATTAAACACCTTCAATCTGTCAGGCATTGTAGTAAGTACCAAAGGATACAAGTAAAGGCAAAACAGTCACTACCCCAGAGGAACTCATAGCCTGGGGTGAAAACTAGCAAACGAATTCTTTCAATGGACATATTTGGCTGGGATTTGGTGCTTAGAGAAACTACTCATGCTGCCTTGGGAAAACAGGAATCGAAGTTCCTCAGGGAAACTGGAATCCCAGAAGAGTTGGAGGGATTGGACCCAGGGAAGAGATTTCAAGACAAATGGAGGATTAGAAATGCCAATGAGGAAAGCAAAGGTCAATAATCAACTAAGCAATCAGTTTCTAGAGAGTAGTGAAATGAATGAATATTTACTAAAATAAAAATTGCCCAGATTAACAAAAGAGAAAATAGAATCCTTAAATAACCCCACATCAGAAAAAGAAATTGAACAAGCCATCAACCAAAGAAAAAAAAACCCAGGGCCAGACAGATTCACAAGTGAATTCTATGAAACATTTAAAGAACAAAAAATCACAGTACTACAAAAACTATTTGGGAAAATAGGCAGAGAAGGAATCCTACCAAATTTTTTCTATGAATCAAATATAATGTTGTTAACTAAGCCAGGAAGAGCAAAAACAGAAAAAGAAATTTTATAGGCTAATTTAATGAATATAGATGCAAAAATTTAAATAAAATACTAGCAAGGAGATTATCACAATATATCACAAGGATCATTCAATATGACCAGGTGGGATATGTATAGTAGGAATTCAGGGCTGGTTTAATATTAATTAAACTATCAACAAAATTGATCACATCAATAACCAAACTAACAGAAATCACTTGATTATCTTAATAGATGCAGAAAAAGCCTTTAACAAAATACACCACCTATTCTTATTGAAAAGACAAGAAAGCATAGGAATAAAAGGGTTTTTCCCTTAAAAGAATAAGTAGCATTTATTTAAAACTATCAGCAAGTATCATCTGCAATGGGGATAAGTTAGAAGCCTTCCCAGTAAGATCAGGAATGAAGCAAGGATGCCCATTATCACCACTATTGTTTAATATTGTATTAGAAATGCTAGCTTTAGCAGTAAAGAAAGAAAAAGAAATTGAAGGAATTGAAGTAGACAATGAAGAAATGAAACTATCACTCTTTGCAGATAATGTGATGGTATACTTAAAGAATCCTAGAGAATCAACTAAAAAACTAGTTGAAATAATAACTTTAGTAAAATTGCAGGATACAAAATCAATCCACATAAACCACAAACAAACAAACAAAATTAATGTACCTAAGATGACTAGGGAAATGGTTGACTAGGGAAAAATATTTGTGACAAATTTCTTTGTTTGGTTTGGTATATAAGATATATAAGCAACTAACAGAACTACAGCTATACCTCTAACCAAAAGTTATCTCCTAATAGATAAGTTGTCAAAGGATGTGACCAAACAGTTCTCAAAGGAAAAAATAGGAAACTATTAACCACTATATGAAATAATGCTCCAAGTAATAGATAATAAGAAAAATGAAAATGAAAACAAATTCTGAGGTTTTTACCTCACACCCTGCAAATTAACAAAGATGGCAAAAAACAGGAAGAATCAATGCTTTTCTGTTGTCTTCTACTTCAGTTAAGTCTCTGCCATTTTTGTCTTTTATCCTGCCCATTTTTGCATGAAGCATTTTCCTAATATCTCTAATTTCCTTGAGATCTCTTTTTTTCCCATCTTATTATTTTCTTCTAATTTTTTTGTATTGCTCATTTAAGGAAACATTCTTAGGTGTCCTTGCTCTTCTCTGTAATTCTGAATTCAACTGGGTCTTTTCCTTTCTCCTACCCAGGTCTTTTCCTTTCTCCTTTCCCTTTCCCTTTCCTTCTTTCCTCAGCTGTTTGTAAAGCCTCTTCAAACTGTCATTTTGCTATCTTGCTCTTCTTTATCCTTGGAATTTTTTTTGTTTGTTTTAGCCTCCTATATGATACCATATACCTCTCTACATAGTTTTTCAGATATTCTATCTACATGATCTAATCCCTTAAATTTATTCATCACTTCTACTTCATATTCATAAGAATGTTATTTAGGTTATACCTATGCAATATGATGGTTTTCCTAATTTCTTCAATTTAACTCTAACTCTTGATTTTGCAAATTGTAGCTCAGTTTCAGGTCTTGTAGAGCTTCTCCAACTTTGGCTTCAAAGAATATAATCAATCTGATTTTGATATTGAGCATGCATAGCATTTCCTTTGTGGGTTTTGAGGAAGAGTGTTTGCTATGATCAGCAAGTTACCTTGACAAAACCCTGTTTCATTTTGAACTCTAAGGCTGAACTTGCTTATTATTCCAATTATCTTTTGGTTTCATACTTTAGCATTCCAGTCCCCTATGATTAATATGGCCTTTTGTAGGGTGTTATTTCTACAAGATGTTATAGGTCTTCATAGAACTAATCAACTTTGGATTCTTTAGCATCAGTAGTTGGAGCATAAACTTGTATTACTGTGATACTGAATGGTTTGCCTTGGATTTGAACAGATATCCCTGTCATTTTTGTACCCCAGTACTATTCTTCTCACTCCTTTATTGACTAGGAGAGCTACTCTATTTCCTCTAGAATATTCTTGCCCACAATAGTATATGCAATGATAACCCATTTCTGTCTATTTAAGTTCATGGACACCCAAAATGTCACTGTTTAATCTTTCCATCTCCTGTTTGATCATGTCCAGCTTACCTTGCTTGGTTCACAGATCTCACATTCCAAGTTCCTATTCAATACTGATCTTTTTAGCATCAGACTTTCCTTTTACCATCAGACACATCTGCAGCTGAGCTTCCTTTTGGTTTTGGCCCAGCCACTTTATTCTTTCTGGAGCTACTTGTAGTTATCCTCTGCTTTTCTCCCAAAGGTGTGTTGGGCACCTTCTGACCCAAAGGACTCATCTTCTGGTGTCTTATTTAGCGTCATTTTCATACTGTTTATAGTATTTTCTTAGCAAAGATACCAGAGTGGTTTGTCATTTCTTTCTCTAGAGGATCACCTTTTGTCTGAACTCTCCATTGACTTCTCCAGTTAGGTAACCCTGCATTTCATAGATCATAGTTTCATTTAGCTAAAAAAAGTCTCTCTACCACAGCAAGGCAGTGATTGAAAACCAAGGCAGACAAGGGCTAAATGAGTTGGTCAAATGCTACTTTATGAGTATGCAGTCAACTTAGGTCCTTTCACTCTAGATCCAGTGTCTTTTATACTTTGACATTTTTCTTGGAATTGGAATTTGAGAGATTATAGCATAGTAGATTTGAATTTTGAAGGGACCTGAAAGGTCTTCTAGAGTCATTCTCTCATTTGATACAAAACTGAGGCTCATGGAGATGTAAGGACTTCCACAAAGTCACCTAGCCACTAAATGTCACAGGTAGGATTTGAACCTTACCCTCTCTTACTTAAAGAGCTGTGGCAGCCTCTCCTATGCCATTACTTTGGGCCCAGTGACTTCTCCCTGCCCCTCCCTCTATCCTTCAGAGAAAGAGAATGGGGTTTTATGAAAACCGAATAGACAGCCAATCCAAGGAGAATGCAGATAGCAAATTCTCTCAGATAGCTCTTACTATACTTTGAAAGTTGCAGCCCTTCATTTGGCAAGAGCTGATCATCCCAAAGCCACATTCGACATATTTTTCTAAAGCCTTCTTTATGCCAATAACCATAAGCATCCTTGACAAATTATGTGATGACTGATGGCTGTGGCTTCTCCTATTGCAGTCTGGATATGGTATAATTAGAGACAAAAGAAAGATCCTTCAAATTGAGAGAAGACTAGACAGTTAAATTGCCAAGAGGAAATGTTTGCATGTCATTTTTCAGTGAGCTTTCCTTCTACTGTGCTTTCATTAATCTCTAAACTACAACATCTTCTTTTGAAAAGGTTAGCTTCTCTGGCCAGCAGTGTGCCATCTTGGTGCTTAATTTGGAATCTATCAAGATTCATCTAAAATCATTACTTTTGTCAAAAATTTAGCCTATTCCTGGAGCCACCTCCATGATGACTCATTGTACCACTTCAGATTTCAAAGGTACAATCAATCAATCTCTCAGCATTTATTAATTACATGCTGTATGCAAGGCACTATGATAGGAATACAAAGACAAAGAATGAAATGCAAAAAAATACAAATGTGCTGGAATCAACTCAGATCATCTAGAGATGGAGTGCTGGGCCTTGCCCCCACCCCACATCCTAGACCAAGTGTCATATCATGCCCCCCTGAGACTGAGTGCTGCCCCCCACCCCACCTCATCTTGCTCTCCAGCCCCCTCCCATACCCCAGACAGGGAAGGGAGGAAGTGCTCTCAATGGGCTGCTGGGCAGAGGAGCAAGTGATGAGAGAAATGTCTTCAGTTACATGGAGAGGGAAAGGTGAACAACTCCACCTCAGGTTCCTCTGAATTTCTAGTAATGAACTCTGGCAGGTGACTGCAGGCATGCCCACAGAGAGGGCTCTGCAGATCCTTTCTGCTACATGTGCCAGAGGTTTGCCATCACTGTCATAAAGACTTATGACAAAGGATGCTCTGTGCCTTCAGAGAAAGAACTGCTGGAGTTGGAATGCAGATTAAAACATATGATTTTTCACTTTAGTTTATTTGGGTTTTTGTCTGGGTGTTTTGGTTTTATATGGATATTCTCTTACAAAAATGAACAATATGGAAATATTTTTGCATGATAATGCATGAATAACCCAGATCAAATTGCTTGCCAGCTCCAGGAGGGGGAGGGAATGGGGAAGAGAGACAATTTGGATCATATAACTTCAGAAAACTTATGTGGAAAATTGTTATTACATGTAATTGGCAAAATATCTTTTTTTAAAAAGCCAGCTCATAAGAACCAATTTGAAATAAATACCAAAAAAAAAAGTTAAATACAATGTAGTTACAGAGGGAGACACTTAAGGATGCCGGTAAATGTTTAATAACAAGATTTCCAACACATTTATGTTTAATCTGCATTATTAATATTTATCCTTTCACTATCTTAAATCCAGATAATCAAAATAAACTAAGCCATCATTTATGGAATTTGCCAGTTTCTGAGGTACAAATGCTCACACTGAAAATTTAACAATTGGTTCTCACTCAAAGCTGGTTTGAGTTGACTGTAGCACACTCATGGAGGTAGGGAGAAGTTACAGGGACCAGAAAAAAGTTTTGTATAGGAGATGATGCTTGGACTATGTATTGATGGCAGGGAGAGAGTCTATGGCAGAGGTGAGAAGGGAGGGAGTACATTCCAGGCACTGGAAGGTGCCACAAAGGGTAAGCCTCAAGATCTAGTTATTGGCCCAACAATAGACTATATCTGACCACAGAGCACCAGGTTGAGCTTGGTGACATTAATCACCAGGAAGGTAGACAAAAGATGATGCATTTGGGGACCACATTGTGGGTATTGGGTATTGGCTTGTCATCCATTACTTACCTGAACACCACTCCATGTTCCAGCCAAACTGACCTACTTACCATTCTCTATAAATAGGATGGAGGACTTAGAAATAAAGCTGGAAATTTCCTTAGAAGACTTCTAGCCCAGCTTTCTCTTTTTGCTATTGAGGTTTCTGAGACCTAAAAGCATTCATAGAGTAATAGATTTGGAGCTAGAGGGGACATTAGAGGTCATCTTAATTCAGTATCCTAGAATTTAGGAAGTGGAAAAGCCATGATTTAAACCCAAGTTGTCTTTCTTACCTGCTTATGGATAGATAGATCTCAATCAATCAATTCTTTTAAAAGTACTAATTAAGGTGCTATAGACATTGTGCTGTGGGGTAAAAATTTCTTTTTCAATTAAACATGTATTTTAGAACTGGGTCTTGAACCTAGCAGATTCCATGCTGTTTTTGATGCTTTTGTGATATCTCCCTGATTTCCAGTCTATCTCCCACCTCCATGCCTTTGCCCAAGCTTTCCTAATGCTCTCCTTCTTTACTTCTTCCTATTTGGATTCTCAGGTCCCTTCAAGCTTAAGGTCAAATGCTATCTCTTCTAGGTGGCTCATCCTGCCACCTGCCTCCCCTCTCCCTTTGTTAGTGTATAACTTTAATTTGTTGTTATTATTATTATTGTTTTATGTTATATGTTATTATAATATATTATTAATAAACTAAAATAAATAGCTAGCTTTTATACCAGAATGAGTCTATAGCCTAAAGTGGTGCAAGAGACATAGTCCCTATTTTATGTGTCTGAAATAGACTTATTTTGGAAAGTGAGTTGGAAGATATATATCACTAGAACAACGGGAATAGTAATAAGTCCCAGATGGTGTTAACTTTAATACAAAATGCTAGCCTAGGATAAAATGAGATATTTGTAGGATGTAGAAAGCCTTAAAGCAAGATATAAATGTTACTTATTATTATTATTTTTGTTATTTTCCATACAGAATAACAGCATTTAAAAAGTACTCACCTTGTGCTATGAACTTTACAGTTTTTATCTCATCTTGATCTTTATAAGAACCCTGGGAGATTGGGGCTATTATTATCACCATTTTACAGATGAGAAAACTGAAGCACATAATGAACAAATTCACACAGCTAATAAGTGTCTGAAGCTGGACTTGAACTCAAGCTTTCCTGACCCCACGGCCAGTACTTTGTGCACTGTGGTGTCACCCTAGCTACCCATAAAGCTGAAGTCTACCTCTCTACAACTTCCCCTCATTGGTCCTTCTGCTCTCTGATGACGAAGTGGAACAAATCTAACCCTTCTCTCATACCTGGACCCTAAGAGCACTGCCCCAGGTTGGAGGTACTTTGTGGGTCAGAATATAGTCAAGACCAAAGCTCTTGAGTCTCCACAAATATGTTGTTATGATGTAGTAATGTTGAACCTTAGCTCAGAATAAAGACATTTAATTAAATATCATAGCAAAGAGATGACAAAAAAGGAAAGATCTCCTATATATACAAAAGTACCTTTTCACGTTACCAGGCTACCTTACAGAATTGGGAAATAAGGAGGGAATATACATGATCAAATAACACACATGAACTAATATGCATGCATGGGGAATTTGTGTTAAGCATGTATGTGTGCTTGGGGATGCCCACATGTCAACATAGCAGAGCTAGTCCTGTCTCTGGTAAGGTCATTGTTTAGCCCTCTTCCTCTGCTGAGCTGACATCTGCTCTGGTCTCTCTCCCACAGTCCTCTTGGATGAGCATCTCCCCTGCTGTTCTCCACTGTGCTATTCTCTGATGTTCCTCTATGGTCTTCAGATGCCACACTTCTTCTCCCCACAGGGGTTTGCCAGCTCCTTAATGTGGAAAATTACTATTGAATTGGAATATTTTTTGTGAAATAATTTTCCTTTTAATCCAACCTCATCCTCTCAAAAAAAAAAACCCAAAACAACCAACCACCTGATTTTAAGCTGTGGTTTTCTTCTTTAAGCTATGGAACTAGGCTGAGGTCTCTTTGATTTGGATCTCAAAAGGTTAAGAATATTAAGGGCAGGGCTGGGCAGCTACTTGACCCACTTGGAAGATTAAATCAACAAACTTTAACCACCATGTTGGAAAATATGGTGAACCCTGATTAAAAATGCACTAGGTAGTGACATGGACCACACCATGTGGCAGAATGTGTTGGTGTCTTCCAAGGCTTAACAAGGACACTCCCCTTCCTGTAATGATGGAATGAGGAAGGGGTTGAGGTCTCTAAGTCCTCTTCCTCAGTGACTATTTACCAATAAGAAATGTCTTGGGATGTCCAGGGAAGAGACTAAGTGATGAGATCACAGGGGGTATATATTGGCCTGTGCCATAGGAACTCTCACTTTTGCCCTGCTCACTCTTCTTAGCATCTGTTCATATTATGGAGAGAATCAACTGGTTGGTTTGGATTTTTTGAGGAATAAACTAACTTAAGAATTCAGAAATACTGTCTTTTTAGAATTCAGTCATGACATTAGCTGCTCTGTAAAATGAAGAGTTTCTAATAGATGGTGTCAAAGGTCCCTTCCAGCTCTTAATTTATTTTTCTGTTATACTATGATTAAAATAAAATGGTCACTTGGGGTCCCTTGCCTAGGACGACAGTGTAACACATAGCTTCAATCCTGCTGCTGCTGTCCATGGTCCTATGAAGTCCAAATAGAAAGGATCAAAGGTCATCCTCATCCCAGTCCCTAACCCTGGCTTCATTTCCTAGGGCCTGCCCAGTGGAGTTTCAATTCTAACAAACTAACACCAGATTCTCATATATAGCCAACTGGTCCACATTTCAGATGGCTTCTGATGGCCCTTCTAGCTCTGGGCAAAGGATCTTATAATGTCTCCTGAATCTGTCAAATGGAATAGGATCACCAGAATTGGAGTCAAGAAGAGACCTCCAAAATAGTCTTGTCTAGTGGATTTATTGTACAGATGAGAAAAATGTCCCCAAAGAGGCAAGTGCATTGCTCAAGATCATTCAGTCAAGTTAAATAAAGTAAACAAGCATTTATCAAGTACATAGAATGGGCCAAACATTGTGCTAAGTGCTGGGGTTACAGAAAGCGGAAAACATCAGTCCCTGCCCTCAAGAGCTTACAATCCAAAGGAGGAGACAATATGTAAGAAGTATATACAAACAAGATAGCTATGTTGACATAAGAGAAGTTGGAGATCATCTCAGGAGGAAGGAGTCAGTATTAAACTACAGAGGTTGGATTCAAGTCCAGGCCTCTTGACTCCAAATACTAAATATTTTCCCCTAGACTACATAAGATCTCCAGAGATGATTTCCAAAGTCTTGGCAATCACATCTAACAATCACTACTACTCCTTTTACAAAACAGTACGCTAAAGTTGACCTAGACATTTTTTCATACTTCTACAGAGGAATCTACCATAGGTAGCTTTCATAAAATAATGGGGACACAACTGTTACCTTTCCATTTTATAGATAAGCAAACTGAGGTTCAGGGAGATGATGACTGACCTGTGACTGCACACATCAGAGCTAGGTTTTTTTTGTTGTTTTTGTTTTTGTTTTTAAAACTCTTACCTTCCATCTTGGAGTCAATACTATGTATTGGCTCCAAGGCAGAAGAGTGTAGTAAGGGCTAGGCAATGGGGGTCAAATGACTTGCCCAGGATCACATAGCTGGGAAGTGTCTGAGGCCAGATTTGAACCCAGGACCTCCCATCTCTAGGCCTGACTCTCAATCCACTGAGCTACCCAGCTGCCCCCAGAGCTAGGTTTTAAATTTTGGTCTCTACCTCAAGGCCAGCAAATGTTTCACTCTAGCACCTGGTTGCCAGTTATATTTCAGTGAGATCTGAAAGTTTTCCATTTGACTCCTATTTGCTTTGCCAATGTATAATCACAAATTGGCTCGACTATGGGCAGGCAGACTGCAAATATTTCATTTTCTCCCACTCCATTCCATTTCTACAACTGTTTATTATATTCCTCCAACTATTAGCAGATGTATCAGAGCCCAACAATATTAGTGGTTTGGAAATCTTGCCCAAATTTGCCTTAAACTTGAGCAGGGCCAAGGGGAAATGTCAATACAAAATGGAAAAATTGGCAGAATTGCCTCCCCTATAAATTTTTTTTCTTACCAAGCTGCCCGTGAACGGCATTGTTCTTGTACTTGTGATTGATCGAGGTCCCAGGTCTGACCCTCGAGCCCCTGGGCCCAAACAGGGGTTTCCAGAGCTACCATGAAAGTAGAATAGAGTCTCTGCCAAGAAAAATATTGTGATTAAAAAAGTTTGCCTAGAAAAAATTCAGCCACACAGCATCTCAAGTGCAGAGCAACTCTTCTCCAGCACCATAATTTGAAAAAAATCAGTTCTGTGGCTCTCAGCTTTCCTTATATTACAACGCACAGTCATACATTCCTACCAGAAAAACGATAGCTTTGACTACAAAGACCTCTGTCAGCAAGGTGATGTCTCTGCTTTTTAGTATGCTGTCCAGATTTGCCATCATTTTCCTTCCCAGGAGGAAGCATCTTTGGATTTCATGGCTGCTGTGGCCATCTGCAAGGATCTTTGAGTTCAGGAATATGAAATCTGACACTCCTTCCATTTCTCTTCCCTCTTTTCCAGGAAGCGATGAGATCAGTTGGCCAAATCTTGGTTTTATTTGATGTTAACCTTCAAGCCAGCTTTTACACTCTCCTCTTGCACTCTCATCCATCATTCTTCTTAATTCTTCTTCACTTTGTATCATCAAAGTGCTATCATCTGCATATCTGACATTGTTGGTATTTCTCCTGGCAACCTTAATTCCATCTTTTGATTCATCTAGCCTGGCATTTGACATGATTTACTCTGCGTGTAAGTCAAATAGCAGGCACTTAAGATAACTTTGTTGAAGTAAGTAGAGTAAAAATGAAATATAGAGGATAATGGCCAATGGTTACACTCAGTTAGGAAGCCTGTTTTAACCATAGAAGCCAGCATTTATACAGAGCACTTTAAGATTTGTAAAGTCTTTTAAAATTTCCTTTGGTCTTCACAATACCTCTCTGAAAGGTAGCTGTTATTCTTATCCTGCTATTTTATAAATGAGGAAATGCAGGCTAAACGAGGTTTTGTCTTGTCTAACAAGTAAGTTACTAAGGCAGGATTTGAACTTGGGTATTCTAAACTCCAAGTCTATATCTACTCTATCTACTATGCCACCCATGTGCTTAGCATCTCTTATGTGCCAAGAATTATGTTAAACCCTGATGATATACAGTGAAAAGCAAGTCACTCCACTCCCTCAAGGAACTTACCTTCTAACAGGACATGGATGTTCCCTCCTTGTTTCCCATTTATGTAAAGTAGTATAGTAACATGAAAAGGTACTTTTATATATATAGGAGATCTTTCCTTTTTGGTATCTATTTGCTATGAAACAGACTTGTTTCCAGCACTTAGTGGGTACCTTTAAGAGGATACATTTCTTGGAACTGAATTAGATACATATGATATTGGGCCAGCAGCCATGAACAAGTTACATTTTTCAGCCAGTTGAGTTTTTTGAAGGCTTCCATAAAGCTGGGCTTTGGTGCCATTGACCCAGGAGAAATGGGCAGTGGGAGAAGCAGAACACAGTCAGAATTCCAGTTCTTGAGGAATTAGTCATGGAAGAATTTCCCCAAAGCTGAAATGTTTCATCTGTAATTAATCTGAGTGAAAAAACAAATTCCCCAAATAATTAGACTGAGTTAAGGGGACTCAAAAAGCCAGAGATCCTTCTGCTCATCTGGCAGTCATAAACCAAGCCCTGGAGCCTCCGAGGCCAGAGCTGGAGCCCATTTCAGTCCAAAGTTTACATTTTCTTTTTAATATCTGGCCAAAAAAGTGTTTTAATCAATGCTCATCATTCAGATGTTAGGACTGGAGTCTTTATAGACTCTTAGCACTTGTTTGTATTTCCTTCCCTTCATTGGAAACAGAGCTTTCCAAAGACCTAGCCCAGCCTCCACCCTTGCCTCAAACTCAGCCTCAGCTCCATTGTAAGCAAAGACTTCAAATGGCCCTGTCAGAATGGGGCAGTCCCTGAGGGTGGACCTTGGTTCTGTCATCATCACTTTCTGAGCTCTAAAGCCCCATCTGACTTTTGTCTGCTGCCCCCTCACCCCAGGATCCTCAATTAGGAGTGCAAGGAGCAGGAGAAAAGGTCCCTGAGAGCAGAAATGATTCAGGGTCTTTATTTTCTCAGTGCCTAAATAGCATGTGAACACACACAAAAGAACATGCATGTGCATATATGTACATGTGTACATACATCTATAATAGATGGCCAATGCTTATTAAATTGAAATCTCATTATACTAAAGAATTATATATTAATCATATTGTGTTATAAATGATGAGTCTGTCTCTGATAATAATGCACTTTCTCTTCCTTAATCACATAATCCTGTAGCATCATCTCCCAATAAAAAATAGGACAATTAAGCAAAACAAATCAATCCATTGTCCTTCTCTAATGACATGTTTCATTTTTTTACCTGTAGCTCCCTACTTCTCAGGCAAAACAAACCAACACATCGACTGTTTCTGACACAATATGCCTCATTCCCTGCCTGTAACTCTCCACTTTTTAGGTTTTTTTTCAGTCAACAAACATTTATGTTCTCTCCCCCCCCCTATAATTTAAAAGAAAAAAAAATGAAGAAAAACAAAATCTTTGGATTAAATCTGCCTAGACAAGCAAAAGAATCTCCACATTGTCCATGTATTAAAACGTATGTCCCACTGTGCACCCTGAGTCCATTACTTCTATGGCAGGAGATAGGTAGCAGGTTTCACTGAGAGTCCTCTCCAATGGTTGTACAATCCTCTATTGATAAGAATTCCCAAATCTTTCAAAGTAGTTCATCTTTACAATGTTATCATGATAATATAAATTGTTCTCCTGGTGCTGATTACTTCATTCTACATCAGTTCATACAAATCTTTTCACATTTCTTTGAAACCATTTCCTTCTTTTAAAAAAAAATGTGATTAAGGAAGAGAAAGTGCACTGGTAAAGCCTTACCTTCTGTCTTAGAATCAATTCTGTGTATTGGTTCCAAGGCAGAAGATCAGTAACGGTTAAGCAATGGGGTTTAAGTGACTTTCCCAGAGTCACACAGCGAGGAAGAGTCAGGCCAGATTTGAACATCCCTTCTCTGGGCCTGGCTCTCAATCTACTGAGCCACCTCACTTTAAAATGTTTAATATATTCACAGTAATGTGCTTTAAAAGAAGGTAGTTAGGATTCCCGGGAGAATGGAGACCATGGAGGATTGGTTTAAGAAATCAGACACATTTGACATAGAGAATAAAAGATTTAGGGAATACTTTTATTTCAATTATTTGAAAGTTTACCACATGGAATTAGGATTTGACAAATTCTACTTGGCGCCAGAAGGCTGAAGTAAAAGCAAAAAGTAAGAGTTGCAGAGAGAGACTAATTTCAGTTAGATATAAGGAGAAAAAATGCTTATTTTTGGAAGCATTCAGTAGGAAGCTATGGTTGGAGTATTCGTGCTACAGACCACCTGGGCAAAAGGAGGAAATATATCTATTTGGACTTTGGGAAATAGATCATAAACTTGAAATCACAGGATGACATAGTAGTGATGAGGAACTTCAATTATCCAAACACCTATTATAACTCTGTCTGCCAGAAACAGAACAGGTAAGCATTTCTTGTCTTCTGTTAGTAATAATTTCATCCTTAAAAAAGCGGAGTAAAAAAATCAATTGACTAATAAGCATTTATCAACTACCTACTATGTATTGGACCCAGAGTGCAGAAAGAGAAAAAATAGGAAATAATTCCTGCTCTCAAGGAATTTAATTTTTCTTAACCCTTAGCTTCCATCTTAGAATGAATACCATGTATTGATTCCAAGGTTGAAAAGAGGCAAGGTTGGCAATGGGGGTTAAGTGACTTGCCCAGAGTTACACAATTAGAGACCAGCTTTGAACCCAGAATCTCCCACCTCTAGATCTCCCCTCTATCCATTATGCTACCTAGTTGCCCCCAAGTAATTTATATGTTAATAAGGCAGATGCTCTGTCCTCAAATTGGGTGAAATTATCTTTAAGAGGCTCATGACATAATGGAGTTTTAGACCTGGAACCAGGAATACCCTGATTCAGACACTTTTTATGTATCCCAGACAAGTCACTTAATGGAATTATACTTGAGGTCCTCTTAGGTTCTCTTCCACCTCTAAATCTAGGATTCCTTCATTATGTAGAATCACATACAGGATAAACATGACGAGGTCAAATGCAAAGAAGTTGGAGAAGGAGGGCACATCTAGTCAGAAATTCAGGAAAGACTTCTTGTAGAAGGAAGTGCTTGGTTTAGGGTAAGCCTTGAAAGAAGTGAAAGGTTCTGTAATGAATAGGTGAGAGAGAGTGTATTCCAAGCCAGGGGGATGGCCTTTGAGAAAGCAGGAAGACAGGGAATAGCATGCCATGTGTGAGGAAGAGAGAGAAGACTAGTCTGGCTCAACTGTAGAATGTAGAATAGAATGAGACAGGAAAGATCAGATGGGGTCAGCTTTGGTAGGGCTTAAAACAAGGAAAGGAATTTACTATTATGGATCTAATTTTCACCAAAAGGAGAAACTAGTTGCTAAGGAAGATAAAATAGGAATCTTGGAGGAAAGTAAACCATTTCATCTTAGAAATTAGGATCAAGTAGGATAGGAAAATTGGGCTTCTTCTGGCATTCACCAAATTTTGAGAAAGCAGATTTCAGAAGGTCCAGAATACAAAGAGAAAGGGTCCCATGGCCCAAAGTTCTGGAAGATAAGTCAGCATAGGAGGGATTTCAAGTTCTCAAGGCTTTGAAAATACGAAAAGAAATAATTCCAGCAAGGAGAAAAAAGTCAACTTGCTTGAAGTGCCTGCTGTGGATGAAAAGGGAAGTTGCTGATCATTATAGATTTTTCAGAAACCCCCACAAAAAACACAGAAGAGGGCAGGTAATGGAAAAATGTGCCTTGGTCCTCTAAGAAATGTCAAGACCTCAAAAGATCTAAATGAGCTGAGACTAGAAAGCTGAACTGAAGTTATGAAAGGAGTTTCATCTCATAAGAGAAGAGGGGAGGCTTATATAAAAGACAGTGCACCTGCTCAGAATGATGAGACTCAGGGCAGTGTTTGAGCCAATTCAAACTGTCTCCTTAAGAATGATAGTTAAATTTTCAGTATGAGCATTTATACCTCAGAAGTAAAAAATGCTGCTACAAGCATAGGACTGCAAAGGGTAGAATGAATCTGACTTCATGGGAGTGGTACCCATGACAAATGTGGAGGCTCTACCTCACCCTTCTAGATGAGAGAGTTCAAGTTACCAGACCCAGATGACCTGAGTCCCAGAGTACCTAATTCCCTGGCAGATGTGATGGCTGAATGATCTTCGATATTCACAGAAAGATCTGAGAGAACAGAAGTGACCCAGGACTAGAGAAAGGACAATGTCATGGACTGAAAAATACAATTTAGAATGGAATTCACTGAATGTAGACAAATGAGCTTGCCTTGGATTTCTGGATGACAGTCATAATGCAATGCCTCACAAACATTTTGGACATGAAAAAGAGGTTACAAAGAGCCAGCATGACTTAATCAAAGGCAGGTAATGCTAGACTCCTCTTTGCCTGTTTGTCATCATTTTGGAGTCTGAATTTCCCCTGTAGCTTTCTAGGATCATTTCTGTCCTTAATCATTTCCTAAAAGCATCTCCATGACAGAATATAAGCTTGGCTCACCAAAAAGCTTTTTTTTTTTTTGGGGGGGGGGTCATGACTCTCAGATAGTCCAATAATTTTTTTAATTGTTTCTTTTGGAATTATTTTCAAGGTCAGTTATTTTTTAATGAGAAATTTCATGTTGCTTCTATGTTTTTATTCTTTTGGTTTTGTTTTCTTATTCTTGATATCTTGTGAAGTCATTAGCTTCTATTTGCCCAATTCTTATTTTTAAAGACTGATTTTTTTCCATAACCTTTTCAGTTTGGTCCATTTTATTTTTCATGGCATTCTTTTCTTCATTGGAATTTTTGCCTCTTTTTCCAGTAGGTTAATTCTGTTTTTAAAAGCACTTTCTTCATTGGATTTTTGTGCTTCCTTTTCCAGGTGACCTTTTTTTTTTTTTAACATTTTTTTAGGCTGTTGTTTTCTTTTATCCATGTTTCTGGTCATGGATTTCTGGTAGTCCAGTAATTCTCAAATTGTCTCTTCCAGATCTTCTGGGTTTTCTGGGTCAGTTGTTTTTTCAATGAGAAATTTCATGTTTGCCTCTATTTTTTCATTCTTTTGGTTTTGTTTCTTATTCTTGGTGTCTCGTGTAGCTTCTACTTGCCCAATTTTAGTCTATAAAGACTGATTTTCCTTAGTGGGTGATATGGAGACAAAAGCAAATGAACTTCAAAAGCTTGACACCTATGGAAAAGTTGTACTGGACAGGGAAGGGGAAGGTTCTGGGGAGAATAGGAGCTTTCAGGAGTATAGAGATAGTGGGGACAGGGGCAGGGCTGAGGACTCTGTCCAGGCTGGGGGTGGCAGCAGGCAGCTTCCTCATCAGTCTACCACCTGAAGTATGGGTGGCCCTTTCTGGGAGAAGGGAAGGGACTGGAGCCTGGAGTTTGGTCACCCTGGGCAATGGGGGTCCCACAACCATAGAGGGGGGTAAAGGAGCCCAGGCTGTAGATGGGTGTCTGGGAGCCAGAGCTGGGGGTAGTGTGAGAGTTGGAGATCTGGCTTCTGAAGCTCGGGGTGCCAAGGCAGGCCAGTCTCTGGGGGTGCACAGAAATGGTCTGGCACGTGGTGTGCAGCTCCACCCGGGCAAGGGATTCTGTGGCCTCCTTCACCATCCCGATGTAGCCCTTGTAGGGCTCCTGGCAGATGTGCACAGACTGACCCACCAGATCCTTGTCTCCCTGGCCTTGGCCAGCACCCACTGCCCTCCCCAGTGCTTGGTCCCTAGGCCCTGTGAGGGCACCAGGGGACCTGAGAGTGACGGGAGGAGGTCTGCGGGCACCAGGTGCCAAGTCCCGCACTGGGACGTCTTTGGCCCGTGGGGCCTGGCTGGCCTGGCTGAGCAGGAGGTGGTGGGACTTGCAGATGAAGGGGCCCTGTGGTCCAGGACCTTCCTGGAGAGGAGAAAGGCAACTCCTCAGAGGGGGTGGGGGGAGAGAGAGCAAGAATATGAATCATGTAACCATGGAAAAAGTGTTTTTATTGAAAAAGAACATACATTTAGAATGGATGCCTAGCCTTGTTCATAACCTCTTTTCAGTCATTGACTATGTTATAAAATCTGTAGAACCTAGGAGCTCACTGTCTCAGGCCAAAACTGGGCGTTTCTGTAGACCCTGGCTTTTGTGACCTTCAGCACTTACAATAACTCTAGTATTGCTAAAATATTTACCCAGCTGTTTTTTTTTCCTTTCTAACATTTGCATGAGTTAAAATACACTATAATAAACATTCCAATACCTGTTGGGAAAAAGAAAGAAAGAAAGAAGGAAAGAAAGAGAGAAAGAAAGAAAGAAAGAATTAGAGAGTCTTCCTCATCCTCCTCGAATTCCTCTTCGTCCTCGTCCTCATCTTCATCTTCCTCCTCCTCAGCGTCATCCAGGATGGAACTGCCACTTTTGTGCCTCTTTTCAGCACTCTTCACCTCCTCTTCCTTTGGTTCCCTTTCAGACTCCTCCTCATCTGATTGTAACTCCGATTCCGACTCAGAAGATCCGTACTCAGACAACTCCGATGACTCGGACTCAGAAGATCCGTAATCAGACAACTCGGATGACTCGAACTCAGAAGATCCGTAATCAGACAACTCGGATGACTCGAACTCAGAAGATTCAGACTCAGACAACTCAGACGACTCGGACCCAGATGACTGGGACGCCTCTGAATCCTCCCCGGCTTCTGTCGCGGCTCTCCCCATTGCTATCTCGGCTTCGCTGCTGCTTTCGTTATCCTCTTCCTCAGAGATGCCGCGCTGGAACAGCTTCAGGTGGTGAGTCTGACTCGCAAACATCGCCTGGCCTTTGCTCTTGATCTGCTGCTGTTGCTGCTTCTGGACTCCTTCTCAACCCTTCAAGGCTCTCCTCACTGCTCAGCTCCAGTGACTGGAGGGTCCCTCCCGTCTTAAATACCTCTCCAGGTCAAGTGAGAACTCACTGAGTTCACTCCTTCAAGAGGTGTGAGTTCCCTGCCAAGGGGGAGGGAGAGGCTGGAATGCTTCTGGGAGGGAATTCCACACCCCTCCCCCTTTGTCCTCTTCAGAAGGTGAGAAGGAGGCCTCTGCTTCAGCCCTTCATTCACACCTAGTCCCTGCCCTCCAGCAGCTTTCTGTGTGCCTCTGAGAGGAGAAAACATGCAGCTAATCACCTCCCCACAGGAGACAAAGAGAAACTGGACAGCTCTTACAGGGAAGGCACTGAGGCACCCGCAACCAATGACTTCTTGGACAAGAACAACCTTCCAGCTTCCCTTTCAGTGATTAAGGAAGAAATGTCGACCACCCAGCAAGCACTTATTAGGCCTCTACTGTGTGTCAGGCACTCTGCTAAGCCCTAGGTGCACCAAGACAAAAGGGAAACAGTTCCTGTCCTTTGGGGAAATAAGTTATTATAGATGTCTTCTGGGTTTCCTATCATAGTGCAGTAGTGATCTCTGGGGATACCCATAGGTGGAATTCTATTTTTTAAGTCAGAAAACAAACAATCAGCACCACTGATAAGAGACACTGGAAAAGTTCAAAACCCCTGCTGCCATGTGGATGTAGCCTCCCTCCCCCCTCCCCACTCCTGCCTCCACAGAGGACTGAGTTGGGGCTGGCCTCTCATCTCCATTCAAGGCCTGCTTGATCTTCATTTTCTCCCATTCTCTTCTGATTTTTGCTGTCTTTCTTTCTCTTTACATAGTTGAAGTTCCTTTGTAGAGTTCTCCAGCTTCTACTTCCGTCAGTCTCTGTCGGTTTCTGTAAGCTTTCTGAGTTTTTCTATCTTCAACATACATACTGTCTGACATCCCAGGAATATTTAATTACAAAATATGACGTCTAGGCTTTTTCTTTGGTCATGACTCTCAGGAAATCCAATAATTTTTTAATTGTTTCTTCTGGATCTATTTTTGAGGTCAGTTTTTTTTTTCACTGAGATATTTCATATTTTCTTCTATTGCTTTCTTCTTTTGAATTTTTTTCTTGTTTCTTGATGTCTTGTGAAGTCATTAACTTCTATTTGCCCAATTCTTATTTTTAAAGACTGAATGTCTTCCATGACCTTTTCCATTTGGCACATTTTACTTTTTCATGGTACTCTTTTCTTCATTGGAATTTTTGCCTCTTTTTCTAGTTTTCTGTTTTTAAAAGCACTTTTTCTTCATTGGGTTTTTGTGCTTCCTTTTCCAGGTGACCAGTTTCTTTTGTTTTTAAGCTGTTGTTTTCTTTTTTCCATGTTTCTGGTCATAACTTTCTGGTAGTCTAATAATTCTCAAATTCTGACTTCTGTATCTTCTAGATTTTCCAGGTCACTTGTTTTTTCAATGAGAAATTTCATGTTTGCTTCTAATTTTTCATTCTTTTGGTTTTGTTTTCTTATTTCTTGATTTAGAATAATTGTTCATATGTTTATTGATAGCTTTGATTTATTCATCTGAAAACTGCCTATTCATATCCTTTGATCATTTGATAAATTGGGGAACGGCTTGATTACTTGTCAATTTTACTTAGTTCCTTATATATTTAAGAAATTAGACCTTCATTAGAGAATTTTGTTTTAAAAATTTTTTTTCCCACTTTGTATCTTCCCTTCTAATTTTGATTGCACTGGCTTTGTTTGTACAATGAATTTTAATTTAACACAATCAAAGTTATATGTTTTATATCTTGTCTTTCCCTTTGTCTTAAATTTTTCCCTTCCCCATACATATTGCTTAAATCCCCATCATAGTGTAAGCTCCATGAGACTGTCTTCTGCCAATTTTGTATGCTCAGCACTTAGCCCAGTGCCTGGCACATTGTAGGTGTTTAATACATGTTTATCTAATTGAATTGAATATTGTTTGCAAGTCTACAATGGCATTAGCTTTGTGATATGACCTGTGGAGGAAGTAAGGAAAGAGCTGGTGCTTTGGGTGACATCCAATGGTGAGTGGCCCAAAGAGTTGGGGGGCAACATAGAGGTACTAACTAGATGGTTCCCCACTAGCTGGTGACGACATTCAGAGAAGAAAGAGAGCCAAGAGAAAGGAAACATGGCATTAAAGAGTCTAAAGGTACAGTCAGAAGGGCTGACTTCCAGGTTTCCTCCCGCCATCTTATAGATAGGTAATTATTTGTATGCCGCCTCTTTTCAGAATGTGAGCACATTGAGTTCAGGGGCCAGATTTTTGTCTTCCTTTGTATTTTAAATGCTCACGAAAGCAGGAAAGGAAACAGGTGTTAATTAAGCACTCACTGTATACCAGGCACTGTCCTAAGTGCTTTATAAATATGATCTCATTTATAACCCTGGGAGGTGCCTGGCACATAGCGAATGTGTAATAATTGCTTATTGACTAACTATTAACTCCCACCAGTTAACTGTGTTATCATAGACAAATGATTTCCCCCTTGCAGGCTCAGTTTCATCATCTGTCAAATGGGAATGGAGGAAATAAAGAAAGCTAAAGCTTCTCCTAGCTCTAACCAACAATCATTCCATAGGAGTTACCAGGGAAGATCACTGGAAACAAATGTCATTTGCTTCACTAGTTTGCCCTAGGCTGTCTCCTTTTCCAAGGGTTTAATACTCTTTAATAAATGTAAATGTAATCATACTCTTCAATAATTAATAAATCAAGATTCTTTCATTACAAAGCAAAAGGGATTAAAGCATTGGGTCTGGAGTCAGGGAAATCCTGCTTATTAGATTTGTGAATCCGGGCAAGTCACCTCATTTATGCCTGTCTCGGTTTCCTCATCTATAAAATGAGGATGTTAATAACACCTGCCTCATAGAGTTGTGAGGGGCAAACGCCATAACGACGCAGAGCCCTTAAAATGCTCTTTAAAATGCTAGCTAGAACCAAGGTCATGGCATTGTAGAATGAGGAGGATGGGTACAGGGACAGCACATTAAGTGCACAAAGTATTCCTTTATTAAGCTGATTGATTTCAAGGATGTGTGCTTAAAAATGCTTCCCTTAAAAGGCCTTTGAAAGTCATCATTTCCGGGCCTGAGATGCTCATCAAGTGGGTCCAGCCCAGACCCAGATCTGCTGGAATGGATTCCCACAAAGCCTTCCTTTTGGAATCGCAGATCGCTCAAAGGGAGGCATTGCCCCAGTCCTTAAAGAGAGTTGAGGCTGCACTGGGGAATGATTGTAAGCTACCGTTTCCCCAGGGGGATCCAGATCTGCATCAAACCCTTTGCAGGATAGAAGCCCAGCTCATTAAGGCTGAACCACTGCTTCTTATGTGGGCACCAAGGTGTGTTTCCCAAAAATTAGAGATGAAATGATTTCCTTTCATATGCAGGGAGGCAGCCAGGAACTAGATTTAGAGTTGGGGAGGTGGGAGAGGGAAGTTGGTTTTTTTTTTAATTATTTTTAAGTTTTATTTTGTTTTTTTTTAAGACACAGACATTTCACTGAAGGCCAGCTGCTGCCCATCACTTTTTACATTGAGTTTATAAGGTGAATGTGAACGGAACTCTGTTTCCAAAGAGGCCAGGGGAGCCTTGGGCTATGGTCTTAGTGGCAGAACTATCAGGCTTCCCATAGACCTCCTGACCTGTGGCTCACTCAGATCAAAGCACAAGCTCTGCCATACAGCCGAGTTACAAAGGTATCCCAATAGTCATCCCAACAGTCAGAGGTATCTGTGAGCTCATTAATGGTGTAATACAGATTGCAAACATCCAAGTCTTCTCCTTGAGGGAGATTTTTGTCCCTCTTCTTGCTAAATTCACTGCAGGAAATTCATCCAATGTTCACATCTTTATTTCTCAAGAGAATGCCTCCCCTGGAGCTCGTGGGCTCTCGGTTCCATCAGCTCTCCCTTGCTCCCACTGTGGGATCAGCCCATCTTCTTCAACATACATTTCCTCAATGGCATCCTTTAATTCAGCTTTGTAGTTCATTCTTCATATCGCTTGTGATTTTATTACATGCCATTTGTTTGTCCATTTTCCTCTGGGTAGTTAAATTCTTCAGCCTGGATAGGGGTGTTGAGGAAGAGCAAGCATCTCTGGTGACAACCCTTTCTGGAGCTGCTCATCCACCTTTGGCCCAGCTCTGTTCTTAATCCCTATTCCCAGGTCCCTTTATGAATTCCCTTAAAGGAAAAAGTCTAGAAAAGATTTTTAGTCTAGAGAAAATCTGATTTCTTAATATTTTCAGTTTAACTAAAATTTTTTTTTACTATGTCTCCCTAAGAGGAAGAGGTTATTCTAAAGAAATCTTGATGGGAGACTCAACTATGAAAAGTCATTTGAAAAAATATAAAACAAACCTGTAAAGATTTATATAACACATTTTTCACTATTAAGAAAACTGAGAACAGAGCTGGGGAGGGGGAAGGGAGGAACAAGGTACCTCAGTGGATTAAGACACCAGCCCAGAGATGGGAGGTCCTGGATTCAAATGTGGTCTCACACACTTCCTAGCTGTGTGACCTTAGGCGAATCACTTAACTTCCATTGCCTAGCTCTTAACCCCTCTTCTCCCTTGGAATCAGTTCACAATAATGACTATAAGATGGTGTGAAAGGAAATTCTTGGTTTTGTCTTTTCTGAGTTTATACTTGTGAAAAGAGAATCCTTTATTCTCTTTTCCTAGTTGGAGTTCACACTTTTGTTGGCAATAACTTAAAGTACCCCTGCTTGGACTGGGTGAGGAGCTCTCAAACCACTTGGAGAGTTCACACCTCATGTGCCAGGAGTCTGTGGACTCTTTGTGTGATGTGGACTCACACCTCTCAGAGGGAGAGATTTGGTGGGTTCACACCCTTAGCTGTGAGTCTTTTTTGATTGTGAGAACTTAACCTCCAGAAGGTGAGAACTCAATCCCACAGACACTGCCCCCCCCACCTAGGTGATACTAGCCAATTTGGAAGCTGTGATTGGCCCCTATGAAAAGGGGTGGAGACAAGAGGCCACTATGAAAGACCCTGATTTCTGAGGAAGTCTGCCTCAAGAAGGAAGTCAGCTTCAAGAAGGTGGGCTCAAGGAAGAAAGTTGGCCTCAGGAGTCTTGGAGGGAACTTGGGTCCTTTACTGATCTCTGGAGAGAGTGTAATTCCGGTTGAAAGTCAACAAGTTCTGGCTGAGTGGAGCACCAGAGCAATATTTAGTAAGGTTGGCTAAATATTTTCTCTACCTTTGTCTTTCTCTGCTTTCACTCTTTCCACTGTTTTTGTAAATAAAAGCTATTAAAGTCATTTTGGGTGGACGTTGAGGGTGGGGGAGCACAGAGGGCACCTGGCTGCACCCCAGAGCCTCAGTGCTGCCCTAGCACTGCCCGGCCACAAAGGTTAGCATCATGGACTTCCAGGACATCCTGAAGGTAGCGTCTAAGCAGCAGGGACTCAACACCATCCCAAAAAGATACAGTTTGGCAGTAGGTCCTCCTAAAAGAGACCCCAAAGTCAAGGGTGTCCAGGCAGCAGCAGTGCAAGCTTTCCTCAAGCAGAAAGAAGAAGAGTTAAGGTTAAAAGCCTTAGAGGAAAAGAGGAAAAAGGAAGAGTTGATGAAGAAACGCACAGAGCTAAAACACAACAAGAAAGCAAGAGCCATGGCAAAGCGGACAAAAGACAACTTCTTTGGTTATGATGGGATTCCTCTTGAAAAGAAAGCAAAGAAAAAACATGGAATTGAGAGACCCACAGACCAAAAATGCTCCAGTGAGGACACAGAGTTGGAGTATGAGGAGCAGGAAGCACCCCTGAAGACTATAACGAAACCAAAGGCCCCCCTCAGAAGTGCCCCTGCACCCATGAAGTTCACAGACTTACTCAAGCTGGCTGAGAAGAATCAGTATGAACCTGTGGAGATTAAGGTAGTAAAGAAAATAGAAGAACGACCCAGAACTGCAAAAGAACTGAGAGAAAAAGAATTCTTAGAACGAAAACACAAAAACATAGATAGAGAAAAAGAGAAAAAGATGCTTGAAAGAGAGAAAAGGCTAGTTTCTCCAACTATGTCTAAAACGGTCCCTTCTTCAAAAGAGACTATTAGTGAAAGACACAGAGATTCTGGGGACAAACATTGCTTTTCCAGGGGGAGTCACCTTCCCCATATAGATGCTGAGAAAAAATCTAGATCTTTTGCAGCCAGTGAGAAAACTATGAGACTGCCATCCAGTAAGTCCCAGCCAGGAGAGAAGACCAAAGCAGGCTCTGGAGACACCTTCCAGCCCTCACCAAGTGAAAGTCACAGCCTCTTCCTCAATGGGGCAGAGAAGTCCTGCTCTAGCTCCCATTCTATGGGCACAAGGATCTCAAAGACTGTAGTTCACGAGACTCAAAAATCTAATGAGCACAGGCCCTCCAAATCCCCTTCTTCCCATCCCAGCCATTCCAAGTCCGGGGTTGTCTCTACTCCACATGAGAAGACAAGAAATGCAGGTGCCAAGCAGCCATGGAACAGTTCTAACTCAACCTCAGGTCAGCCAGGTGTAGGGACTACTCGGCCAGTCCAAAGCCCTAGGAAGCACGGTGGCAGCTCCAACTCAGGACCTGAACAGCAAACCAGTGGATCCAAACGTTTGGTTGGTGTCTCAGGCCCCAGTGGGCGACCTGTGAGTGGCTCAAGTGGCCGTGGGTATCCTACAAGCAATTTAGGAAGCTCTGGCCAGCCACTCAGTGGCACGGGCTCTATGGGACAGACAGTGACTCCAGTTGGACGACCTGTTAGTGGTTTGAGTGGCCCTGGGCGACCTAGTTCAGGTGGCACTGGGAGACCCACCAGTGGCTCAGATGGCCCTGGGCAGACAGTCAGTGGCTCAAGCTCCTCTGTGAAGCCCCGATGCACAGTTGTTACAGAAACTATCTTTTCCAAGAATATTATCAGCCGACCTAGCAATGGGATGAGACCCCCTCCACCTGGCTACAAACCTGCAGTATATCCACAAGGTACCCAGAGGCCCCCCTTTCCCCCTATGGCCCGGAAACGATATCTTGAGGAAGATGAGGATGAGGAGTATGATTCTGAAATGGAGGACTTCATTGATGATGATGATGATGATGATGATGGAGAACCTCAAGAAGAAATATCAAAACATATCCAGGAAATCTTTGGATATGACCGTCATAAATACAAAGATGAGAGTGATCATGCCTTACGTTACATGGAAAGCAGTTGGAGAGAGCAACAGAAGGAGGAAGCCAAGAGCTTGAGACTTGGAATGCAAGAGGACCTCGAAGAAATGAGACGTGAAAAGGAGGAACTCAAACGCCAGAAAGCCAAGAAAATGAAACTGCGTTAGCTACAGTTTTTTACCATTGGGAGAAAGATACTTTCTTGAGAACTCTCTACAGACTGGAAAAAAAAAACCCTTTCTCTCTTTGGATTATATTTGGGGACTAGAGAAGGAGACATGTAAAGGAAGCACTGGAAAATAGGGCTGTAGTTTGAAAAGAAAGTACTTATTATTAATACTTGCCAGGGTTAAATTTGTAATGCAGATGAGATGTAATATTCATTTGAATGTTTATATTAAAATAGTTGTTCAAAGATGCCAGCAATGATACTGATGAGCTATGCACACTGATGTGAGGGGAGGGGGGAAGGAAGGGGTCTACTCATCAGTTGTTAGTCACTTGTTATTTATTTGGCACTTAAAAATCCAGTGAGGATTATTGTTCTATTCCCATAGTCACTGCCCAGATAGATGGGTAGATCACTTCCCTGAACCAATAAGATCATGTCGTAGGCTTCTCTTAAGAATAATAAACTAGGGGGCAGCTGGGTAGCTCAGTGGATGGAGAGTCAGGCCTAGAGATGGGAAGTCCTAGGTTCAAATCTGGCCTCAGACACTTCCCAGCTGTGTGACCCTGGGCAAGTCACTTGAACCCCATTGCCCACCCTTACCACTCTTCCACCAAGGAGCCAATACACAGAAGTTAAGGGTTAAA
>NC_058133.1:13448778-13537624 GCF_016433145.1 Gracilinanus agilis | reverse complement strand
TATGGGATTATTTAGGTATTCTATTTCTTCTGCTGTTAATCTAGGCAATTTATATTTTTGTAGATATTCTTCCATATCTCCTAAATTGTTATATTTGTAGCCATATAATTGGGCAAAATAGTGTGTGTGTGGGGGGGGTGGAGTAGCTTCTTCCTCTCGTGTTTTAGTGAGAGCTGTTTCACCCCTTTATAGCGTGAAAATGCCCCGATTCTGCGTACCTTCAATGCTGCACCCCGTTGTGGTGTTCCTTTGATCGTTTGGGTTCGTTTTTATGTCCCCTTGAGGAGTTTTGTATGCATCAGTTAGGAGAGATGGAGCAGCTGCTCCTTACTCTGCCGCCATCTTAGCCGGAAGTCTCCATTTTGTTTTAATATTGGACCTCAACTCTATTCATTTAACTTATTGTGATAGTCATTTTACTTTAAACTTTAGTTCACAATACAAATCATATATTATTGCAAATAGGCATGATCAATTTTTAACAAATAGCTTTTACACATAGTTTACATTTGGACATATGTTTTCAGTTTTCACAAAGTAAGGTACATATTTTGATAACATTCAATAACAATTTCCTTAAAATCCAATATTTGTAACAGCTTTGCTTGTAACATTATTGTCTACATCACATCATAATTCAGTGAGGCTGCTAATTATCCCTTTAGGTTCTAAATTTACTGTAAGGAAGGGGTTAATAAGTTTGTTAGAAGTTCTAAGTTTTTAAAAGTAAGGAAAATTCCTTTTCTCTGTGGTAGTTTTTTATTTTTTTTATCCTCTGAATAATTAAATGATTGTACTTGTAAGATTTATATGTTTTGATCTTGATACAAAATTACTCTTCAAAGGTTATTGATTTAAAATTGCAAAATTTTCAGCCAGGTACCTTGGAATATTCTTACATTTGCAAATAATAGTCTTATTTCAGGTCCTTTAAGATTACTGAGATGATCAATATTTTTAGTTAATGCATTCTTCAATTACATGTTATAATATTGACAAGTTTGTTAATTAGTTTTAATTGCATCAAAATCACTACAAAGTAAAAGACATTATAATAATATTAATGCCATCACAATCAAGTACATATTAACAATGATATCAAATTATTATGAGGGTTATGCATTTTATTATGATTTTTGTATTCTGGATTTGAATGCACTACTACAAATCACAAATATTATGAGAATGCAATCTATTCAATTAACCTTCAAATACTAGTGAAATAGTGAACATAGGAGACATAATTTGACTAGGATCTAGTAACTTAAAGCATAAATTTAAGTTGTCACAATAATTATTTTTACATTTTCTAATATTACTTGAAATAGAGATAACTACTTAAATTGAACCAGATTTCTGAAAGTTACAAAATTAACGTTAGCTTCTTATTAATTGTTTCACTTTACTGAGTTTGAGTTAGTAAAAACTGTTGCTGAAAATATTTATAGTCAGAGACTCTCCCTCCTATGTGTAGAAGGGGTTAAATTATTTTTGAAATATGTCCAAGGCTGCAGCTGCAAAAGCGGCTGTGCTCTTTAACTCTTTAGTTACTGCATTTATAAAATTTGCCTCATTATTTTAAAATCTTGATGATTTATCACTTCCAGATGAATATTAATTTAACTTCACTACGTCCAAATTGTCCCTGATTAAAACTTTTTAACAACGTTTCCTACATAGACTAATTATTCTTTCAGACCTCTGCTTAAAGAAGAATAAAACCTGTAGTCTGACCTCTCTATACCTTAGGACAAATCTACATACCTGATTAAATGTTTCTTTTAAATCATGAACTAGTATCCTTATATAATTTGCACTTATCATTTGCAATCCTCAAATTCAGTTTGATAAGCATTTTTGGCAAATGTGATTATTTTAATCCATATTTTACACACTGCAAGTCTTAATAGATAACTTCTTCAATATAAAGTTTGTGCATATTTAAAATTAACTGAAATTCCATTTTCTAACTGTTAGTCAATAGATTTATACTATACCATCAGTATCTATTCAAATTCTTAGCACACATATATCCTAATGAATTAGTGAAAGGGCTATGAGTTTCGAGAAAAAGGAGCTATGTTTTTTGACTTTCCAAAATTATTTCTTGCTGAACTGAGGCAGCACGGATGATTCAATTTTGGCTTAAAATTTTCTCATGAACCATTCTCTGTTCAAAGGGGTCTAATTATGCAAGATAAACCAATGGTATTGTTCTAATAATTTATAAGTTAAGATTTTTCACTAACATCAGTGTGATTAACGGTAGATTAAACTTTTGGCAGTCCAAAAAGTTTTTACCACTCTCAGTTAAGCATTTAGGTGAACTGATGATTCTGATCAGCTAAAAAAGTTTTAAATTGCACTTCTGTACCTCAGTACACAGTTCAGAATCATTGCTTTTTCTGTATGAATAAGTTTTTTTTTATTAGATTGCATTTAGAATCCTTGGTAAATTTGATTAAATATATATCTCAGTATTTAACCTGTTGATATAATTTGGTGGTGGGATCCCATCTGTCCCTTGTTATTGTCTTATGATTTCTTTATTCCCTTTCTTATGGCCAGTAAGAAATGGAAGAAGAAATGTAGGCACATTATCTTGTTGATTCTCACTTTAATGAGAGCAGAGAATATGATTTCTTTTAATCAACTAAATTCTCTTAGAGTTTAAAACACTCAGAAATCCATTGGAGATGTTATTTTTCTGAATTTCTCAAACTCCTCTGTCTGTCTTTCCCATTCCTCCGGAATGAATGAGAAAGAGAGAGATTTATTTTCTTCAAAATTCCATTGTGATCACAGACAAACACAACAATAAAACTTAAAGAAATCTGGAGAAAAAAGAAAGTTTATTATTCAGAAAATTGGTTAACTCTAGCAAGGAACTGGCTATGCTAGGATGAACTCTTGGATTAAACTTAGTCATTGGTGGGGCCAGTGGTTGGCCTCCTTTCCATCTTCCCTGAAATCTCTTATCAGGTAATCTGTAACCATTTTGATGGAATTTGAAATTACAATTTTTCTTCCAGTGGTAACATTTCTCACATCTGGGACACAAAGAGTTAGGGGCATTGGAACAAGAGCTTTTTACAGCCTTTGAGCCCTTAATCATTTCAGAATAAGTTTTTCCTTTCAGGGCTGCCGCGATGGCTATACCTTGCATATATGCTGGAGTAAAGTCCTCATAAGCTTTCACATAGTCACTAATAGTCCCAGATTCTTTAACATTTTGAAGCATGCTCTGACCCACAGTATTGGCGTTGTCATAGGCAAACTTTTTGACTATTATCCGGATTGCATATTCATAAATTGTATATTTTTTTACCTCCTGATTTAACCTTTCTACAAAATCTGAGTATCTTTCCTCTGATCCTTGTCTAATCTCGACCAAATCTGTGGACAGTTTCTTAGTTACTGGGATCCTTTTCCAAGCCTCTAAGGCACACTTCGTACATTGAATTAGAGCTTCTCTAGGTAAATTAATCTGATCAGCATGTAATTCCCATTCATCTATTCCAAGTAACATTTCTTTAGTAACTCTGATGCCCTGTTTCTTATTAATGGCTGCTTTCTGTTTTGCCAATTCATCAAATTCTGATTTCCAAAAGAGGTAGTCCCCTGCAGCAAGGGAATATCTTGAGGTCTGAATCCAATCAAAGGGGTTCATCCAAATTGCCCCCAAAGTTTCCACCAAATTTAAAGTATATGGAGAAGCAGGACCATATGAAGCACAAGCTGTCTTAATTTCTTTTAACACTTTGTAGGGAAGAGGCTCCCATGTAGGAGCTACTTCTTCATCATCATCCAATTCATCTGCTCTAAAAATAACTGGGATACAGAATGATATGTCTCCATCCTTTTGAGTATTTTTAGGGCTCCTTTAAACCCTATATTTGGGGGCTGTGGCTGCGGACTTGGAGCTTCAAGCGGCAGAGGCTCCTCTGCTTTTATCTCTTTTTCCTCTTTTGAAGAGAGGTTTTTAGGTGGGGGAAGGTCCGATGCTAGTGACTTTTTCATTTGAATTTTAAAGCTCTGGTTTGATTTACTACGAGCCTTTTCCTCTTCATCTGATTCTAAAACTGAAACCTTAAAGATTTCATTCTCTGCATTCTGACCAGATAACAAAGTTGTTTTTTTCAGCAGCCAATGAAATTTTTACTGGTACTTGTTCTAGTCCATGCTCAATATAATAATTTTTCAAATCTTTGCCAACTTTTTGCCAAAATTCTAAGGGAATCCATGGGCTACGATTTTGAATAAGATCAAGAGATTTAGTGAGCTGTTCTTTACTAACTTTTACTCCCCATTTCTTGAGGGTGTGCTTAGTTATATCAATAAAAGGAGTTCTTTCCTTTGATTCACAGTGTCCCATCCTATTAATCTATTCTTTTACCTCTAGTGTCTTCCCTTAAGGGGAGAGTTCTGAAAACTCTGGATTTCTTGCCTTTCTTTGGGCAGAAACTAAACTGTCATAATTTGGAAGTTGTCTGAGGAGGAGGGCAAATATTTATCTGAGTCCAGTGATCCAAGGTCCCTGTTTGGGCGCCAATTGTGGAGATCTCTTTATCATCTCTGATAAGGACAGTTTAGTTGATAATGAAATAAGGACAGGACAAGGGAAATGTCTTTTACTTCATGCTTCCAGCTCTGGCTCCAGGAGCATGGAGTTTATTATATATGTTTCAAGACTCATTTCACACAAAAGAACCCCCCCCCAAAACTTTGCAGATGCACAGAAGTTACAACACAAAACATTGGCTTCAGAATAGACCAAGGCCAAGGCTGAATTTTGACTAGGTTCTTATCAGAAAGCCAAGTTGGGGAGTATCTTGGCCTTGGCTATAACAGGCAGCAGCATTCTTTGCTGTGTTAAAAGTGTTAACCCTTTAAATTCAGGTTTGATAGGAATGTAAAGCTTTTCAATAAGGTCACAATACTTTTCAACAAGAAATCACAAGGACCACAAAAGGGGTCAAAAGAGGAGTCTCAGATTTTTATCTATTCTCTTATTGGCTTCCCACAGCTAACCTCTTTCACTTTAAGTGTAATGCTTATCTTGAGCCCCTTTGGTTCTTGGGAAGCAGCAGTGGTGGCATGCCTGCTTTCCTTTATAAATATTCACCAACCACCTCTTTCATATCCTGGTCTAAAATTTTTTTCAGAAATAGAACTTCAGCTTACTGGCCTATAGTTTGGAGCTTTGTTTATTCCTCTTTAAGAAATTAGGTCATTTGTCTTGCTCTAACCTTGCAGTGCCACCCCTGTTTACCACAGTATTTTAACTATTACTGATAGTGGCTCAAGAAACACATTTGCCAGTTCTTTCTGTAGTTGAGAATATGTTTTGTTTATCTTGCCCAGGCTATAGGAACTCATTTGAACTATAATAGAATATCACGAGCATTTATATGGCATTTTAAGATTTGCAAAACTCTGTACAAATTTTATCTCATTCGATCCTAACAGTCACCCTAGGCCTTAGGTGTTATTATCATCCCCATTTTACAAATAAGGAAGCTGAGGCAGACAGAGGTTAAGTCACTTGCCTAGAGCCACACAACCAGGAAGACTCTGAGGTCAGATTAGAACGCAGGTCCCTCTGACTCCAAGCCCATTCACTGCACCACCTAACTGCCCATGAAATCTGTCTACTCTGCTACAAAACTCTACGAGAGGGGCCAACCTCCTTAAAGTTCTCACTCTATCCTCTTCATCCCCTTATTTGCCCATCACAATAGTCCAACACAACACAAGCATGAACGGCTTGCCTTGGTCCCTGCTCTTGCTAAGTTCTTGCTCAATTTCTGATTCTAAACCTTCCTATTATCCCTTAACGGGATTCTCCATGAGCCTAAACAAATCACTTCTTCCTTTCAATGTCAGAAAATAAGATTCCATGAATTTAGATCTGAGAGTGACCTGAGACATCATTTAATATAATCCCTTCATTCTTCTTCAGGGAGGTGAAAGGTGAGCAACATAACTTATCCAAGGTCACTTAGACAGCAGACAACAGACCCAAAATCTCAATCTTGTTTTCTGTATTGGACTTGGGAAGAGCTGAATGTGAATCCTACCTCTGACATTTACCAGTTGAGAAATTTATTAACTTCCCTCATCTTCAATGTCCTCATCTGCAAAATGGGAACAATAATAGTGCCTCTCTCTCACGTAGTTGTTGTGATAAGAAAATGAGATGATATATTTAAACACTTTGTAAATCTTAAAGCACTATATAAATGCTATTTTGTTAATATCGTTCTTATTATTCCTAGTGTGTGCTGGGTGATTTCTTCATGGAATTATGGCCCAGTTCCCAAGACTAACTATTCCAAAATAGTTTTCCTTGTGTATTTGTATTCATTTGTGCTAGATTACCCTGAAAATGTTTGAGCCACTGACCCAAAATGCCAGTTACTGGTACTTATTACCACAGGTACTGATTAGGCACTGATAAAAATGAAAGGTTTGGTAATAGATGGACACATTTCAGAATGTTAGTGACGGAAGTGTCTTCAATAACATCTTTTGAATTTTTTCCTGTCCTCTAGGGCAGCGATGGGCAAACTACGGCCTGCAGGCTAGATGTGGCCCCCTGAAATATTCTATCCGGCCCTGTGACATCATTCCTAATCTGACGAATACAATGATTAGGATACAATGAAACTTCGAAAGAGTTGCCTTAGAAACAGACTGACAGATGAGTATTTCCTTTCCTTTGGCCCCTCTTTAAAAAGTTTGCCCATCACTGGTCTAGGGCATACTCGTCAGAGGTCAAGAATTTTGGTAGACACCTTGACTCTTTGGATTTCCACTTTGGATTTCCATTTTTTTCCATCTCTAATGTGAAGGTTTTAGGCTGGATTATCTCTAATGTCCCTTCTAGCTTTGACATTTTGTAATTTTTTTCTAAGCAACTGGCTTAAAGTCTTGTTTATATTTAAAGGAAATTGGCACCTTGCTTATGATGGGCAGGGAAAGGGCATTCCGTGTATTAATCCCAAATTTCAAGTCATTCCATCGTATCAGATCAGTCTTTTCCTTTTAAATAATCTCTAACAGGTTTTCAGCAAATAGGATTTTCATCTGTCAGACCTCTGAGAACTGGCAAGCTATATGAAGAATCCTCAATGTTGAGTATTGAAAGTCTTCCATGCACAGCTTCTCCTAGGTTAGACCCTGATGCCAAGGTTGGTCCAATTCGAATACTGTAAATAAATGAATGAGAGTCACTTTCTGCTGCTGATTCCAGGGCGTTGCCAGCCTCTAGGGCTTTGTGATTCTTTTGGCTTCTGAGCCATCAAAATGCCTTCTGGCTGGCCCCAGGGAAATTCCATTGGCAGCTCCATGTTGGCTTCCTGTTAACATGAAGGCATCTCAAAAGGCATGGCTGCCCATGAGTGCAGCCCAGGGTCAGAAAGGCCTGAGAGCCAGCCATTTCATTTGAAGGACAAAGTCCTCTGGGAGTCATTAGAGCCTTTAATAAAGATAGGAAATCAAAGTCTGAAATCAATCAAAATTCCCAGATTAGTCTTCCCAAAAAGCTGTTTAGTTCTCATCTGGAGCAGATGGACCAAGAATGGATTCCCAGACCAGCAACTCACCAAGAACCCCACAATTCCTTGGGTTACTGAGCCATAGGGAAATACTATCTAGGAGATGAAGTGATTTGGGGCAAGGTATTTCATTAATTCATTCAGGCTGCTTTTCTTTTTTAAACCCTTACCTTCTGTCTTATAATCAGTACTAAGTATGAACTGATGTTCCAGAGCAGAGAATAGTAAGGGCTACACAATTGGGATTAAGTGACTTGCCCAGGGTCACACAGCTAAGAAGTATCTGAGGCCAGTTTTGAACCAAAGACCTCCTGTCTCCCAACCTGGCTTTTTATCCACTGGACCAATGAGCTGCTCATTAACAATTTTAAAACTCTCCCTATGAAAAAAACACTGTGCTAAGACAGAGAAAGGCAGAAATGCATTCCCTTCTTTCCAATGGGGAGTCATTTCAGAAGGTGGGAGCTAAAAATAGCAAGAAGGCCAGTAATGTTGACTCATAACATGGAAGGGAGTCAAGTATAAGGTAAGAAGAAGCCAGTTGTGAAGGGACTTGAATGCCAAGCACAGCATGATCCTGGGGGTAACAGAAAACCACTGGGATGTATTGAATTACCAGGGGCTAATATGGCCAGCCCGCCATTTTAGGAAGTTCTTTCAGCAGCTGAATGGACAATGGATTGGAGTGGAGAGAGACTGGAGGCAGGACACTGACCAGACAGTTACATTACGGTGGGTTGCATTAGTCAGGGCCAAAATATAAGCAAAGTAAACAATGAGGGAGGACCCTAAGAACTGGAAGATGATGATACTGTTGTTTCTCCCATCTAGAGCTGTCCTCAGGCTCAAAAGAGATAGTGTAAGTACATCAAGCCTTTGCTATAAAGTGCTGCTTAATGAATACACATTTATTGTTTACCAGGTACCAGCCAATGTGCTAGGTGCTTGCTCAGACATTTTTTCAGTTGTGTCTCACTCTTTGTGACCCCATTGGGAGTTTTCTTGGCAAAGATACTTGAGTGGTTTGCCTTTTTTGTTCTCTCTGGCTCATTTTATAGATGAGGAAACCGAGGCAAAAAAAAAAAAAAAAAAAAAAAAAGATTAAGTGATTTGCCTGGAGTCAAATAGCCAGTAAGTGTCGGAGACCAGATTTGAACTCAGGAAGATAGTAGCCTAATAGTGTGTGTACTATAGAGCTAGGGCTGTGGAACCCTGCTAGTTGCTAAATAAAAATAAAACAGTCCCTGCCTGCCTTTAATTAGTTTATATTCTATCAGGGAAAACAATATACACATATGAAATAATGATGATGATGATGATGACTAGCATTTATATAGTGATTTAAGGGTTGCAAAGGCCTTGGCAAATATCATTTCATTTAATCCTCACAACAAGCTGGAGGACTATATGCAAGATAAAGCTTTACACGGTAATTACAGAAGGGTACTAAGGGCTGGGGGAATCAGAACAGTTCTTCTGTAAAAGAGGGCACCTGCTCTGGGCCTTAAATTAGGCAACAAGGGGCTCTCAGAAACAGAAGGGAGGTGGCAAAGCATTCCAGGTTTGGGTGAAAGCTAGAACTAGACATAGTATTGGTTCTAAGACAGAAGGTAAGGATTTTTTAAAAAAAGAATCTTGGTTCATCTGGCTACTTCTGTGGGGATCCTAAGAATTCACAGAGGATTCCTAGTCACCCCAATGTCATCTTCAGCTCCTCACTCTCACTCCCCTCAGTATTCCAATCTGTCAGGAAGACCTCCACAACTTATCTCAATGGCCTTCTCTCCATTCCTATAGCTACCAGCTAGATCAAACCTTCATCACCTTTTACTGGAACCATTGCCACAGCCCTCCTTTGGAAAAAAAAATAAACTAATTAGTATGTAACCTTAAAATGCTCCTGCAACAGCCTTCTAATTGATCTCCTCACCCCACCAGGTATCTCCCGGCTCCTATCCATTTTAGCTGATTGTCTTAAAGCTTAGGTTTGACCATGTCATCATCCTACTCAATAAAGTCCGATGGCCATCAGCCAAAGATGGATGTGTTATTCAACCCTAAATGTTTATGTTCATCCACATTTCAACTCCTGAACTGAAGTGTACCCAACGGGACCAGGACGGGTTCCAGATCACTTCAGCGTTGAGTATGGAGTTCCGTGATCAAAGTTTCACATTAGCACTCCCTACTGGTCAAATGGATTACTTCAGCCTGTTGAAAGGTGGCTAGCCAGGTGCACAGCTGTGGATGGACAGAAGAGAAAAAGTAGCCAGCTCTTCGGTGGTTCGTTTTGGTATTTCACTTGAAGCTCATTCAAGCTCCTTGGCTGGGCTTTGGAATTAGAACTCCCTGAGGTCAGAGACTGGGTTCTGAGTAGTCCTGAACAAATTCTTGTCAGTTGACTTTTACCAATGGGACAGTACATATAAGCCAAAATTCCAAGTGAATATCATATTTGATAAATATGCATCCATCATATAGGAATCGCTTAGGCATAACTGTAAGCATTAAAAATAGAGTCTAAGTATTAAGGGAGGTTCCAGATCCCTTTCCCCTCTCCCATTCCAGATCGCCATTCTTCCTGGAGCCACTTGCTTCCCAGGAATGCCACGGGCTTTGAAGAAATGTTCACTGCAGGGTCTTCTGGAGAGAGAAGTCACCCCGAGCCAGGCTGGGTCCTGGCGAGCGGGCAGGGAGAGGAGCCTTGGACGCTGGGCATTCAGAGACAGAGCACCGTCATTCAAAGCAGAGGGGCCATGCCACTGCCGGGGAGCCCCGACCGACAGAGTCAATCCACAAAAAAGACATTCTCAAGAGACCTAAGCTCCAACAGCCATGTAATGTGAAGCATATTTTCTTGCTCTATCCAACAACGGAAACTTTTTACAAGTTCTCTGTAAACAACCTCCAGCTCTCCTCTAATCCCCTATCTGTGATGTATTTCAAAGGAATGGTGGGCGGGCGCCATTTGAGAAGCCATCTTAATGTAATTATGTGAGCTGGATTATTACTGAAAGTTGAAAAGATGACTCTCTTTTTCTTCATTCTGTGCCAAAGGAAATGCCGGGAAATGAATTCAAGCTGAATTGTTCTTGGTCTGCCCCTTGGGCTCGGGTGGCACCACGGATTCCCACAGTCGAGCAGGGCGATGGTATCTCTTTGGGCTAAGAGCTAGCTCTTGAAGCATCTCAGAATTAGACAAAGAGCAGGGACTACCTAGTCTGGCCTAGGAATAATAATTAGCATTCATGTAGTGCCCTACCATTGGCCGAGTACCTGATAAATATTTATTTCATATCATCCTCACAACAACACTTGGAGGGAGACATTAAACTGTCTGCTCTGTGGTCCCCACAGGGTAGTTTTGAAGATGACATGGGACCTTGGAAGTAGCCATTTATACTCTTCTCTCATACTTAGGACTCCAGGGTTCTGAATTTGGCGTGGAGACATGGTGCGTGTTTTTTTTTCTCTTTCCAGAAATGACATTGATGTAAAGAAAAAAGAAAAAAAAAAAGAATGTCTCAAACTTAGCTTTTAAAAAAATGACTCAGAAACTTTTCATAGAAATTGAGCTTGAAACCCTACTCTGACACTCTCTATCTGTGTGACCTTGACTATATCACTTCCCTGGGCCTCAGTCTCATCATTTGTAAAATGAAGGGATTGGATGAGATGACTTCTATGATCTTTTGAATCATATCCAGCAGAATCACCTAAATTGGAAGTTGTTTTTTGTACCCAGAATGGACCAAGTTCTGAAATCTTCCAAGTTCATTTTTCTGGCTCTCTAGCCTCCCTTATGAGCCTGGCAGATCTGAGTTCAAACATCAGTTTTGCCACTTGCTATCTGGGTGATCTTGGCTCAGTCAAGGATCTCATTTTTCTCAATTTGTAAAGATTAGAGGAGGGCAAGATGAGCTCCAAAGTTCCTTCTCTCAATTATTTTTCTGTGCCTTTTTCCCCTTAATGGAAAAAAAAACAGCAACTATCTATATCTATATAGCTCAAACCACTCTTCCTGTACTATCAAGCTGAAATTTCTGAAATTCCCCACATTGGTTTCTGACTACAATTGGAATATGATCAATCATCCCTTTCTCCTTTGATCTATCATTCAGGCCTAGAGTTAGTGTGAACCATTATTTGAGGGGCAATCACTTAGCAGGGTATTAAAAAGAGTTCTATGGCATGTAGGAGTTGAAAGGCAAAGCCTTTGAGGTCCCTTCCAGTTCTAAGATTTGACAATCATAAGATAGCCATCATTTATATTCAATGATTTACTAGTTAACTGATTGTACTTTGGTTTCCTAACAACTATGCCTGTCTAAGAGTGATCCTGGCTGTCTTGGGAGCCAGTGGAAGTGTTCTTCTTCACTGGTGGTTTCCAAACTAAGGTTGGAGAACTCTATATTGGAATGTTTAGAGATGATGCTTTTTCATAGATTGGTTCAACCATATGGCCACTAAGATCCTTCCAACTAGGAGATTCTGGAGTTGAAACATATTCTTAATAAGAAGAATTATGTTAATAATGACAAATGGTTCTGCCTCCCATTAAATCTATGATCATCTTTTCCTTAATAGACCCAAGTACATATTTCAAATTAAGGAGAGTCAAATCAAAATATCTTATTAGTCACTTTTGCATATGGATGACATCAAAATATGTGATCCAACTGATATACACATTAAATAACTCTTTTATTTCTTGGAACCTTCCTCCAGTGATTACAAATATCACTTGAACTTGATAGAGATAAAAATGATTCATGTTTTAATATAACATGAAATGTTATATTATTATATTATATTATTCTTATTGTATCTATGTAGTGTGTATTATAATATTTATATGCATTTATTATATTTATATAATATGTATATTATATAATGTTAATGTATTTGTATAATATAATATAATAATATTAATGTATATTATCATGTTTTAATATAACATAAAATGTTAACATAAAAATGATTCATGTATTAATGTTAATGTATGCCTGCCAAGAAAAGAGAGATTCAAGGCTTAGAGTTCAAACTCTGTGGTCACACTGAATCAATGGGTGAAAGCAATACCTACACATATTTTTGCTCCACCAGGCAAGACATGTCAAGAATGAAAGAGAATGAGACAGAGTGTTTGGAGTGGCGAGCCTGAAGTTGGGAGGACCTGGATTCAAATCTGGGCACAGACACTTCAAGCTATGTGACTCTGGGCAAGTTATTTAATCTCATTTGCCTAGTCTTTGGCATGCTGTCTTAATAAGGGCTAAAAAAAGGATCAAAGAGAAGACTATTGTTGAATATGTTAAAAGTCTGACATATAAGCTGATACAAAGTGAGGTGAGCAGAACTGGAACATTGTCTAGAGTAACAGTAATATTGGAACAATCAACTGTGAAATTCTTAGCTATTCTGACCAACACAGTGATCCATGATAATTCCAAAAGAATCATGGTAGCAAATGCTATCCAGCTCCCAAAAGAGAACTGACAGACTCTGAGTACAAACTGAAGCATGTTTTCTTCACTTTTTTTTGCTTGATTTTTTCTCAAAATGGCTACCGTGGGAATATGTTTTGCATGACTTCATAGGTATAATGGGTATCGTTTCTTGCCTTCTCAGTGGGGGAGGAGGCAGGAGGGAGGGAATTGAAAAAAAAAATTAAAATAAAGTGACAAAATAGTCTTACTGACATCCTGTAATCAAAGCTAAATGTAAATGAACACATTTAAAGAAATGAATGTCTATGGAATACCTATCTTAATGAATGCTTTCAGAACTAGAAATGATACCATGTGCGATTTGGAAAGTATCCTAAAAATAAAGATGATTAACAAGCCGTGGGGTTCATCACATTAAGGCAACTACAAAAGGGATAACACTTCTTTAGCAAAAAAGAAGAGTAAAAGGCTAATGGATAGTCTTTAGGGCACACAACATACATATATCACACATCCCACAGAAATTCTTCTGGAACAAGCAAACATCACTTCACCAAGCAATAGTAAAGGGAAATAACAGATACACTCCATGCGATTGGTCTGATATAAAGGAAACAGATTTACCACCAAATGGAGCCTATGAATGGCTGAGATCCAAGAATGGAATCCAAAGGCCCTCCAGGGGCAACATCAAGGAGCTCAGCCAACAATATGTTGACAAAAGGCTGAGTCATGTGGATTAGTTTGTGGAAAAGGAGGGCGATTCAGGATTAGGTCATTGCCACCAGAAAATCAGGCAGGATGTGTCGTAGTGGCTGGAATTATATACATCAGAAGCTTGCTATCTTTCATGGACTAATGAACATCAAATCCCCACACTACAAATATGAACTTCAAAATGTACTGGGAAACTTAACAAATAAACTGTACTAGAACAAAACCATAATCATAGTCTGGACTATTGGCCATAATCACCCAGACATAACACTGAGCTGAAAAAAACTTTAGAACAACATTTTTTAAAGATGTTGCCATACCAGAGACCTATAAACTCCAAACTACATGGAACAAAACTCTTTCAAAATAAGGCAGCCTAATAAGGGAGGTCAAAATCATGCCCATCATCCTTTCTATTTCTCCGGTTAACCCAAAGATGCTTTGAGGGAGCCTATAGAGGATCAATTTATATCCCAGTACTTGTAATCAATTGCAAAAAATTTATCTTTTTGCCCTGCTTTGTAATAGTCTGCTGAACATTAAATGTAAAAAAGAATAATCAAAGGCTAGTGATTTGTTCTAGCACCCTTCCTATATGAACATGAGTTTTTTTAAAAAATGAGAATAAGATAATTAAAAAGAACCAGGTCCTTGCCACCAGGAGTTACAAGTCCTTCCTAAAGGGGTTTGGATTTATCAATAGAATTTGTTCAAGGAAAAAGTAAAACCTACACAAAGCATTACTTCAGGCTACAACAAATTTAACACATAGAAAACCTAGCAAGAAAAACCTAGTAGTCATTAATCTGTTACTTTTCATGGATCAACAGAAAACAAATTCCCATTATACAAATAAAAGCTGCAACATTTCTGGGTAACTCAACTAATAAACTGCTGGAATGAGGCCATTATCTCAGACAACTGTTGACCCCAATTATCCAGACATAACATTGACCCATACAAACCAAGGAATGTTTTTAATAGATGTCACTCAGGCAAATACTCATCATTTCCAAGTTATTTGTAATAAAAAGCTTTCAAAACATAGAGACATGGCTACAGGGGAAGGGAATGAGGGACATATTGTCCCCATCATTCTGTCTGTCACTGGATTTGTACCATAGATATTTTATAGATCCCATAAAAGAGGAGCTTATATCTGTATACGTTTACTCAAATTCAGGAAAACAACTATTTTTCCCATTTGTACTAGCATTCATGGAATGTTAAATGTAAAAAAAAAAATAACCATGAAACTGATACATACTGGCTGTGTGATCTTGGATAACTTGTTCAACTATTCGGTGACCTAAACAACTTTCTGAGGCTTTAAGTTTCAAAGAAAGTGCAGACATGCATTGAGATATGAGGTTTCCTCACATGGAAGTTCCTTATACCAAAGAAATCTTGGATGGATCTAGGTTGTAGCTCCATCCAAACAGTAGGACAGTGACTTGATCCAGATACATTTCTATATGAATGCTATTTTTTAAAAGGTGAAAAGGGAATAAAGGAAGGAAAGAAAGAAGAAATACAACATTTATGAAGTAATTGCTAAGTGTATAGCCCTGTGCTAAATGTTAGGGATACAAATACAAGAAATTTCAGCTAATTAAGGAATTGTCCATCAGTGGGGGAATGACTGAACAAGTCATGGTATATGATTGTAACAGATTACTAAGAAATGATGAGCATGATGATTTCAGAAAAACTTGGAAAGACTTACATGAACTGGTGCAAAGTGAAGTGAGAAGAAACAAAATAAGTGTATAGAGTAACAACAATATTTTTTGATGAACTGTGAATGACCTAGTTATTTTCAGTAATACAGTGATCCATGACAATCTCAGAGACTCATGATGAAAAATACCATCTGCCTTTAGAGAAAAAACTGATAAGAGTCTGAATGCAGACCAAAAAAAAAAAAAAAAAAAAGGAAGAAACTTCAGTTATGAATCAGATGGAGTGCTCCTGTGGTCCTTAGGGTATGGTAGCAAAATGGATTGTAATTGGTAATACCTCTTCCTCAATGTCATTTCCAGTGATGATTATGATATCAGTTTTTCAGGTTGAATCATTTAACACTAAGCATCAAGGACTTCAGGAATAAGAATTTTCTTTTTGAGTCTTCAGTAACTGTAACTGAAGCATCTTCACAAGCAGTGACCAGCCTGCTTCACCCAGAAGTTGCAACCAAGGATGATGGCTGGAGATGGATCATTTGGAATTCCATCATATTAGAGGATAGGAAACAAGGATTGGATCTCTGGTTTCCCTCTTAAGGGGAATTCCCAGATGAGAAAACTCTCTTGGTCAATGTAAGTCAACTCCTCTGTAATTCGTAGTCTTAGGTTGTTGCCTAAAGCACTGAGAGGTGATGTGACTTACCCAGAGCTACATACAGACTCACACAAGTCAGACCTTAAACCAAGATCTTTAAGCTCCTTACTACGTACATTGCCTTTCTTACGTTCAAAAGAAATGTTCAAATATCATACCACAAAGCAAGTCTAAATTTCTGCAAAGAGGAAAGCTTATAAGCAGAGAGCCAGCATTTGATATTCACACCCCTAAATTTATGCCCTAAAGAAAAAATGAGAGCTAAGGCCAAACAGAATCAGCCTCCTATGAGTACTCACACTCTATGGAAGTGGGGCTACCCCTTCTGCTTCTTTCAGCTAGAAGTCATCTCACCTCTTTAAATAAATGTCAACTCTTATTAGGTCTATCATAATTCTCTTTAAGTCTATATGTAGCCTAAGAGAGTTGCTTTTTAAATGCCATTGTATGTTATAGAGTAATGAAGAAGAGAGTGTTAGGAAATAGAATGATCTCAAAGCAAGGTAAGTATTAATTGATGAAAGTTGGGTAAGTGCTCAGGTGACAGATAGTTCCATCCCAAAGAAAATGAGGGACTGGAACAGGGAAAAAAGAGAGGCCAGAAATGGTACATCCAGAATCCCAGGGGAGCATCTTGTTTAAATTGTTAAAGAAAAAGAAATAAAATCTGAGAAAAGATAGAGGGACAGAAAAGAGCAGGGACTGGTTTTCTTTCCTTTCTTTGTAACTCCAGCATTTAGCACTCTGCTTAGCCTAGAGTAGAAGCTTAATTGGCGTATGATCACTTGACTTGATATCCTGAAAAGAGCCCATGTAACAAGTCAAAGTGAAGATAGAACAGAAAAAAAGGATCTCCCAAAACCAAAGTCAGGGACTCCAACCAAGCTGGTTAGTAGAAGTGGGTGTGAGGTGATTATATTCTCTTCCTATAACTAAAGAGTTGAACTTCGAGCTCAGATAGGAAAGTCATGAGGACTCCAGAGAAACAAGAACATTGGTTTTGGAGGCTGATACTTTGAGTTTGAGTCCTAAGTTTGCCAACTTGAGCAACTATCAAGTTCCTTCACCTCTTTGAGTCTCTGTAACCTCCTATGTATAATTGCAAAGGTTGATTAACTTGTCTTTAAGTTCCCCATCAGCCTTGACATTTTATGAAACCAATAAAAATGGAGTAGAAGGAAGATAAGAACTAAGGGAGTGAATGATCATTGGTGAGAATCATGAAATCTCATAGTTGGAAGAGACCTCAGAGGCCATGTTTGAGCTTTTACCCCTCCATAGAAAAGAAAATCCTCCTAAGCCATCTAGCAGAAAATAGGACGGTGAAAAATTAAACTTCCTGGTTCCAATTTACCTTTCTGTGCTTATAATCTACCCCCTTTCATGCATGCCTTAGTGTAGCAAGATTGGCCTTCTCTCACATGGCATCCCATTTTCCATCTCCATCCTTTGCTTAGACTGTGTTCTGTCCCTGACACTTTTTCCGCATCTTAGAATCCTCAACATCCTCCAAAACTCTCACTACCTTATACTTAAGGAATTCCTAATCCTCCCAGCTGCTAGTGTCTTCCCCTTAAAATTACCTCATATGTGTTTTGTATATCTTTTGGGTATATTTATATAAATTAACTAGCATTTATTAAGCACCTCCTATGTGCTAGCTATTGACCTTAAGCACTGGAGATAATAAACACAAAGAATGGAATAATGCCTATTGGCAAGGATTAAGTGTGACCATGCTGTCTCTCCAGTTAGAATGTAATATCCCTGAAGGCAGGAACTGTTTTATTTGTGTCTTTGCATGTCCAGCACTAGCACTTTACAGAGTACACAGTAAGCATTGAATGAATACATTAGTTAATAAAGATTTAATACATTCTTTGTTGATTGATAAGGTTGGGAATGCATGAGCTATGTTTCATCATAGAATTCTTTGTGAGCTCTAGAATCATTCTGCCAAGTAAGTGTGTGGTTGTGAACAAGTGTGGGTGTGGGCATAGGAGTGCATCTGTGTGGGGCATGTTTTGTACGTGTCTGTCTCATGTCCTTGCCCCATTTGGTTTTCTCTGTAGCTACAGACAGTGGTTATTTTATAGAGGCATTAGTCATTTTATCTACAACTGAGCAAATGAGATCCTGCTGGCATGGTGGAAACTTTGGGAGTTCCTTCACTTTTACCATTTGTCACACACACACAAAAGAAAACTAGGGAGAAGGGGTAAGGAAGGGACAAAAAAACACACACATATGCACTCACATACACACACATACACATTTGCACAAACATTAAGGCTTCTTCTGTCCTTGGATCTGGACTAAAGGATAGATTTCAAGTTCCAAATTAAACAAATACACTGTCAATGGGTTGTTCCCAAGCATCCTTCTGAGGTCTTTAGAACACCCCAACCATCTGGTCTCGGATGGGAGTTCTGGTTCATCCTAGTGGGAAGAGCTAGAGTGACCTGATTTTTCAAATAAACTTATTACAGAATTAGTTATTTGGAACATCCCTGGCCAGTGTCAAGAACCAAGATCCTCAACATGGAGTTACAAATAGGAGTTAATAGGATAGTAGGATCCTATATGTGGAGCTAGGAGTCTCACCCTTTCGTTTTACAGGTAAGAAAACTGAGGCCCAGGGATGTTAAGGGAAAAATTTAGGGAAAAAAGCAGGATCATAGGATCATAAAGGAACCATAGAGGCCATCTTGTACAACCCTCACATTTTACAGATGAGGAAACTGAGTCCTAGATTGGTTAAATTATTTCACTGAGGTCACAGACAGCATAATAACAGAAGCAGGATTTGAACATAGTAATTGACTAATTCTCCAAAGTACACAGCAATATTTAGTTTTTCCATGACATTTTAAAATTTACAAAGTCCATTCCTCAAGACAACCCTGTGTAGCCAGTGGTATAATGATTATCATCCCCATTATCCTGATAAGAAGACTGAGGTTCAGAAAGATGAAAAGGTTTGACCAGTCACACAACTCATGAGTGGTAGTACCAGAACTCTTCGTTGTCATTCAATGCCCCCCTCCTTTCCCTCCCACACAGGCTCTCTATAAGAAGTCAGCCATCTGTAGAAACATTGGGTAATCAAGGCCCAGTTGGCTCATCCAAGAAGATGCCAATGATCCAAGTTTCCAACACAGTATTTATTTAAGGACAGCAATCCAGACAGACTCTCCCAGGGGAAGAAAGGTTGCCCTCGGTCAGTTCATGGAGACTTTTTGCAACTTCAAAGACAGCCAGGCTGGAACACACAGCCGTCTGGGAGAATCCCTCTCTGAGTCACTGGGAAGTTGGATGGTGTTTCTTGCTTCCTTCTCCAGATGAAGGAATTGAGCCTTGGAGAATAGAACTTGACTCTAGACCACCCATTGGGTCCTTTGCTTTAGCCAAAAGCTTCAACCAGTCAACAGAGAGAATGTTTTTAGAACTACCAACCCTCAAATGGAAGCAAAGAGTAGTGCCACCCATGTCTGGCAGCCTTTGTGGTATGACTTGAAGACTGCCAGTGAGGGACAGCCCAGCACTTCTCAAGGTAGCCCATTTCCCTTTTGGATACCTTTGATGGTTAGGAAATTTTTTATTTGATTTGTTTTCTGAAAGGCAGCTTAAGCAGAGACAATGATAGATACCTTTGAAATGCTGCTCGCCCATTTCCAAGGGAAACTGATCTTGAGAGGAGCAGAAGGGCCACAAGACTCAGAAGTCTTTTTTATAGTCTCTGCTTGGCATACTAGACTAGAATTATATATTTCCCTTTCTCTATACATATTGATGATGGAGCAAATGTTTTTTTTTAAATTCAGAACAAAAAGCTGCTTCCCTGGTAGCTACCCATTTAAGAAGTGAGCATCACCCTTAACTTATACTTGCCAGTTTGACTCCTCCTCACCAAATGTTCATTACACAAAAGATCATCACAGAAAATGAATAGTGAGTAAACTCCTTCCAAAGCAAATTGCACACTGAAATGAGGGAGAGTACTAGAAAATGCACAGAATAAATAAACTCTCCTGCTAGAAGTGAGACATTGTGCAGCAATTCCCTGAAGTCTCTAGAGAGGCAAACTAGAAATTAGGGACATAAGGAGGAGCCAATTTCCCCTTCACATCTTCTCCTTCCAAAATCTCTATCTCTGTCTCTCTTTCTCCATCTCTGTCTTCTGTTTCTATCTTGTCTCAGTTCATCTGGATTTAGTCTCAGAAAGACCCTGACATTGTTTTGTTTCTCAAAGAAGAAAAAGAATATCTCTCTTCTCCAAAGCTCTCACAGCAATTCTTCCCCTCTTATAGTTATAAAACATTGTCTTAGCATTCTATCCACCAATTAGGAGCATCTCATGCCCCAGAGTTGACTAGAGACCCTGCTTCCATGTATTAAATAATAAAAGAATAATTTTTCCTATACAAAGCATTTTCACTTTACCAGGATTCTGGAGATTCACAAATCATCTCTATCTTGAAAGAGACGAACAAATAAAACCCCTTAATTTTCAACTGCTTCTTCTTCTAATTCCTTTCCTGTGGCCTTCTTTACCACCCTAATGACCAGCTTTTCTCCATGAAATTTCTTTTTTCGCATAATATGTCGTAACAATTCTCAATATACGTTTTCCAAAAATTTAAAATCCAAATTGCCTCCCTCCCTCCCTTCCCTCTCCTCTCCTGAAGATGGTGAGCAATTTGACCTGGGTTATACACGTATTATCATGCAAATCTTACGTCTAGATTATCTACCAAATTTCTAAAAAGAGTCATTTTCACTCTCTGCTTTCCTTTCCTAATTGCTCAGTCAGTATTCATCCTCTTGGATTGAAGGTTGTGCCTTCTCAGACTAGTGCAGCTAATGTTTCAAAAGCCATTCATGATCTATGAATTGCAAAATAGCAGACTCTCCAAATTTTTGAGGCAGAAGGGCTTCAGCAGCCACGTAGACCAGTAGCTCTCAAAGTGTGGTCTGGGGACTCCTAAGGGTCCCCCAAACCCTCTCCATTATTCAAAATACTACTAAATTGTTTTAATATATAATACAATAGGCATGGATAGATATAACCCATATAAACGAAAGGGCTTTGGAGTAGTTCTTAATATTTTAATATTTGGAGTCCCCAAACAAAAAAGTTTGAGAACCATTGATCCAGACCAACCTATTCTTGAAAGAGAAAATGGAACAGTTTAAGCACTCACTTAGAGGGAAGCTAAGTGGCACAGTGGATAAAGTGCCCAGACTGCAGTCATGAAGACTCATCTTCCTGAGTTCAAATTTGGTTTTACACACTGACTTACTAGCTGTGTGACCATGGGGAAGTCACTTGATCCTATTTGCCTCAGTTTACTCATCTATAAAATGAGCTGGAGAAGGAAATGGAAAACCACTTGAGTATCTTTGCCAGGAAAACTCCAAATGGAGTCACAAAGAGTCAGACATGACCAGAAAAAAATAAACAACCAAATTGGAGGATATAGTTCCTTATGTACAAGTCTGACTATGTCTCCTATTCAGTAATATCAAGTAATTTCCTAGTGCCTTTAAGATCTCATAGGAGCGGGGCTCAGTGGATTGAGAGCCAGGCCTAGAGACGGGAGGTCCTGGGTTCAAATCCGGCCTCAGACACTTCACAGCTGTGTGACCCTGGACAAGTCCCTTGACCCCCATTGCCCACCCTTACCACTCTTCCACCTATAAGTCAATACACAGAAGTTAAGGGTTTAAAATTAAAAAAAAAAAAAGTAAAAAAAAAATCTCATAGACCCCCATTCTACCAAAAAGTGATCATCCCACCTTTGCATGAAGACCTCCATAGAGGAGGCACTCCCTACAGAGAGAAGTGGTTCAGAGACTGAACTTAGGACCAGAAAGACAAGGGTACTTAGTATCTGAATGATCTTGGGCAATTCATTTAATATCTCTGAATCTTCATTTTCTCCTCCCTAAATAGGATCCATCTCCTAGGGTGTTTCTTTCTTTTTTTTTAATTTTTATTTTGAATATTTTCCCCTAGTTACATATTTCATGTTCTTTCCCTCCTAGGGTGTTTCTTAAAATGAAGTCACATAGAAAGTCTGCTAGGGATGGGCATCATCATCATCACCATCATCATTGGAATGCCTTCAGTACTGAGGGTACAAAGCATTTCCCCAAGTAAATTGGAAGCTCCTCAAGGGCAGGAGTTTTGCCTAAACTTATTTTTATCTCCCCTCCAGAGCTGAACAGACTCAAGGCTCAGGAAACACTTGTTTAACTTGTTAGACTTAAGGGTTGCCTTCTGACTAGAAGACTTTATTTCAAATATTGGCTCTGACATTTACCACCTGTGTGAAGTGAAGCAAACCAGTTACCCTATGTGAGTCTTCGTTTATTTATCTATAAAATGGAAGACTTGGACTCTGTGACTTTTAAGGTCCCTCCAACTCTGTATCAGTGATCCTAGGCCACAATCTCCCTGACTCAGTTTCTTTATTTGTAAGTAAAAGATCTTTGACTCACTGGCCTTCCTTACAGCTCTAAATAAATGCTCAAGGGTCCCAAAGCCTACTCTCCCTGACCTCCTTTGCCTTATCTGAACAAGGGTTGGATTCCACCCACTGGCCTCTTTTGGAAAGAGAAGAGTGCCTGTGGCAAATGCCAGGGCTTTACCCTCCCTCCTCTCCAGGCCTTGGAGGGTTAGTGGGCCCCTTGGGACTGGGTCCAAGCTCAGGGCTTTGAAATGAAAATGCAAACAGAAAATCTCTTCTCCTTTGCTGGGTTTCTGGATTCCTTTTGATATGTACCCATGAATATTCAGGCTCAGCCCTCCCACCCCTACCTCTCAATCTGGAGCATCCCTGAGGGATTTCACAGGCCTGAGTGAAAAGTGTCACTCCTCTGTGGGCTGCCCAGCCTGCTTTCATCCCTGGACATTAGAGGGAGGAGGCCCATGGATATGCTGATGGTCTCTCTGTCTCCATTGCAATCTGGCTCTTTCTTCATTTGGGGGCTGATCTGAGAGAGGGAGGAGGGGCAGGGACCAAACCCCAGCCCACCTCTGAAAGTCCCCTCTGTCCCAGAGCAGCCTCCCCCAGAAGCATCCCTGGGTCTTTCCAGTCTTTGAACCGCCTGCTCCTATTTTGAATCAGACATGATGGCCCTGCCCTGGATGCTGAGGATCCACCTTTTCAAAGACTTGCCAGGCCTGGCAGTCAAAAGTGGAGAATTTCTCCCTCCCTCCCCTCCACCCCCATCCTGGATGGGTTTGGGAGCACAGGATGGTCTTTTCATGGCTGCTTCCAGCTATCTGTGTGGGACCCCTTCCTTTGTCCTTGGCTGAGTCTGGAATTACTGGAGGACTGGCTGTAAAGATGAGGAGGATGGATGTCAGGCATTGGGAAGCCCAGAAAAGGCTCCCCTTTGCTCTGTTGTGTTGGGAAGAGCACTGGTTGGTTCTCCCTTAGACCATAGGATTGGAACATTGAAGGGAACTGTGACCCACTTTTTTATTTTCCAGAAGAGAAAACTGAGGTCAAAAGAAATGAAAGAATTCAATCAAGGTCAAAAAAGGGGTAAGTGGGCAAGCCCTGATTTGAACTCAGGTCCTCTGATGCCAAATAGGGCACCCTTTCCATTCTACCTGCTAGTACCCTACCACCCTCCAGCCCCAAACTCACAAACCACTCCGTAGCTATTACATATATACCTATACAGTATACACAGTGGCACTTCTCCTAGAGTGTGATCTTGGGGACATAAATGATTTCCTTTTGAATTCCCCAGAAACCTATTGTTTTCCAAATTGAGAAAATGAGGCCCAGGGAGAGGAAGTGACTTGTCCAAGGGAGGACAACTAATTAGTAAATGACACAAGCTAGGATTTCACTCTAATTGAGAGGACCTGAGTTTAAATGGGAGTTTTATTATTTGCTGCCTGAGTCACTTATAGGCCTTCTCTGAGTCTCACTTTCTGTGAAACAAGGGATTTGAAACAGATAATATCTAAAGTCCCTTTCAACCGAGAGCCTAAGAAACTGCATCTGCATAGAACCTGGGTTCAAATCCAGATGCTGCAGCTTATTAGCTGTGTGACTTTGGGCAAATCACTTCCCCTCACTGGACCTATTTTTGCATCTGAAAAATAAAGGGATTAGACTTAGGACTCATGTGATCTCTTCCAACTTCAGGTGTCTGGCCCCATTTTTTTGTCTATACTAACCATAACTCCCCATAGAATGGGAGATCCTGAAGATCAGGGGTCAACCTTCTACTCTGTGTCCTCATCATCTTGATGGTGTGCTACCATTTGGCCAAGATGACAAATGGAGGAGAATAATGGAGCTCTACATAATGGTCCTACCATTGTGGAAAGAATTTTGAAATTTTGCCCCTCACCCCCAATTATTACTATTGCCTGCCCCTTGACCCAGCTACCCCATTACTAGGGAAAGGCTGCCTGTAGAAGATGGGATTTCAATTCAGACTTGAAGGAAACCAGAAGATCCAGGAAGTAGAGATGAGCTAGGAGAGAATTCCAGGCATAGAAACAGCCATAGGAAATGCCTAGCCAAAAGATGTGGAGCATCTTTTTTTTGTAGGACAGCAAAATGGTCAGCGTCACTGCATTGATGACCACATTGGGGTGGGGTGGCCTCAGGTGTAAGAAGACTGGAAATAAGTGTGAGAGGCAGCAGGTGATGAATGGATTTGAATGCAAAAAATAAAGATTTTGCATTGGATTCTGGAGGAGACAGGGAGCCACTGCTGTTCATTGAGTAGGGGAGTAATACAGTCTGACCCGAGTTTCAGAAAATTACTTTGGCTGTTGGGTGGAGGATGGACTGAGTGGGGAGCTATGGCTGTATATGACTATATGTCCAGGAGTGACGTGATGAGGTTCTGCACCAGGGTGGGGCAATGTCAGAGGAAAGAAAGGGATGGAGTCAAGAGATAACACACAGGTAAAGTTGATAGGCCTTGGCACGAGGTTAGAAATGAGGGGGAGAGAGACAGACAGACTGACACAGACACAGAGAAACAGAGAGAGGAAGAGAGAGAGGAAGGAAAAGAGAAAAGGAGTCAGAGAGACAGAGAGAAGTCAAATAAAAACTTGCTGTAAAGACTTTTCTCAGTTAACTAGTTCCCTTTTACTCTCAACTGTATTGTATTTGTTTGTACAGAAACTTTTTTTTTTTTAATTTTTATAATCAAAACTATCCACTTAATGTCCTGGGATCCTCTCTATCCTTTGTTTGGTCATGAATCCTTCCCCTGATTGTTGTGAGACTCAAATACAAAGTTATTTGCAAACTTGAAAGTTCTATATAAACTATAGAAAATAAAGTTCTATATATGGCAAATGTTACTTTGGCACTAGAGTAAAGAAGGCATCATAGCTCTAAAGTGGGGACATCTTATCCAACTCCCACATTTTACAGATGAAGAAACTGAGGCACAGTGGCCCAGAGTAGGCAAGAGACTTGATGAATATCACACAATCAGACCACATGGGAGGCAGGTATTTTAATACAGGAATTGCATCAGTCAACCAATGATTCAGTCAACAACTACTTTGTGTCAGGCAGTGGAGATACAAAGGCAAAATCAAGATGGTCGATGCCTCAAAGAGTTTGACATTCTTTCCATTGAAGATGACAAGCAAAGGTGTCTCTAAAAGTTCAAAATTTTAAATTGCGGGGGCAGCTGGGTAGCTCAGCGGATTGAGAGCCAGACCTAGAGACGGGAGGTCCTCAGTTCAAATCCAGCCTCAGACACTTCCCAGCTGTGTGACCCTGGGCAAGTCACTTGACCCCCATTGCCTACCCTTACCACTCTTCTGCCAATACTATGTATTGGCTCCAAGACAGAAGGTAAGGGTTTAAAAAAAAAATTTTTTTTAACTGCATTAAATCTTTTAGGAGGCAGCTAGGTGTAGTGATGGATAGAGCACTGGGCTGGTCCGGAAGCTTAAATCTGACTTTAGACACTTAGTAGCTATGTGACCCTGGGAGAGTTATGTATAATTAGAAAATCTTGAGCCCTTGGACTACATCTCCCAGCATCCCTTTCTTCCTTCATCCCCACCTTGCATGCTTACGTTGTTTGTATATAGTTGGGTGTTACTCCACCTCTTGCTCTTCTTTTTCCCAGTGTGTGGCTGGGTTAGCTGCCTTTTTTGCTTTCCTTTTTTGCTTCAAGTTATTATTAATAAATTTATTAAATGTGATACTTGGAGTATTTGGATATTAATTTTTAATCTTGCAGTTATCTAACATCGTTTGCCTCAATTTTCTCAACTGTAAAGGGATAATAGCAGTATCTACCTCATACTGTTGTTGTGAGGATGAAGCGACATAATTGTAAAGCTCTGAGGGCAGTAGCTGCCACACAGCACATAGAGGTGCTATATAAATGTTAGCTATTATTATTATTTGTAAAATGAGATGCTCATACCTCCCAGGGTTATTGTGAAGATCAGATGAGATAATAATTGTAAAGTGCTTAGCACACAGTAGGTGCTATATAATATTATTATTGTCAATGAAAACTAATTAATATTAGAGCAGGCATGGGGCTAAGCCTTAGGCATATCAAGATACAAACAGTAGTTCACAGTCTAATCAGGGGACATCATGCAAGCAATTATTTACAAACAAGATACATACAATCCAAGAGGGAGGCAATTTTAGGGGGAAAGGAATTAGCAGAAAGGAAGGGACTGACTGTCTTTTGCAGAAGATGAGACCTGAGCTAAATCTTGAAGAAAGGTAATTTTCAGCAAAATTCTGAGCATAAGAGAGGAACAAAAAATGAGCTAAAATAATGGTTGGAGCCACACTCTATCTCCCTTCTAGCTTTTAGATGATATAGTGGATCAAGAGCTAGATCAGGAGTTGGGAAGATCTAAGTTCAAATTCTGCCTCTGGATGTGTGGTTCTGGGCAAGTCCTCTTCTATAAAAATGGAGATAATATTAGTACCAACTCCCAGGGTTGTTGGGAGGCTAGAATGAAATAGTTTTTTTAGTCACTTTGTAAATTGTAGAGGACTCTATAAATGTTGAGCTACTGTAATATTTATTTATTTTTGCCTTTGTGTATTCTATGAGCCAAATTGTAGTATTCTCCATTCTTTGAACTCTGTGCTCTCTTTTCTGCTTTTATCTATTCATTCAAGGCATTTTTCCATGCCTCCACCCTTACTTTTACCTCTCAAAATTCTTTACTTCCTTCATGACTCATCTCTGGCAAACTTGTCAGATCTTCTCCATTACTGGAGCTCCCTGACAGCCCCATTTTCTTTCTTTCTTTTTTTTTAGAGCTAATATGAATTTCCTTATTTGTTTATTGCACTCAAATTCTGTTATCTCCTACTCTCCCTTTCCTCCTCACACTAGAGATGGTATAATTTAACAGAAAGCTGTACATATATATATATATATATATATAATTACAACTTCCTTATTTCAGTTTATCACTTCTTCCTCTGGAGGTAGACATACATAAGTCATTCTTCAAACAATATTTCTGTTGCTGTACATAATGTTCTCTTGGTTTGGCTCATTTCACTCTTCATGTAGTTCTTTGCATGTTTTTCCAAAATTAATCTGTTTATAATTTCTTACAATGTAATCATATTCCATCACGATCATATGCCCTAACTTGTTCAGCCATTTCCCAATTGATGAATATCCCCTCAATTTCCAGTTCTTTGCCACTACAAATAGAACTACTATAAATATTTCAGAACATAAAGCTTCTTTTCCAATTGCCCTGATCTCCTTAGGAAATAAACCTAATAGTGGTATTGGTAGCTCAAAAGGTATTCAGTCCCATTTTCATTGTGCTAGCCTTGTCGTTGCATGAATTTCCCATCCCCTGCCCCTAATAAATGTAAGCTTGGACCCAGGAAATGTTTCTTACTGGTCCTTGCATCTCTAGTGCCTAGCTCAGTGCCTAAGACATAGGAAATTCTTCTTAAGTATTTCTTAATTTCTCCCCTTCTTTGTAGAGGTTGGGAATTCTGCTTCTCCTATGCTGTCAGACTAAATTAAAGAGTTGGTTAATTTTGTTGAGCTGGTTTTCATCACAAGGACTTCTGATATGACAGAGAAAAACCTTGGAGTAATTTTTGAGAAGAAACATTTGCAATGTATGCCAAGTTTCTATTAGAGAATTTGTTTGAAAAATGTACAGCCTCTTCTGAAATAGGAACCAGCAGTCAGACAATAAAGAAGTGCCACTTTGAGCTTGAAGAAAGTGACAAGTGATTCATGTTGGTCAATATTCTGACCAACTGCAAGCCAGATTTCTGAGTTTTCTGCTGGCAGTTGCCAGTTATCATTACCCTCCTACTAATGTCATTGCCCCTCTGTGTATTTATCAAGTCCTGGCCTCTCAGATTCATAGATATATTCATTTGGGGGTGGTTTTACTTTTTGGTTCAGATAGCGAAATCCTTGAGGACTTGTTGCTGATGATCTTTAGAAAGCAATTACCTAATTCAGTGCAATTCACATTTCTGAGATGCCCCATTGGAGGGTAAGGTAGCTCCTACTATGGAAGAGGACACTACATGAGTTAAGGGTCCCTGGCTAAGAGCAAGAATGTATAACAGCATCATGGACCATTTCCCACTTTCTGCTCTGAGGGCTCATTCGCAATCATCTTCTTATCATGCAGCCTACTACTATTCTCAGGGTTGATTCCTCACCCCTGTAATAACAGAAGGAGAAGCTAGTTCTGATCCCTTAAGAGAAAAAGAGAAGGATCAAATCAATAAAACAATGGTTCCCCAGTGAGGTTCTGACATATCAGCAAAGAACCTATGGTCAATTCCTGAGACTAGGTTTCAATAATGAAGTTATGTTCATTATTGGTTATTATTATATTATATTTTCAATATCATATCATATCATTATCATAATATATTCATTCAATAATGAATGTGTAAGTTTCCATTGGCAGAATGATGGAATATTGGGTCAAAAGGCTTGTCAGAGCCACAATATTACATGTAAATAGTTTCTAGTCTGCTGGCATCTATTTGGACTTCACTTATGCAAAAGATTTTCAAATGATCTTTCTCCATGATTATCAATAACACAATGGAAAGTGGCAATACATACAGGAAGATACTTTATGTCCAATAATGCATCAGGAACTATCTGTAGGGTTATTTGAACCCTGGTATAACTATCACTTAAAATTTCAAGACTAATCCTGGGGCAAAATACACCCTGTCTCCAGCAGGTGGCAGTATCCTAGCACTGGCTATCTTCTACCCAGAAGGGAACAGCAAGAAGAAATTCATATTCAATGACAACTCCATTTAAGTAGCACTTTCCTGGCTGAGGAAAGAGAGGCTTAATTGTCCTCAGGTGAAATGCCAGTTCTTGTGAAATGGTCAAGATCACCAGATCAAAGAATCCAGGAGTTAGAGGGGACCTCATGGACCAACCAGTTCAACCTACACTTAGCAAAGAATCTTATCTGGAGCATTTCCAACAAGTGACCATCCAGCCTTTGATGGAAACCCTCTAAAGTCTTCTCCCACTATCTCTCCAGGCAGTCCATTCCACTCTAAATATGGGGAATTCCCCCACCACCAACATCAAGTAAAAATTGTCCTTTCTGTAGCTTCAACTCTCTACTCTGAATCTCTTCATTTTCCCTGCCAGCAAAGGTCAACTAGGTCTTCCCAAGTCTTAAGCCCAGGCCTTTAAGACTCCAAAACCAATTCTCCATCTGTTATACCACATTGTCTCTTTAGTTGTACTTAAATCTAATAGACTAGAATTCTAGTTCAACAATAAAATCATTGGCTCCATTTATTTTTTCCATGATTCAGAGCAAATAAAATCCCATTTCCATATAATGGCCTACCAGATAACTAAAGACAACCTTCCTGCCCCCAATCCTCTAAGTCTCCTGTTCTACAGTCTAAATACCCCTAATTCATAGAATCAAAGATTTGAATTTAGTTCATAGGATCAGACTTAGAGCTGAAAGAAACCTCAAAGGTAATTGAGTCCTTATTTCATAGAAGAGGAAACTAAGACCCAGAGGGGTTGTGTCTTACCTAAAGTAACAAAATATTAAATCTGAGAGCTGAACCCAGATCTTCTAACTCAAAATCAAGAAATATTCTCATTTCACCATGCTGTTGATTATTATAAAGAATGGTATCCAAAGTCTTCTTCTTATAGGTTACAGGAAGTTACTATTTTGTTCAAAGAGAGTCAGAAAATAGCAAAAATGAATTTTGGTCAAAATTGCAAATTTGGTCAAAAAAGCAAAAAATTGGGTCAAGTGCCCCTGCAATTGAATTCAAATATCACACTGTCATTAAATGAGATGTCAATACAACTAGAAGCCATGTAGTATTCTGATGGCCCCAGTTCCCATGGATTCAGTTCTCATCTCTACCATGCCTCTGATTATCACATTGCTTTATGAAACCTTAACCTCTCTGCTGACCTCCAGCTTTGAATCTCCAAATGCCCATTGGACATCTCACACTGGATGTCTTGTTGCCATCTTAAACTCTTCATGTCTGAAATAGAACTTATCTCCTTCCTCTTTACCACGTACATGAACCCTCCTCTCTTCCTAACTTTCCTATTACAATAAATGGCACCACCACCTTTGATCAGTCATCCAGGCTCACAATCTACATATCATCCTCAACATCTCACACTCTCATCTCCCTTCTTAAATCATTTGTCAAATCCCCCAAAAGAGAGGGGTAAATAGTAGAGGACACCAAGAGAAACTTGAATGAATAGGAAAATAGTATATTCTATTACACACAAAGAGGGCATGGGAAGGGGAGGGGAGGAATACTATTAAGAAAGAGAGGAAGAGAGCATTAAGAGGTTATATTTAAACCTTACTCTCAGAGGAATTAACCCTGAGAGGGAAGAATAGCTACATCCATTGGGATATAAAACCCTATCTAACCCTACTGAGAAAGTCAAAAGAGATAAACCAAGGGGAGTGGGGAGGTCAAAAAAGGGAGGGGAGGAGAAGGGGGAGGGAATTCATTAGGCCTTAAAAATTAAAGAGGGGAATAATAAGGGAGGGGGTAGAAAGGGAAGTAAATCAAGGAAGGGGACAAGGGTTACTGGCTTAAAGCAAACCGCTGGTTTAAAAGGAAATAGTGTAAGAAGGAGGAGTAGAACTAGGAGAGGATACCAAAATGTTGGCGAATACACAACTGATAATTATAACTCTGAATATGAATGGGATGAACTCACCCATAAAATGGAAGCAAATAGCAGAGTGGATTAGAAACCAAAAGCCTACCATATGTTGTCTACAAGAAACACATATGAGGTGGGTGGACATACACAAGTTTAAGGTAAAGGGCTGGAGAAAAATCTTTTGGGCTTCAAATGAGAAAAAGAAGGCAGCAGTGGCTATTATTATCTCTGACAAAGCCAAAGTAAAAATAGATATGATTAAAAAAGACAGAGAAGGTCATTACATCCTGATAAAAGGCAGTATAAACAATGAGGAAATAACAGTGCTCAATATGTATGCACCAAGTGGCACAGCATCCAAATTCATAAAGGAGAAACTGGCAGAGCTCAAGAAGGAAATAGATAGTAAAACCATAATAGTGGGAGATCTAAATATTTCTCTTTCAGATCTAGATAAATAAAACCAAAAAATAAATGAGAAAGAGATAAGAGAGGTGAATGAAGTCCTAGAAAAATTAGATTTAATAGATATGTGGAGAAAAATAAATAGGGACAAAAAGGAATACACCTTCTTTTCAGCTGCACATGGTACATTCACAAAGATTGACCATGTAATAGGGCATAGAAACATTGTAAACAAATGCAAAAGAGCAGAAATGATAAATGTAACCTTCTCAGATCATAATGCAATAAAAATAATAACAAGTAAGGGCACCTGGACAGGCAAATCAAAAACTAAGAGGAAATTAAATAATATGATTCTCCAAAAGCAGTCAGTCAAAGAAGAAATCATAGAAACAATCAATAATTTCATTGAAGAGAATGACAATGATGAGACATCCTACCAAACTCTGTAGGATGCAGCTAAGGCAGAACTCAGGGGGAAATTTATATCCCTGAGTGCATTTATTAATAAATTAGAGAGGGCAGAGATTAATGAATTGGGCATGCAACTTAAAAAACTAGAAAGCGAGCAAATTAAAAACCCCAGATGAAAACCAAATTAGAAATACTAAAAATCAAGGGAGAAATTTAAAGAACTATTGAATTAATAAATAAGACTAGAAGCTGGTATTTTGAAAAAACAGATAAAATAGACAAAGTACTGGTCAATCTAATAAAAAAAGGAAAGAAGAAAACCAAATTAACAGTATTAAAGATGAAAAGGGAGACCTCACCTCTAATAAAGAGGAAATTAAGGCAATCATTAAAAACTATTTTGCCTAATTATATGGCAATAAATGTAGCAATCTAGGTGATGTGGATGAATATTTACAAAAATATAAATTGCCTAGATTATCAGCAGAAGAAATAGAATACCTAAACAATCCCATATCAGAAAAAGAAATTGAACAAGCCATCAAAGAACTCCCTAAGAAAAAATCTCCAGGGCCTGATGGATTCACAAGTGAATTCTACAAAACATTTAAAGAACAACTAATCCCAATACTATACAAATTATTAGATATAATAAGTAAAGGAGTCCTACCAAATTCCTTTTATGACACAAATATAGTACTGATTCCAAAGCTAGGTAGATCAAAAACAGAGAAAGAAAACTACAGACCAATCTCCTTAATGAACATAGATGCAAAAATCTTAAATAGAATACTAGCAAAGAGACTCCAGCAAATGATCAAGAGGATTATCCACCATGATCAAGTGGGATTTATACCAGGAATGCAAGGATGGTTCAACATTAGGAAAACCATCTACATAATTGACCATATCAACAAGCTAACAAACAAAAATCACATGATTATCTCAACAGATGCTGAAAAAGCCTTTGACAAAATACAGCATCCATTCCTATTGAAAACATTGGAAAGTATAGGAATAGAAGGACCCTTCCTAAAAATAATAAACAGTATATACCTAAAACCATCAACAAGCATTATATGCAATGGGGATAAATTAGAAGCCTTCCCAATAAGATCAGGAGTGAAACAGGGATGCCCATTACCACCTCTATTATTCGACATAGTACTAGAAACACTAGCACTAGCAATTAGAGGAAAAAAAAGAAATTGAAGGTAAAAAAATAGGCAATGAGGAGACTAAGCTATCACTCTTTGCAGATGATATGATGGTCTACTTAAAAAATCCTAGAGAATCAACTAAGAAGCTTGTAGAAATAATCAACAACTTTAGCAAAGTGGCAGGATACAAAATAAATGCACATAAATCATTAGTATTTCTATATATTTCCAACACATCACAGCAGCAAGAGGTAGAAAGAGAAACACCATTTAAAATCACCCTAGACAATATAAAATACTTAGGAATCTATCTACCAAAACAAACATAGGAATTATACAAACACAACTACAAAACACTTTCCAAACAATTAAAACTACATCTAAACAATTGGAAAGCCATTGATTGCTCATGGGTAGGACAAGCTAACATAATAAAAATGACCATTCTACCCAAATTAATTTACTTATTTAGTGTCATACCTATCAAACTACCAAAAAATTTCTTTGCTGAATTAGAAAAAACTATAACAAAGTTCATTTGGAAGAACAAAAGATCAAGAATATCAAGGGAAATAATGAAAAAAAAAACGTGAAGGAAGGGCGCCTAGCAGTACCAGATACTAAGCTATACTATAAAGCAGCAGTCATCAAAACGGTATGGTACTGGCTAAGAGACAGAAGGGAGGATCAGTGGAATAGACTTGGGGTAAATGACATTAGTAAGACAATGTATGATAAACCCAAAGAGCCCAATTTTGGGACAAAAATCCACTATTTGTCAAAAACTGTTTGGAAAATTGGAAAACAATATGGGAGAGATCAGGTTTAGATCAATATCCCACACCCTACACCAAGATAAATTCAGAATGGGTGAATGACTTGAATATAAAGAGGGAAACTATAAATAAATTAAGTGAACACAAAATTGTTTACTTGTTAGATCTCTGGGAAAGGAAAGATTTTAAAACCAAGCAAGAGTTACAGAAAATTACAAAATGTAAAATAAATGATTTTGATTATATCAAACTAAAAAGCTTTTGTACAAGCAAAAACAATGTAGCCAAAATCAGAAGGGAAACCACAAATTGGGAAAAAATCTTTATAACAAAAAACTCTGACAGGGGTCTAATTACTCAAGTATGCAAGGAGTTAAACCAATTGTATAAAAAAATCAAGCCATTCCCCAATTGATAAATGGTGTAGTATAGAGAAGGGGTCATATAGTTTTTTCAAGCTTTGACTAAGTTCCAAAAGCTGTTAGGAGTTTGGAATCTTGAGGAAAGGACAGTTGATTAGGGTCTCCTGTGGAGGGAGGTTGTCTGATCAGTCAAGCTGCCTCCTTACCTAGCTGTAGTATTGAAATTTAGCCTAGCTTTGATATATTTACTTAAGAAATTATTATTTTGGATAAACCCTTTATATCTTCCTTCCCTAATATTATTTCCTACCTTCCCTCCCTTACCTTATATGTCTGTGGAGTTAATAAGGAGAGTAATTAGAGAGGAGTTCAAAATCTGTGAAGGGTTAATTGTTATTTGACAATATTAGATATAGAGAAACTAGTCAATCATCATTTATTCCCTTTAGATAGCAATAGCATTTTGTAAGCTGAGTTAAAGGCTGGTCCTTATTCAGATTCCATCTCTGACTCCCTTCCCCAACCTGAGGTTCCTGAGACAACTGTTAGGGCTTTCCTTCAATCCACTTTCCTGACAAATCATCCTTTAAAGATAATAAACCGTTTTGTGTTTCAACAGACCTATTAGTATAATTTGTCTGTTAGTTATTAAGAGAGGGAAGAAGAGGGAAAGAACCAACATACTCTGGGCTTGAAGGGAAGCCGGTATCCATCTTGGAGGAAGGTGTAACTTCAAAACAAGTCCCTTCCTGTGAAATTAACTAAACCCTGTTTGTTAATTTCAGCTTAGTCTATTTCCCTCAGCTTGTGTTTGAGTCTAAGTCCCAGTCTGTAAGCCTGCTGTTTGTCTGTTTAGTTTAATTTCTCCTCTCCCTGAAGATCTCTGTTTCCCTTCTGTGTTATACTCCTGACTTCAGCCCTATTATATCCTGAATCTCCTTAATCCCAGCCTGCCTGTAACCTAGATTACCCACTTAGCAAGTCTCTGACAATCTCCTTTCAAATTCCCTTATCCCACACACCTTTCCTCAAATTATCCCCATTACATTCTGGCGAGCCAGATAGGAGTCAGAGATGGAGGCTGAGTAAGGACCAGTCTTTAACTCAGCTTACAAAATGCTATTGCTATCTAAAGGGAATAAATGATGATTGACTAGTTTCTCTATATCTAATATTGTCAAATAACAATTAACCCTTCACAGATTTTGAACTCCTCTCTAATTACTCTCCTTATTAACTCCACAGACATATAAGGTAAGGGAGGGAAGGTAGGAAATAATATTAGGGAAGGAAGATATAAAGGGTTTATCCAAAATAATAATTTCTTAAGTAAATATATCAAAGCTAGGCTAAATTTCAATACTACAGCTAGGTAAGGAGGCAGCTTGACTGATCAGACAACCTCCCTCCACAGGAGACCCTAATCAACTGACTTTTCCTCAAGATTCCAAACTCCTAACAGCTTTTGGAACTCAGCCAAAGCTTGAAAAAACTATATGACCCCTTCTCTATACTACAATGGGCAAGAGACATGAATAGGCAATTTTCAGATAAAGAAATCAAAACTATCCAATAAGCACATGAGAAAGTGTTCTAAATCTCTAATAATTAGAGAAATGAAAATCAAAACAACTCTGAGGTATCACCTCACACCTAGCAGATTGGCTAAAATGAAAGAGGGGGAAAGTAATGAATGCTGGAGGGGGTGTGGCAAAATTGGGACATTAATGCATTGCTGGTGGAGTTGTGAACTGATTCAACCATTCTGGCTGGCAATTTGGAACTAAGCTCAAAGGGCTATAAAAGATTGCCTGCCCTTTGATCCAGCCATACCATTGTTGGGTTTGTACCCCAAAGAGATCATAGATAAACAGACTTGTACGAAAATATTTATAGCCATGCTTTTTGTGGTGGCAAAAAACTGGAAAATGAGGGTATGCCCTTCAATGGGGAATGGCTGAACAAATTGTGGTATATGCTGGTGATGGAATACTATTGTGCTCAAAGGAATAATAAACTGGAGGAATTCCATGTGAACTGGAAAGACCTCCGGGAATTGATGCAGAGTAAAAGGAGCAGAGCCAGAAGAACATTGTACACAGAGACCAACACACTGTGGTAAAATAGAATGTAATAGACTTCTGTACTAGCAGCAATGCAATGACCCAGGACAATTCTGAGGGATTTATGGAAAAGAACTCTATCCACATTCAGTGGAAGAACTGCAGAATTGGAAGCACAGGAGAAAAATAACTGCTTGAATACATGGGTTGATGAGGACATGATTGGGGATGTAGACTTGAAACAACCACACCAATGCAACTATCAACAATTCGGAAATTGTTTCCGAATCAATTGTTTGATGACACATGTTAAAACCAGTGGAACTGCGCATTGGCTATTGGTGAGGAGGAGGTTGGTGGGTGAAGGGGAAAGTAAGAACATAAATCTTGTAACCATGATAACTTTTCTAAAAAATAAAAATTATTTTTAAAAAAAGGGATGCAAGGCCATCTACTGACAGGGTGATGGAAGTGAATCTGGGGATTTGGGAAAAAAAGAAAAGGGTAAGGGACACAGGAAAAGGGAACAGATAACAAAGCACCCCATTCCTAAGAACAAGGAGAATAATTCTGCTTTCGGAACTTCTAGAAAGAGGAAGAAAAACCCACATAAAAAAAATTTCCTTCTGGGTTCCTCTCACTACCCAACAAAATTATGGAAATAAACTGTTTTTGGTTTATAGGAAGTATTCCAAGGTCTCTAAGGAACTAAAGTTGAAGGTTACTCAAATGACAATAGCCAACTCAAGTCAGCATGCTGCAACACATTAAGATTGAGAAATTAATAGCATAGAAGAAAAAGTAAAAAAAAAAAAAAACACTCATCAGAAAGCTATAGAACCGGAGAATTGTAAGAGCCCTTGTTCTCTATTGGCCATGTCCGGAAATATAGAGAAAGTCCCCTGTACAGTGAGCCAATTCTGCTTGCTATGGGGGATCTGAGGAATGATCTAGAAAATAATGGCAGTAGGTAGGTAGGCATGGATGGACCACCATCCACCTTGATGGAGGGAACTCTAGAATATATGAGTTTATCGGTCCATCCAAGTTCTCATAGTTTAAAAGGTAGAGGAGACCTCAGAGATTATACATTTAAAGCTAGAAAGTAACATAGAAATTATCTATGCCAATTCTATAATTTAAGAGATAAGGAAAACAAGGGTCAATGAGGTTTAACTGACTTGCCCAAGGTCATCCAGGGAGTAATAAATATCAGAGACAAAATTTGAATCCAAATCCTTTGATTTTATGGAGATTGATTCTAGTGGAGAATTTTATTTAGATCAGGGGCTTTTAATTTGTATCCGTTAATTGTTTTAATATCTTGATAACTGTATTTCAGTATAATTGTTGAATTTTATAATATTTTATGTATGTAAAAGCATGATTCTGAGAAGAGGCCTATAGGCTTCACCAGATGGCTCAAGGAGTTCATAACACAAACAAAAAGTTTAAAATTGCTCTCTTTGATCAAAAGGGATTCATTTCTACTAAACTTAAATCATAGGAGCTCATTTATATTGAGCAATATCGGTCTCTAGACATGAGGAACTAAACATGATTTGATATTAGGAATCCAAAAAGTTTAGTGATTTCCCCCACAGCTTGGAAGTGGTCCACTGGGTACTCAGATCTAGTCTCCAGAAGTAATGTCCTGTACTCTTTCCAAAATCCTAGAGCTTAGTCCCTTTTGACTCATCCCACCCTCCTCATGTCACTGGGTCAGATAGGGGCTACCAATGCCATTCCAGAATTCTCACTATATATTGTATCTCATGCCCTAATTTAAAGTCCTAAAATGGATTCCCTCTTCATACCTACCTCCTGAAATCTGCCACTTTGAGGATTAGCTCAAGGATCACCTCTTTTTTTTTTAATTTTATTTAGTTAATTGTTTTAGAATATTTATCCATGGTTACATGATTCATGTTCTTTCCCTCCCTTCCTCCCACCTCCCTCTCATAGCCTGGGTTTTACACGTGTCATTGATCAAGACCTATTTCCATAATATTAATAGTTGCACTAGGGTGATTGTTTAGTGTCTACATCCCTAATCATATCCCCATCGACTCATGTGATCAAGCAGTTGTTTTTCTTCTGTGTTTCTCCTCCCACAGTTCTTTCTCTGAATGTGGATAGCGTTCTTTCTCAGATGTCCCTAGAATTGTCCTGGATCATTGCATTGCTGCTAGTACAGAAGTCCATTACATTTGATTATGCCACAGTGTATCTGTCTCTGTGTATAAGGTTCTCCTGGTTCTGCTCCTTTCACTCTGCATCAATTCCTGGAGGTCATTCCAGTTCACAAGGAATTCTTCTAGTTCATTTTCCTTTTAGCACAATAGTATTCCATCACCAGCAGATACCACAATTTTTTCAGCTGTTCCCCACTCAAAGGACATACCCTCTTTTTCCAATTTTTTGCTACCACTAATAGCGCAGCTATAAATATTTTTGTGCAAGTCTTTTTCCCTATGATCTCTTTGGGGGTATAAACCCAGCAGTGGCATGGCTGGATCAAAGGGCAGACAGTCTTTTAAAGCCTGTCTTTAAAGGTCCAAATTGCCTTCCAGAACGGTTGGATCAATTCACAACTCCATCAGCAATGCATTAATGTCTCAAGGGTCACCTCTTGAGAAGCCTTCCTTGGTCCACTCTCGCCTTCCCCTCACCACCCCATTCCAAGATAAATCTAAAAAAATGGGTGACAAAAATCTATCAGAAACCACAGCTGCTTCTGAAAGATCACTCTGGGTAAAGGGAAGAATAGGGACCTGGGGCTCCCCCACATTCTAGTCCCCAATCCTTCACTCTCTGGCTGAGCAGCCTTGAACAAATCCCTTCCCTTCCCTTCCCTGGACTTTAGTTTCCTCTCTAAAATGAGGAAGGAGGGTGATAGTGAACTTCTCTTGAGGGTTTCTGAGATTCCTTTCAATTCTCACAAACTCCCAAGGAAGGCTTTCTGTGTGTCATCAAAGGGGTACAAGCATAGGATTTCAGATCTCAGAGGTGGTATGACAAGTCAAACAGTGGTCCTCTCCAAGTAGGAGCAGTCAAATCAGGTTTCACTGGAAAGGTCCTGTCACATTCCTCTTTACAGCTGATTAATATGCTTTGGCTCAGAAAGCCGTCAGGCTGGTACTGAGATTCCAGCACACTGAGAACCTTGGAGATTCAACAGCTCAGTTCATGGGACACTTTCAAGTTTCTCTATTCCCACAGAGACACAGTTGAGGGTGGGGAAGGCAGCTAACTTGGAATGTTAATAGCAGTCACCTGTGTAACTGAGAAGAGGGAAAACATTGAGTTGAATATAAAAGACTTAGCACAGCAGGTGAAAATGTACAGGCAAAAGAAAGACCGAATTGTATTTTCTTAGCATTTTCACAGTGTGTTAAGGTCTGCTAAGAATTTTCCTGACAAAATTTCCTGAGAGCTAGGCAGTGATGAGGTTATTGTTTCCATTTTACAAATGAGGAAACTGATGTTCAATGAGGCAGGGATGAGACTTGCCCAAGATCACACAGCTAGAAGGTGACACTAATTATATTCAAACTCAAGTCTCCTGACCCCAAATCCAACACTTTCTTATGTCCAAAGACCAGCCTAGATGAGTTCAGAGATGTTCAACCCCAAGTTATTTGCAAAGGAATGTGGTTTGGTTTTTTTTAGGTTCAACAACTCTCAAAGAATGTCTGCTATATCTTACAGGAGTCACAATCTGCATAAGTGAAGGGAATACTCACACTGAGGAAGGCTTGAAGTATTGAATAATTTCTGAACATATGAGGTACCATTTCAATAATCCAGTTGTGGCCATTTTGTCTTCTTAATAAACCCTGTCTCTCTTGCCTAAGTCTTGAACCCTTTAATACTGAACAACATCCCCCTTAATGTTATTCTCAATGCTCCATTTCCCCCCTTTATCCATCTGAATCAATTGCCAAATTCTCTCATTTCACAACTGTTTCCATCCATTCTCTTTCATCCATTTCCATCCATTTCTGTCTTCCATTCTCCTCTTACACAGCCATCACACTAGTTCAGGTCTTCATCATCTCTTCTATTGATCCCCCAACCTCAAACCTATCTACATGCCGATCCATCTTCCATACAGTCACCAGTGATTTTTCTGAAGTGCAATCCTAACCATGTCACCCCATGCCTTACTAAATTCCCATGGCTCCCTATTGCCTCTAAAGCCAAACAAACTCCTTATTGCTGAAAATTCCTCTGAAGCTATTTCCTATCTTTTCAGTCTTCTTACAAATTCCTCCCTTCTGTGCATTCTGTGATCCAATCATATTGGCTTTCTGGATGTTCCATAGGCAGGATACTCCATGTTCTGTATCTGGGTCTTTGCTCTGGCTGTCCCTTATGCCAAGAATGCCTTTTTTTCTCATTGCAAAGGAAACCATGTAAGCAAAACTCAAACATGGAAGCTATTATCTGCTTGCGTATATCACATTCTTTAGCCAAGCCCTCCCCCCTCTCTCCAAAGGAGGGAGGTATAATTCATCATCCCTTCCCCAAGACCCATTACCCAATCAACTGCCCCATACAAAGACAGGCAAGCCAGCCTAGAAGAACCATCAAGGCACTTGGAGTGGGGGATGGAGGCAACATGGGTAAAAGAATGGTAAATTCTCTGTTTTGAAGAGACAAGAGATTGCAAGTGCCTTCCTGATGCTCTTCCCAGGTGGTCCCCAGAAGGAAGTGGAGCTGTCAGGGAAGAATATGAACTAGCTCAAGCTCTTAGAGATGCCTAGGAGAGTTCTATTCCCCACCAGTTTCACTTTGAACTCAGGCAAGAGTTTATGGGTTCTTGCAATTCAGGGGGAAATTCGATGTGAACAAAGGTCCCCCTCAAAGAGCCTTGGGTGCTGAGAATGTGGCTGGGCAGGATGGTGTTTTTAAAGAACTAGGAGAAGGAGAAGAAGGAAGAAGAGGAGAACTGCAATGGGCCAAAGACTGGTCTCCCAGAAGGATGTACCTTGTTTCTAGCTGTGTAAGTGACAGATTAACCATAAAAATGAACTGGGAACTCTCATCCTTTCATCTCGGTGGGTAGCCAGGCACTCACCCTTTAGAGTTCAGAGCTAAGATATAATCAGGGCCAACAGCCTGAGTCACTGAGAGAAAGAGAAGGCATCTAGAGGAGAAAGGTTACCTCCATCTGCAGGCTGTAAACCCACTCCCCACCCCCAGGAAGGGAGAGAAAGGAATATTGCCTCCATCTGCTGCTCTCCAAATTGGAGAGAGTTCCCTAATCAAAAGCTCACCTTCCCCAGCATCCAGGGATGGGCAGATGTTAAGGGTATCAGGGATTTGTAAATAAGGAACTTGAATGAAACCAGATTGTACTAGTGGGAGCATAGTGGCAATCTTGTAGCCTGTCCTGGTATATAAAGCAGAGTTCCAGGAGATAATACTCTGCATATCCTCAGAGCTTGAGGTCCTTCTTAGGAAATATTCCTTTAGCTCTGTCTCTTTGGAACTATGAGTCTCTAGTACAAGAAAGGGCCACATGAAGAGCATCTATTTCAAATGATTTTGTGGATGAGAAACCAGGCCCAGAGGGGGCATGACATGCCCAAGGCCACAGATATCATCTAGTTTGGGACCTGAGAAATGAGTTCGAGTCATACTCTCAATTGCTGTGTCTCTGACCAGTTCACTTAATACATTTTAGATTGAGTTTCCTAAAATAGGGATAATACTCAGGTTCATAGATTTAGAGAAAGGAAGGGCCTTAGCTATGTGAAGAATAATCTTATATAATTCATTTCTGACAAGGAACCACCCAGACTCTATTTGAAGACCTCCAAGACTGGGGAGCTCACTCAATCTATTCAGCTGGGGATCATTTCTAAAGAGCTCTTACATCAAAGGATTTGCAGAGGAGAGAACGTTGGCAGACTCGGGTGACATGTTGTTTAGTTTTGCTGATGTCTTTCCCCTTTGTTATAAGAGATGGTTAGCTGCTAGTCAGTATAAGGGCTAAAGTGTTGAACTTTGAATGAGGAAGAACTGAATTCGAATTTTGCCTTGGACACTTAGTAACCATGTGGCCCTGATCATGTCACTTATTCTGAGGAGTTTCCTTATCAGTCAAAGGAAAATAAGAATAGCACCTCCATCTTGTTAATAAGATCAAATACAATGTGCCTACTTTGCAAAACTAAAGGAACTAAATTCTAGATTTTATTATTATCTATTATAATTCTCATTATGATTACTATTTTATTTTTCATGATTACTTTATTATATTTTGTACATTTATATATTGATTATATTATTATCATTTTCATTTTAATATTTTATTATATTATTTCCATTATCATTACTATTTCCATTATCAACATTGTCATTTCATTATATTATTATTGTTTTTATTGTCATTACTATTTTCATTGCACTTTTATTATGATTTCCATTATTATCACCAATGATGAAGAGAAAAGGGAAGAGAAAGAGGAAGAAGAAGAAAGAGAAGGAGGAGGAAGAAGGAAGGAAGAAGGAAGAAGGAAGGAAGGAAGAAAGGAAGGAAAAAAGGAAGGAAGATGATGGTAATGATGATGATGATGATGATTTGGACAATTCAACCCAGACAGGAAAAGTGGTGAAGTGGCTCCATTTATCAGATGGTTCTGCTCCTCATATACAGGGCTTCCTTTTACAGGGCCACCAAGTAAGCTCTAAGAAGGACATCTGGATAAGAGACCTCTGTTAGAGTGAGCTCTATCAGCATCTCGGCCCCTCTTTCTCTTCTCTTTTGTTTGGAAAAAAACACTTCAGCTGCCCCATGAATTGACCCTGGAATGGATTAGAAGTAAAGTGGATTGGATCTGCCTTTGGGAAGCTTTACAGTGTTTTTGATGACCTGAGTTTCTCTTTGAAACATAGGTCCATCGTTTTCAATGCCAGCATTCTCCAAGGAAGCCATATGGCCCAAAAGCACAGAAACCCCTAAGCTACAAAGATGCTCATCTAAACTGCAATGCAGTGGAGCAAGAATTAAACACAAATTTGGCATCAGTCACCATGCTATGGGGTTGGGGAAGGGAAAGGGAGAAAGGAAAGGAAAGAGAAGAAGCATTTATATAACTTTTACCATGTGTCTGGCACTGTGTCAAGCACTTATAAGTGGTATCTTCTTTGATCCTCACAACAACCCTGTGAAGTAGGTGCTGTTATAATTGCCATTTTATAGATGAGGAAACTGCAGCAGACAGGTTGTGACTTGCCCAGGGTCACACTAATAAGTGATTGAGGTGAGATGTGAACTTGACTCTTCCTAAATGGAGAAAAGCTGACATTCTATGGGGTAGAAATAATATGCCCACCCACATCTATACAAGTAGATACAAGGCAATTTGTAGCACGCTCCCTTCCCACCACCCCAATTCAGGGGGAGTGGGGAGGAAAGGTGTCAGATAGAAGGAAATTCTTGAGATGAGCCTTGAAGGAAACAATAAGGAATACTCTGCTCTCTTGGAGAACCTAATCAAAATCACAAATCTTTCCAAGGGTCCCTGTGAGAAGAGAGAGGGCTCAGGACTAGATCTTTAGCTCTTCCAGAGAGAGGACAGAAGGATCAAGTATCTTGGATTATTTTTTGCCTAGATCTCCTGATCCTCTCTCAGGGACCCTGGAGATCAATAAGTCCTGTCCCCTTCATCCTGCACATATCAAAACTGAGACCCATAGATGGAACAGGATTTGCCCAAGTTCACAGGAGTTCTAAGTAGCATAGCCTGGATTCATGCCCATCTCTGCTGGATTGGTTCCCAATCCAGGGATCTTTTCGTCACCCCATGCTCCAAAGCCCAGATCAACAAGGCTTCTCTGTCATGGACTCTGGGCCATCTGGTGAGGCCACTGGAATCTCTTGCTTTCTCTCTGAATCCAAACAAAAGTCCATAAATCTCTTTATAAGTCCAGGATCTAATTTAGAGTGTGTTCTCTCAGGCTCTTGAGTGAAAGGTGACTTCAGTCCAAATGAAGAGTGGGATTAGGGTTTATTTAAAGGCTAAATTTTGCTTTCCAAAAAGCAGCTCCAAGTCCTCAGAGAGTAAAGACAGATGAAATGATACAGGTAAGAAAAGTTCCTGGTTAGCCACAGGAACCTTTGAGATGGAGGAAGCTATTAGTCTCATGTAATTTATTCACTGTGCCAGCCCAGCAGAGCCACCCTAATTTCCCCCTTCTCCCTCACTCTTACTCTCCCCTGTCCTTTTCTCTTTCTCCTGTCCCACTCGCTCTCTCTTCCCTCCTCCTCTGTCTCCCTCCCTCACTCCCTTTCCCTCCTATGTCTCTCTCCTTCTCTCCCCTCCTCTCTCTCCCTTCTCCCCTCTCTCTTTCTGTCCTTCTTCTTTCTCCCCTCTCTCTCCTTCTCTCTCTTTCTTTCTCTCCTTTCTCTCCTTCCCTCCCTCTCCTCTTGTTTCTCTCTCCCTTCCTCTCCCTCTTTTTCCTCTTTCCCTCCCTCTCTCTATCTCTACCCTTTTTTCCTTTCCTCTCTCTCCCTCTCCCTCGCTCTCCCCTTTTCCCTTTATTTCCCTTTATATATATATATATTTATGTATGTATGTATATATATATGTATGTATGTATGTATAGGTATATACACGTACATGTATAGTTGGAAAGTATATTAGCTCTGAATGAGTGGATCTGATTCCAAATACTTAGTACCTACATGAATTTGGGCAAGTCTTTTCATCTCTCTGGGTCTTAGTTTCCTTCCCTATGGCACAGGGGAAGGGACTCAGGCTCCTTCCAGCTCTAACTCTATGTATCTGCTTCCATAATTCCAGGATAATCTGACCAGTTTTTCAACTTTAAGAAATCCCCCAGTCCATGTATCTACATGTCAACTCTGCTGGATCAGGTGGAGGTATTCCTCTAAAACAAGGGGATTAAGAAATCTTTGGTAACTTGGCCACTCCTGAAAAGCTACCAAAGAAAGTTGAGTGAAACAATCTTAGCTTTCCCATTGGATGCACTGAGACAAGGTGACAATTTCTTTCAATGTTGTCTATTGTGGAGGTAAACCAAGAGAGATGCTTGATTTTCCCTGGTTGAGAAATGCAGCCAATATTTTTTCACCAAGAAAATTAAACTGAACAGAATACCTCAAGGTAGAAGAGTGAGATTCAAGACTTGACATGTGGGACAAGAGCCCTGAGTTTCCATGACTTGTCTCTTCTATGAGATCACTGGGTGATCTTTAGTGAGCCTCAGTTTCCTCAATTGTAAGTTGGAGGCCTCAAATATTATCTTTATTCCTGCTGCCATGCTATCTCTGTGCCTCTAAAAGGAGGGCAATAATATCTGTAAGCCTCACCATGCTGAGCTTAATGAATGAAGATTAAATCAGAAAATACACAAAATGATGTGCAAACTTTAAAGTGTTACAAAAACACGACCTTCACTTTCCAAGTGCTTTCCTCTCAATAATCTTCTGTGATAGTACAAGCATCATTATCTTCACTTTACAGTTAAAGAAACTGAGGCTTAGGGTGTTTATATTCAATCCAACTATGATTCAGTCTAAGGGCCATTTCTTAAATGCCTTCTATAGACAAGACAATTAACTAGGAGCCAGAGACAGCAAAGCAGTTGGTTCCCAGAGGCAAAGGTAGTATTGATTTGATTACTATTCTCAGAGTCAAAGGGAGAAATCAGGGGAGGAGGGCACTCAAGTGCTGTGGCAGGGCAGATAACAAGGAGAGAGCTAAGGTGGCCTAATGGGTAGGATGTGAAGGTTGGTCTGGGAACTGGAATCAGCTAGACAGAGTGGATTTTGTGCCTCTTTAGAATGGGAGACTCAACAATCAGTTAGGAGATAAAGGTCAGTGGATTCACCAATCAGGACAGCATGGCCCCAGAATTGTGTAGATTAAGTCAACCAGGGGCAATGACTCAAGAGTAGAGCAAAGGGGGCGCTGATAGGGTAGAGAGAAAAGAGTCTGAGGGGTGAGTAGTCTAAAAGTTGTGATGAAACCTGTGAATCTAGGTCCTGTCATTCCAGAACCATAGTCAAAAGACATATGAGTTCAAATCCTGGCTTTACCACTTGTTAGCCACATGACTTTGGTCCAGTCTCAAATTTCTCTGATCCTCAGTTTCCTCACTAGAAAAATGGGAATGATGCTCTCAGTATTAAGGTGCTGAGTGGTCCAGCAAATCAATCAATCAGAGAACACATATTAAGCACTTACTATGTGCCAGGGCAGCTGGGTGGCACAGTAGATAGAATACTGAGTCTAGAGTCAGGCTCATAGCCCTGAGTTCTAATCTGTCCTCAGTCACTTACTAGCTGTGTGACCCTGGTTAAGTCACTTGATCCTGTTTGTCTCAGTTTCTCATCTGTAAAATGAGCTGGAGAAGGAAATGGCAGACCACTCCAGTATCTCTCCCAAGAAAATCCCAAATGGAAAAGGAGAGGATGAATGTGAGAGATACTGTTGAAATAGAATTGGTAAGACTTGGCAACTGATGAGATTTGGGTTGTGAAAGAGTGGGCTAAGTCAAAGATGATTAGTCAACCCCTGAGGTTTCTTCTAGGTTTACATCCTTTCCCTTCTGCAATTTTGCAAGTGTCTAGAAAATCGACTCGACTTCCTGGGTCAAAAATAAAAACCAAACAAGTATTAAAAAGATGAAAAAGAAATAAAAAGAAAACCCCATTATGGGGTCATGAAGAGTGGGACATGACTGAAACAACTGAACAACAACAATTGTATGTCCCATTTTGTGCTAGGCTCTTGGCATACAAAAATAGGCATGAAAGTCTTCCTTCAAGGAACTTACATTACACCCCACCCCAGCAGATACAACATGTAGATTAGAAGAGAAATACAAAGAATATACAAAGTAATACAACATAATTTCAAGAGGGAGGAAGTCATAATAACTGGTAGGATCAAGGAGGGCTGAATTGTACTTTGATGGAAATTAGAAATTCTACAGGACAGAGGTAAGAAGGAAATATGTTCCATATACGGGTGACCACTGGTACCGAAACATGGGGGACACAGATGGAATGTGGTATGTGGGGACCAGATATGGAGCCGTCCAATATGACTAGAATAGAGAGTACGTAAGAAGTCAGAGGAAATCTGAATGAAGATTTGCATAGACTGGTAGGACTCAAATACCAGACTAAAGATTTTGTATTTTTCCTAAGGTTGCAGGAAGCAACTGAAAATGGTTTAGTTGGGCCTGGGATGTGTTTCAGGAGTGTCAACTTGGCAGCTGTGCAGAGGCCAGACAGAAGAGCAGGAGATTGGAGACTGGGGACATCAATAAGGAAGCCATTACCAGAGTTAGGGTTAAGAGGTAATGATAATAGTGATGGAGATTATTGTTAGCATTTAAATAGCACTTTAAAGGTTCACAAAGCAATTTACAAATATGAGCTCATTTTATTCTCCCAACATCCCTAGGATGTAGGCATTATTATAGATCATATCTATTTATAGATAAGAGCCACAGAAGATCTGAGCTAAAGTAGTGTTGCAGGTAGAGAGGAGATGACCACATGAGCTCTCATAGAAGCAACATCAGCAAGACTTATTGATTGGTTGGATATGGGAGAATGAGGGAGAAGAAAGTGTCATCCTTAACTCTGAATGAAAGAACGCTCAGCAGAACCACCAACAGAAATAGAGAAATTTGGAAAAAGTAGCATTTTGGAGGAAAATATGATGAGTGCTATCAGAGGTATATTGGATTTGGGATTTCTATTGGATATCCAACTAGAGATGTCTAGTAGGCAGCTGGCCATGATGGAGATGATAAAGCACCAGATATGAAGATTTGGGGGTCATTTGTACAAAAATGATCATTGAACACAAGAGATCTTATGAGATCACCAAAGGGGAGACTAAAGAAAGAAGAGACCTAGGATAGAGCTTTGGGTGTGTCCACATTTATTGCACAGAAAGGGGATTTTCCAGCAAACGAGATAAGGAAGAATCCTTTATAAATAGAAGGAGTACCAGGAGAAAATTATGTCACAGAAGTCCAGAAATCAAGGAGGGGAGGGGAGGGTTGTCAGCAGTGCCAAAGACTGGTGAGAGGTCAATAGGAATGAGGACCAAGAAAAAGTCTTTGTAATGGGCTTTGAGATCATTGGTCACCTTGGAAGAGTTATGTCATTTGAGAGGTGGTATTGGTAGCCAGATTGTAAGAGATTGAGAAATGAGTGGGAGGTGAAGGAATGGAAAGAATATTTGCTTTTCAAAATGCATTTCATTTCTTTCACTGGATATTTCCCCAAAATGCATAAAACATTTTTGTATCCATTTTTCAGAATTTTAAGTTACAAATTCTCTTTGAGAAGGCAAGCGTTATTATATCAATTATATATGTGAAGTTGTGCAAATTTTGCTTTTACATTAGCCATGTTTCAAAAGGAAACACTCCTAAAACCTTGTTTCCTGAACAAGACTGAAACCAGAACTGGCTTCTGAATATACAGTGAGCAGAAGCCACTCCTCATTTTCGGAAGTCAAAGGGGATGAACATGTCCAACCTCCCAGTGCTTCTATGCCAATCCACCACATTCATAGAGGCAGAAACTTCCCTCTCCTTCAACCTGGCCAAGAGCCTTCAGTTCAAAGGAAGAATAGCCCCAAATGAACCTAAATATTCATGACAGCTCTTTTTGTGGTAGCAAAGAACTGAAAGCAGTGTGGATGCCTGTTGGTGGTAGGGACAACCAAATAAACTGTGATGTTAGTAAGTGTATGTAATGGAATATTATTACGTGGCAAGAAATGATTAATATGAGGAATCAGAGAAATCTGAGGATTTGTTTGAATTGGAGCCAAGTGAAACAAGCAGGACCAAGGGAGGGATATAGAAGCTACAATATCGTAAATTAAAAGAATGATTAAAGGAAGGGATGGGACTCTGAGCCACTGTAAGAGTTCATCTTGGTCCTAGAGGACATAGAAAAAGCACTAGAGGCAAGATACTATGGAGGCCAAATGTTACTCTGTTCGACGTGGTCACTATGTCAGCAGTTTTTCCCTAACTGGTTTTCTTTATTTCAATAAATGATTCAACTCTAGAGGAAAGAGTGCAACCGGGAGGGATAAGTGTGGAAATGACTATTAAACGAAAACAAAAGCATTAACGATTCCCAATTTAAAGTAATATTACATCTTTATTGAAAAATGGAATGAAACTGAATCACAGGCTTGGTCTAGGATGATTTTTAACCAGAAGAAGCTAGTTGGCCCAGCACTTAGAGGACTGGACCTGGAATCAGGAATAGCTGAGTTCAAATCCAGCCTCAGATATTTACTTGCTTTGAGACCTTGGGCAAGTCATTTCACTTTTGTCTGCCTCAGTCTCTTCATCTATAAATGAGGGCAATAATAACCCCTACCTCCCAGGGTTATTATGAGGATCCAATGTGATATTTGTAAAAGTACTTTGCAAACCTTAAAACACTCGACAATCGCTATTATTAATAAATTCTGTGAATGCTCTTGTTAGATATCTTTTGACTACCAAGTCTTCCTAATTGTTTTGAAATAGAGTTCAGAACTAAATCCTCATTTCTTCCAACTTCTCATAGTGGAAATTATAAGCAAAGAAAAATCAAGAATTTCTTAGCCATTCTGAAGTCTTCTATCACAACTGAATTCTATTTCCATGTTATTTGTGTGATCTCTGCTTATCATCCATTTCTCCTCCTGACTGGGAAGTTTCTGGTAGACTCCTACAACAATACTCTTACTGTTCCTCTCTCCTTTGATCTTCACCACACTTAAGTCTTGGGTTTCCAAGGATCATATCTTTTGCTATATTGCATTAACCATTTTATCAAATCAGTTCCTTTTGAATAAATTGTTTATCTCTGTCCCAATTCCAGTCATGAGTCATCTCCCACTAGTCTTGATGATATCTCTGAGATCATGTTTACTTCCATCATCCTTTGACATTTCTAGTTTCTTTGATTTGCTAACCATACTCTGGTCATGTCTCTGAATCACACAATCTTAGAGTTGGGAGAGACTTCAAAGACAAATCTCAATAGAGATTCCCTCTATAGCAATCCCAACACATTGGCCATCCTTCCTTTACTGGAAAGTCTCCAGTGAAAAGGATTCACAAGACTACATACAGTCCCTTCTACAGTGGGGTAGCTAATTGTTCACTGTGACCAAGCAGAATGTCTCATCTCTTCGAATATTTCAAAACAACTGTTCCTCCAAACACACTCAACACTTTACCCTACTACCAAGATTTTTTACTACAGTGTTAACTTTCCCAATTATCGTGTCCTATAGCCTGATCTCTGTTCATCTCTCTACCATGGCCCCTTTCCTTGATGCCCTACTTGGTCAATATCCTTCCAAAACAAGTAAAACTAGGTAGGAACGAGGCAAGGACTCTGGTTGGGTAGAGTAGTGGGTAGAAAGAGATAATGTGAAGCCCCAGATGTGGTGATACTTTTCAGAGAAAAAGGGCCTAGATGTAGGCTGGTCATCTGCATGGCACCAGCTTGCTTTTCTCCCCTTAACCAATATATGGATGACATTTCTAAGTCTTTTACATCTAGACATAAGTAGGCTGAAAGGCAGGCAGTGCAACTCTGGGAATGAAAAGTGGAAGGCATAGCCAGAATAAGTTGTGGCTCTACCTGGGGCAGAATAAAAGCAATAGTGGAGGGAGCTGCTCAGCACTTCCATCATCCATGGGACTCTTAAGAAAGACTTTGCCTTCCTCCCAAATACAGAAAGTAGAGTTTTGTATCTAAGCCCTAGAATGTTGATTCTTTGGCCTCTTAGGTTCTGGTTTGCTGGATAAACCAAGATGGCATGTGATAGTGTATCCCAGTGGCAAGACAAAATTTAGAATACTTTTGACGGCCCAGTATGCAGTGGATGACTCTGGTGTCTTTAAAGTCTGACAGAGCTCTAAGTGCTCCACAGTGCCTGCTTTAGCTGCCATCAGGCCAAGGGAACAAATTGTTTTCATCCACCTATTCTGCCATGGGAAGTCTTCACATGCTTGGGGGTAGACATCCCCCTCCTCCCAGTTCTCTGATGGCCTGTTGGTTAGCCTCAACTTGGGTCTGTCTGTCTGCCAAGATAGTTTTACTCAGATGCACCCACTGTACATGCTACACCTTCTTAGAAGCATAGATAAGAGTTGGGTGACTGACACCAAAGGTGGATGTGAGCATCCCTAAAGAGGGCTCAGCAAGCCCTCAAACATCCCTGAACAACCTACACATCCAAAATTCAGTCAATCATTTGTTGAGAAAAAAGTCAACCACACAGCAAAGTTGTGTGAATTTGCTTTTGGAAATAGAGGAGTTTAGGATGGTAATTTAGACCCAGGTCATTGCCACCAGAGACTACAGAAAGGCTCTTGTGGAGGAGAGCAGCCTTAGTGATGACTGGAATAATATGCAAGGAAAGGCAGGAGACTGTGCTACATATTACTGTGGGCTGTAAAAGTTTAGCACCTGCAAGACCTGGTGACTATTTCAGAAGGATTATATCAGAGAATTCTATCTCAGAAGCCTGCTGTCTTTTATGAACTGACAAATGATCAATTCCTGTACTACAAGGACAGACAACAAAATACTCTCAAGGAGACTCAATTAAGAGGGGCTATATTGGAACTAGACCATCATCAGATAAACATCAGGAATTGTCTGGACATAACATTGATTATTAAAATTTTAAGAATGAAATTTTTTAATAGATGCTAAATGCCTAAGTACCCAAATCATGCTGAAGACTCACCTCCAAGCTACACAGTCTGAAAAGCTTTCCAGATATAGAGATAAGAGGAAATCAAAATCACATAGGACCAGAATGAGGTGTATCATCCCTGTAGACTACTGGAATGTTTCCAAGGATGTTTTCAGGGAACTCACAGATGTAGTTATAGCCCAATACTTTTATTTGACTACAGAAAGTACTTTTTAAATCTTCCCTGAAATTATCTACAAACATTAGGTAAAAAGAATAAGAATAGGATATCAATTTGTCCAAAGACTTTATATTGAGACCCCTTAGAAACAGAAAATAATGAAAGAATAACCATAATAATAACTGATATTTCCATAACACTTTAAGCTTTAAAAATGATTTGCATGCATGACGTCTCACTCATTTGATCTTTTCAACAGCCATGTGACATGAATGCTATTATATTGCCATTATACTGATAACTGAAGTTTTGCAAAGTTATAGAATATGTCTAGTGTCATAGAGCTATTATTTGTCTGAAGCAAGATTTAAACTCATGAAGCTATCAAGACAAATATCTCACTTTGAGGAATGATCTAAACACATCCTTAACTCTTTTTTTGCCAGTCATTAAACCTTTATTTAGCACCTACTACATGCCAGGCACTGTGCTTAGTTCTGGGAATAGAAATATTAAAAAGAAAAGGAAAAATAGTCCATGAACCCAAGAGCATATGATCTAATGACATAAATGACACTCTATCCACTGTGCCACTTAACTGCCCCAGGATAAAATTTAACTTCCACACTGTCTCTGGCCAACTGACTCCAAGAGGTTTGGGGTCAATTCAGTTATACCTAACTTTTGGAATATCTCTGATATCAAAGTCATTGACTTCAACTACCTTGTCAAGAAACTGGTGAATTAAACTTTAAGTATAGACATGGGAAATGGACTTGTGATTTCATTGGTAGAAGAAACTCTTGAGGGAGGAAACTCTCTCTACCAATGTAGACAGGCAACTTACCTGCAGCTCCTGAGGCAGTAGCCTAGAGCGTGAAATTGAACCTTTCTTCCCGTTAATCGATGAACTTGCTTGCTCATCAGGTTCAATAAACTCTTTTCTGCTAATGGAGACTGCCGTCTCTTGGAACCAATTCTAAACAGGAAAATTGGCCAGATGCTTCTTTCCAAATATCCAAGAAGCCTGAAAAAAACTTCTTCTTTTTTATATCCATCTCCTCCTGACAACCCTCCAAGCTGATGATTTAAAATTTTTGGAAATTACTATGTGCATTATTGTTCCTGGCACTCTGCCCAATATGGATCTGCTCCACCCATTGGCAGTGCTGGGAAATTAGTTAGTAGATCATTATCATTGTACATGATGAAGCTAAATATTAATGGAATTTTCAGTAATTACCCACGTAAGAATTCAAAATTATAATTTAAAAGAACTTTAGTTACTAATTACTCTCATTACTCTTCAGAAGGTGATGATTCCTGCCTGCAGAGGTGATTACATGCTGGTTTTTCTGAATCCCATTTTGCCCTTGAACTTGGATTTAATGAATCCATATAAATAGAATAAAAGACAATTCAGGACTTAAAAACAAGAGAGGGGACATACTTACTATAGAATATTAACTCATTTGATTAGATTATGTTGCTGATGAAGCCAAGGTCTTAAGTTCAATCCACATTAAAGCCATTCATTCACCAAACATTAGTGGAGTACCTTTATGGAGCATGTTTATAGCCTTAGAACTCAGCCTAATGCTTGGCACATATAAGCACATAATAAATACTTGTTAAATCTCATGGCACATGCTGCTTCCTGTCTTTCCTCCAGGGTGCCTTGATGTTTCAGCTAAACTGGTTTGCCTGCACTGTTGGTGGCAATTGAGAGAGAAGACTGGCCCTTTATCTATAAGAAGTGCCTCCTCAGATGATGGCTATGGGAAATGACAACAAGACAAATGTAATGAGAATGCTGCCACTTTGGGGCCTCTTGGCCTTATCTTCCCACCCTTGACATATCATACTTTTGACTCATGTTGAGTTTGGATTCCATTAATCTCCCAAATCATTTTGGGAATAATTACAGTCTTTCCATGCCTCTCCCCATTTTATAAAATTGATTTAAAATATAAAACTAAATTTATAACTTTTGATTTCATCTTATTAGACTCAGACTTGCCTTTCAATATTCTTTCAAATTCTGACACTTAATCAGTAGGTTATCTATCTCTCCTAACTTTATGTGATCTCAAATTTTTAAAAGCATGCCTTATATGCCCTCATTCAAATCATTGATAAAAGTGTTAAATAAGACAGGGGAACTTTGGGATAACCTCCCTAAGAGTCCTCCTGATCTATTAGCACTGTTCTCTGAGTGCAGTCATTCATACTATTATAAAACCACTTAAGTGCATGATCATCTAATCCAGTGATGGGCAAACTACCCCTCCCCAGATCCAGGCCATAATTTGCCCATCATTGCTTTAAGCAATTCCCTAATCACTACATCTGGATGTGGGGGTGTAGTGATTAGGGAATTGCTTAAGGCAGTGATGGGAAAACTATGGCCTGGATCTGGCCCGAGGGGTCTAATCTATATCTATCTATCTTCTCTTCAAGAATAGTATAAGATATTGCCACTAATACACCATTGGTGGAGCTGTGAACCTCATTGATTCAACCAAAGATCTGGAGAACAGAGCTAGAAGAGACAATTTAAGAATTATTGGTTTACCAGAACATCATGATAAAAGAAAAAGTTTAGACAGCATCCTACAAGAAATTATCAGAGACAATTGCCCTGAAATTTTCAAACTGATCCATCCATTTTAGAGAGCAATTTGGTACCAGAAAGTTATAAAACTGTGTATACTCTTAGCCCCAGCAATGGGTCTGTTCCCCAAGGAGATTAGGGGAAATATGTTCCAAAATATTTATAACAGCTCTCTTTGTGGTGGCGAAGAATTGCAAATTGAGGAGATGATCCATCAGGTGGAGACTGGCTAAACAAATTGTGGTATATTCCTGTTTTTTTTTTTAAACTATCTTCCTTCTTAGAACCAATACTGTGTATTGATTGGTTCCAAGGCAGAAGAGTGGTAAGGGCTGGGCAATGGGGGTTAAGTGGCTTACCAAGAAGTCACATAGCTAGAAGTGTCTAAGGCCAGATTCAAACCCAGGACCTCCCATATCCAGGCTTACCTCTCAATCTACTTAGTCACCTACCTGCGCCCTGACATATATTATGATGATGGAATACTACTGGACCACAACAAGCCACAAACAGGCAAACTTGGCAAGAACAACGTGAAATAATGAACAGTAAAATGAGTAGAATCAATGGAATATATACACATTTACAGAATTAATTCTGGAAGAATAAAGTATGACTGTTACCTCTGGAAAGTGAGTTGGAAGGTGATAACATGGAAGACTTGATTTATATGAATAAGTTGCTCTTCTATATGATATTTTCTGTAATGTGGGGAGAGTGAAGAGTGTTTGGGCACTTGAGGATGAGATTTATTGTGTAGATATGCAGAAAGAAAAACTTTGTTAAAATCTAGATCAAACCCATATACTGCATCCCCTCTGTTCCTCATCTAGTAATTTAGTAATCCTGTGCAAAAATAAAATGAGGTTAGTTTGGCACAATTTGTTCTTGATGAAGCCATGATGGCTATTTTTAATCACTGCTTCCCTTTCTAGATGTTGATCATCCTTTCCAAATGTTTTCAAGAAATCACTCAAGTTTTTTTGACTGTATAGTTCGATGACTCTGTTTTCTTATTTTTCTAAAGGTGGGACAACTTTTTCCCTTTCCAAATCTTATGGCACCTCTCAAGTTTTCAATCATTTTTTGTCTATTGCCAACAGTTGCTCAGCAATGACAGCATTTGAAAATATAACTTATTTGGGACATGTGACTTAAAATTCATAAAAGTCAGCTAAGTGTGCTGTCTTACTATCTCTATTTGTTTGGGGTATAAATTCCCACTCGTTTGTTTTCATCTTTGTCATCTCCATCATGAAGGTCATTCTCCTTTAAGAAAAAGCAAGTACAATGAGAACTAAATAGTTGTGCTCAATAATAATGTTGTCAGCTATCATTATCTCATCTACCCCAAAATTTAGGTTCTATTCCTCTTTTTTTTAACCTTAACTTCTGTGTATTGGCTCCTTGGTGGAAGAATGGTAAGGGTGGGCAATGGGGGTCAAGTGACTTGCCCAGGGTCACCCAGCTGGGAAGTGTCTGAGGCCAGATTTGAACCTAGGACCTCCCGTCTCTAGGCCTGGTTCTCAATCCACTGAGCTACCCAGCTGTCCCCGGTTCTATTCCTTTTTGATCCTCCCTTGTCACAAAATGAATCTATATTTTCACAGACATAAGGAACTCTTTGACCAAAGAAACATTCACTACCAGTGGAGTTTGGTACCTTCTCTGCAACTTAAAGTCCTACAGAGTTGCCCAGAGCATTGAGAATCTAAGTGACTTGTCTAGGGTCATGAAGCAAGAAAGTATTTTCAGTCCTCTCCCTTGCTTTTTACCTGACCACATTTGGCTTACCTAGAAACATACTCATAGCTCCATAATCCTTAAAAACAAAACAAAACAAAACAAAAATTTCACTTGATCTGCCCTTCTCTGCTAGCTATTATCCTACATTTATTCTCCCTTTTGAAAAAATATATATATACATATATAATCAATGTGTCCACTGCCTTTCCTCTCTCTCTCTCCATCTAAACCCTTACAGTCTGATTTCTGACCACATGATACTGAAATTTCTCTTTCCAAAGATACCCTAAGTGGATTCCTTATCACCTGAAAGATCAAATATAACATTTTGGTGGCTTTTAAAGCCCTTCATCATATAGCTCTTTCCTAAACTTATGTGAACTGATGCAAAATTAAGTGAGCAGAACCAGAACAACATTGTACACAGTACAGCAATATTTTTGATTAATAACTGTGAATGGGCTAATTATTCTCAGCAATGCAGTGATCCAAGACAATTTCAGAGGCATATGATGAAAAATACCATCTGCTCTCTAAAAAAGAACTGATGGAGTCTGAATACAAACTTGAAACATACTACATCTCACTTTCTTCTTTGAGATCTCTTCCACAAAATGACTAATATGGAAAAAAAAGTTTTCATGATCACACATGTAAAATCTATTTTAAATTGCTTATTGTCTCAGGGAGAGGGAGTGAGAGAGGACAGAGGAAAGGATGGGAAGAATTTGGAACTCAAAACTTTTAAAAAATGAATGTTTAAAAATTGTTTTTTCATGCAATTAGGTAAAAATGAAATATTTAAAAATATCATTCTTTCCTATCTTTCCAGTCCTTGTACTTTTTACTCTTCTCTATACTCTGATCCAGTGACACTGACTTCTTTGTTATTCCGCACAAAAGATATTTCATCTCTCAACTCCAGGAATTTTTAATGGCTGTACCCCATGTCTGGAATTCTCCCCCTCCCTGTCTCTGTCTCCTGGCTCCCTAGAACCTCTAAACTTTGTTAAAATCCCACCTTCCTTAAGAATATTCTTCTTGTCCCTCTTAATGCTAGTGCCTTCCCTCCAAAATGACCTCCAATTTGTCATGTATATATCTTGTATCTTCATAGATACTTTCATATTGTATATTATGGAATTTCATACTATTAATTACTGTAGGAAAGAATGCTCCAGATTACTAATAATAAGAGGAATGTAAATCCAAACAACTGAGGTTTCACCTCATACTCTGCAAATTCACAAAAATGAAAAAAGATGGTCATACTCAATGTTAGATGGATTGTGGAAAGATAGGTACACTGCTACATTATTTATGGAGCTGTGAGTCATCAGAAGCATTTTGAAAACAATTTGGAATTATGCAAAGTGACTAATATGCCTATATCCTTTGACCTAATGATTACATTATTGAGTTTATATCCGAAGGAGGCGACTGATAAGAAGAAAGTATTCATTTAGACCAAAATATTTCTAGCAGTACTTTTTGTGATAGCAAAGAATTGGAAACAAAATTATCTAATCATCAATTGGAAGATGATGAAAAATGTGTTACAAGAATGTAATGGGAAATTGCTGTACTTTAATAAATTTAAATAAAATAAAATAAAAAATAATTTAATAAAATAATGTCAAAATAGATGAATACAGAGAAGTATGGAGAGATCTACATGAACTGATGCAGAGTAAAGCAAGCAGAGCCAAAAGAACATAATGGCTATAATACTATAATGGAAGGACAACCACACTATCAAAATTAAAAGTGAATGTTATAAAATTGCAATGAATAAGGAAAATTTGAAAGAAGAGATATGAGACAACACTCCTGCCCCACTCCTTTGCAGAGGTAGAGGTCCATAAGTATTATACATTGCATATGTTTTCAGGCTTATTAAATGTATTGACTTTTTTCTCTGTCTTTCAAGAAATCTTTAAAATTTCAATCCTGAGCATCTCCCATTCCTCCTGAGCTTATTTCCTTTGTAGAATTTTATTACATGGGATCCTATCTACTTTTTCTCTTATCCCTTTGGTAACTGCTTTCCTGAAGCCTAGGGTATATGCCAGGGTATGTCTGGATTTCTTTTTTTTATTCGATCACAGTCTTTAGAAGGAAACGGTTCCTTCTTTTCAGGTTTCCCATTATCTCTATTTCAAAACAACCATTTCTAGTAAGAATCAGATCCAAATGAGAATTTCCCCTTGTTGGTTCCTCCATCTTTTGAAGGATGAATTGACCACTAAGGTAAGTCAAGAAGTATTTGCTGCTCTGCTTTGACAACAAGAGTTTCAGCAGGTGGTCCAAGGTTACATAGTTAATAAATGCCAGAGCTGGAATTGATGGTTGAGCTCACCAAATGGTCAGAGATCCAGGACCACTCTAAATAGAGAATGGCCTTCTCTATTGACAATCTTTCCTGGACTCTTCTGTGGCTCCTTGAAGGCCTTTTCCCAAGGTCTTTATTCTTTGGGCTAGCTCTGATCTCTAAAGCATGGAGCCCACTATCTCCCTATAGTGATGTACTAAATTAGAATCACTAACACATGTTTGTGATTTAAGACTTGCAATGATACTTAAAACAACTTGAAGAGAAAGGTGGTACAGGTATGAATTATTTCCCCTTATATAGATGAGAAAACTAGTCCCAGAAAGGCAAAGTTACTTGCTCAAGGTCAAAAAACAATTAAGTGTCTAAGGCAGGATTTAAGCCTGTCTTTCTGCCTTCAAGCCCAACACCCTATCCACTAGAGTACACTGCCTCTTTTCTAACCACATTCTATTATGCTCTATCTAAAGCATTTACTTTCCTCCCAATGAGCATGAAATAACCCAAAGGCAACCATAGATTAAACTACCATGTCCTTGGGTTCCTTTATCTGCATAAACACTCTCAGTTGCCTCTTTATCTGAGCCAGATGGTTGGTAGTCATTCCTAGGAGCTAGCCTATGTTCTTTTTATCTCTTTTCCATCTGAGCATGCTCTGTCCCTTTGCCAACTTATCTATTATGTGACATTCCTTCTCTTTTCAGACACAATATCCGCCTTGACCCATCTTGGCTAACTTCCTCCTGTCCTGTTGTGTCTATCTCTTGGATAAACGTTCTGCCTCTCAATGGTTCCATGTCTGTTTCCAGTTTTGGCTAGTCCTCAGACATCCCAGTTACATAATGTGTCTATTATATCTCTTGCCATTTGTTTGTTTTGGGTTCTCTGTCCTATACATATGAAAGTCATTTGAAAGGGGGACAGTTTGGGATTTGATTATGGAATTTTTCTTTCCTTCTGGACTCTGCCTCTATCCTATGAGTGTTTGTTCTCTGTCTCTGTCTTTTTCTGTCTGTCTGTCTCCCGCAATAGGCTAGTGCCTTCCTGCCTTCCCTTCATCTAGATTTAGGTGTTTTACCATTGATATTTTGCATAGGGGCATGTGATTTTTTCAAGAAAAGGTTCAACATTTTTCGTATAAATTTCAGGTCTCTGTTCATTGATTTAGAGGAAACCCTTTTCTCTGTCAGCTTTTATTCAACTATAAAAATTACCATATGCTGAAAGATGACAGGAAATCAGGGCCACCTTAAAGCAATGCAACAAACTCTATCTTGCTTTCATTTTAAGTTTTCAGAAGGCTTCGCAGGGTCTACCCTGAGTCAAGACAACTGATTAAAAGACAAGTTGAGCTATTCTGGTGACTGACTCTTGCTCTGGATAACATTTAACTGCAGAAATGAGTGCTTTCTATCCCCAAGCATTTCTTCTGATATCAAGAAGACACAAACATTCTCAATGGATGGAGAAGAAAGGGCAGTCTTGGGTGAGCCCAGACTATATGGAATTTCAGTGTGTCAGAATGGAAATAATATTGGATTAGAAGTTAGAGGACCTGAGTTTTAATCTTGGCTCTTTCATTTTATTCCCTAGGTGGTCTTTGGCAAGTTGATTAACTTATCTGGAGTTCATTTCCTTATCTCTAAAATAAAGGGGATGGAATGGATGACCTTTCAGATCCATCCCAGCACTAAATAGATGATTCTATTTTCCTATTGAAAGCAGGGTCATGAAGAGAAAGATAGAGATTGGTAAGAAATCCATCCAGTGCAGACAATGCCTGGTATTTGAAATCAGAGAACTTGGATTGAGCTATCCAGAGGAAGTAAGGTGATATATGAATTAGAGTGCCAAACTTGGAGTCAAGAAGAACTGAGTTCAAATCCTGCCTCAGGTCCTTAGTAGTATGTGATCCTGGACAAGACACTGAACCTTTTGACAGCCTCAGTTTCTTTATCTATAAAAAGGAAAAAAAAACACATTAGCCTATTGCAGGGCTATTTTGAGTATCAAAAAAGGTTATATATAAATACTGTGCTTTGAGAGTATAAAGCATTATGTTGTCAAAAGTAAGCACTTTAGCATCCTTACAGATTGTATGTTAGCATAAGGGGCTACATGAAGCTTGCTTCAACTGATGGTACTTGACCCATCTCTGGAAAATAATTGCAGGTGTCAAATGTAAAGCAGCCCTGAGCATCCACCAGTGTAGTGCTTGTGAGTGAGATTGTGGCAGGAAGTAGGAGGGCAACATTTTGGTGCTCTTTAGAAACCATGACTTGGGACCTAACTTCATGGCCCCAGTTGCTTCTAGCCTTCAATTAGTCCTTGAGATGAACAGGAAGCAGAGGTCAATTTGGGCTAATTTCAAGGAAGGCTAGAGTTCTTCTCCTTATGTTTACCTTCCTTCCTATGGACACAAAGGCCAAGCATTTCAATACTAACATTTTCCCAATGTGATCTTTGGAAACAACATGAAACATGACTTCTTCAGGAAGACTAAAGATGGGGATCATAAAAAGGTCAATAGTGAGTCTCATGGGGTTGGGGAGGGCTGAGCAAGATGCACTCGGAACTCTGAAGAAGAACAGGAGGAAAAGATATCATCAACGAGCTGCTTGACAAGAAGAGAAGATGGCCTGGTCATAAGGCAAGAACAAGGGATGATTTGTGGACGGCTGGAACATTACCCTCCTAACTTGATAATATTAAGAGAAAACAATGAAGGTTTTCACATGACCTGTGATAAACTCTTGGGGACATAAAGGCAAAGAGTTACATAGAATAGGCAGGTAGAATAGGAATGAATGGGTTACATTGGAATATCACTGGTGGGAATTCCTGAATCACCAAGATCACAGATTCACCAGAAAATTTGGAAGTAAATTCCTTCATGCTCAGCCTGTGGAACTGGGATTTTCCACTGTTTATCCTAGGTAAAACGTGGGGGCTGAGGGGGAGCAGTTAGAGATTCCTCATCAGTCTTAGCTTTCTATAAGTTATAGAAATAAATTGAGTAAGAGATCTTAGTGGATTATAATCACTCAGAAAAACAACTGTAATGACAAAAGGACTCTGAGAGGGTCCAAACATCAAATGCATGACTGGTGTAGTGGAAAGCATTCTACTCTGACACTCATTTCTTGTATCACTTCAGCCAAGCTATGTAACTGGCTTGCGCCTCTGTATCCTCATCTGAACAATGAGGGGGCTGGACATAGATGACTTCTGAGGTCTCTTCTAGCTCAAAATCTAAGATTCAAACCTCTCCTACAGCAGTTTCCTTTCTCATGGTTAAAGAGTAAGAGTGGTGTTAGAGCCATATTTGGCATACATAAATCCCTTCCAGCTCTAAATCCAATGATCCCATGAACCTTCTCAATCCATCCTCCCAAACGCAGAACCTTTTCTTTCCCAAGCAATTTGGTTTTCCTGTATATGATATATGTTTAAGTTGCCAGAACCCTAGATTCCAAAGCACTTAATGAATTTGGAACTTTTTCCTTTTGCCACAAGCTCACAGATGTGTAAAATCCCTCTGGGCAACTATCCCAGATGCTGATGAATGCTTGGGAGTTGGGTAAAGAAAAAAATAAATGTCCATGTTTCCATTCAGATTCCATTCCATTCCAAGATTCTGGGAAGGTTCCATGGGGGCCTAAATGTTTTAACTTGAAATTAAAGATTTTGTTCCCCTTTTCCTCTCGACTCTCTCTCCCTACTAAACATACATCATGATTCTTTGAAATCAGAAAAGCTTTCCGTAAGCTCAGAACTTAGGAGTTAATTCACCCATTCCCTTTCCTAGAGTCTTAGCTCTAGACAACTATCTCTACACTGTTTCTAAAGCCCAAGTTCCACTTGACTCTAGAAGCCAGAACTAAGACCAAAGAATGGCCCTTCCTTCCAGAGGCATAGTTTTGCTCACAACAGGTAAAACAACTTCCTAAGAACGAGAGCCTTCCAAAGGGGTATGGGTTGACTAATAAGATAATTAAATTCGCCATCACTGGAAGTCACTAAATAGAAGATGGTGACCTCTTATCCCATGTGATGTAGAGTAGAGTACCATTGGAGTCTCTTCCATCTATGAGATTCTAGAATTCTGAAAAAGTATTTTTAATATTGATGTTAGAGGAATTGTTAATTTCAATTTGATGAACATCTACTAAGGATCTATGTACTGGACACTGTGCAGGGTATGGGGGACACAAAGATAAATGAATGAGTTAATGAACTAGATCAAAAATATTTACATTCTTTGTATGCACCAACTAGTGACATAAATGCTGGTGATACCAAGGGAAAAGTAAGTCCATGCCCTCAAAGAACATTAAAGATATAATGTATAAAGGATATTTCATCTTTGGCACAGACAGAAAGGCCTAGGGACCTCTAAGGTACCTTAGCAAGTCAAATGACAATGCCCAGGGATCTCAAATGCTTTCAAAATGTCTTGTTTCCTTCTTGTTTTATTAATCCATCTGTTGTAATTTTTAGGTTTTATTTTTTCAAGTAGGCTTGAGGGAGATGAGCTGCCCGCCTACATTCAGTCAGCCATCTTCTCTGGAAGTCCAGCTGAGCTGAATCTTGAAACAAAATCTTGAAACAAAATGAAGAGGGACAAATTTCCAGACTTTCCGGCTGTGAGGAATGGAATGCTGATGGCATAACTTATACATAGTTAAGTATAGTACCCAGAGGAAATGCTTGATTTGGAGTCAGAGGACTTAGGACCTGACTTAGTCTTTGCTACTTAAAACATGTGTGACCAAGTAATGCCTCAATTTCTCTCATTTGTAAAATGAAAAGATTAGACTAGATTATCATTTATTCCCCTTTCTGCTCCAAATAGATAATCTTATGATGAGAAACAGAGTTCTTAAAAATAATGTGAAATGAAATTAGGAAGGCATTTTGGAAGCACACTGAGGAAAGTCTTAAAAGATAAATTGAGGGGGACAGCAGGTGTGATAATTAGATTAAGTCTACACTGCCCATTTTTAGATTTAATCACAAAAGGTGAGAGCACCTTCCAATTCTGGGAGGTCCTAACCCACGTGTGCTGGAGTGAGTAACAATCAGAATCAACAGACGGCCCCCTACACTTTCTATGAAAAAGTGTCTATTGTGATTGGACACGAAGGCTAAGGGAAGGCACTGGAAGTGATGCATATGTGGCCCTTCCAAGGAAGGAGGAGAGTGAGTGAGGCTGCAGCTAGTTTACTAGAGGAGACCTGAGGGAGCTTCGCTGGTTTGTGACTGAGACTGTTCCATGTGGTAATTTAAAGACTGAATCTTCCTGAACTTCTATTGGGAAACTTCCTTTTATAGACTCTATGAGTGGCGTTTGCTCCATTCACCTCCGGGCCTCAGGCCCTTTAACCCTCAGCTGAGGGTTAAGATCTACCTGGACTAATCAGTGAGATAGTTTCTTATTTTCTTCCTTTCTCTCTTCTCTCATGTAAATAAATTTACATAAAAGTCAATTTTGATTTGAGATTATTCTTAATTGAGGATTGATAATAGTTCAATCCTCTGGTGACCACCTTTAATATATTGAACCCATAAAACCCCTTTTTCTCCCTTACACAGGGTAGCTCAGTGGATTGAGAACCAGGCCTAGAGATGGGAGGTCCTGGGTTCAAATCTGACCTCAGACACTTCCCAGCTGTGTGACCCTGGGCAAGTCACTTGACCCCCATTGCCCACCCTTACCACTCTCCTGCCTTGGAGCCAATACGTAGTATTGACTCCAAGACGGAAGGTAAGGGTTTAAAAAAAAAGTTAAGGGATTTATACTTAATTCTAAAGATCATTGTTGTTTGTCCTTTGTTTCTGAAGGGGCCCAATGATGTCACAGATGATCTTTCAACTTTTGTGCGAGTTGGTTTTAAGTGAGGCAGAGTTGCACAAAGTTATCGGCCTCATTTTTTCTTCCAGAGTCATCTAAGTCCAGTGGTAAGACAAAAGTCAACACAAGTGGTGATGGCCCGGGGACTAGTGAATAACACTGGCTTTTTTTCATGTCTGACCAAACTTTAAGAGCTCCACAATGCCTGATTCAACCACCTTCATGGCCATTGGAATGAATTGATCTCACCTACTTCTTTCTGCCAGGGTAAGTCCTCGTGTGCTTGGGGTAGACATTCTCCTAACTCATGGATGTGTTTGAAGCCCATCAGTTACTCTCAGCCTGGTTTACTCCATCTGCCAAGATGACTTTACCAGGGTGTAGTTGTTGTGCTTGCTACAGCTTTTTTGGAGCCACAGGTGAAAGTTGGGTGGCAGGTAGTGAGTTATTAAGCACTTTTGAGAAAGGGAGTGATTTGGTCAGAGCTCTGTGTTCAGAAAAAGATTTGGGGAATTCATTGGAGAATGTGTTGTTAAAGAGGATATGTTGAGTTTGCATTGTTAATGGGCCATCAGCATAAGAACATCTGGTAGAGTTTTGGAGTTCAGGAAAGAGTCTAAGGTTGGACATCTAGACTTGGAATTCATCTTCTTAGAGATGACAAACAAACCCTTGGCAACCATTAAAATCATCAAAAAGGAAAAAAACTGAGAGTGAAGGGAGGCAGGCATTGGCAAGAACCCTATGAGGGGATCCATAGTTAGAGAATGGCAGATAGATGATTTGAGATGAGAATAGAGAGGCTCAAGGTGGTTATATAGCTTGGCTAAAGTGACACAAGAAGTGATTGAACAGAAGACTCAAGTAAAAAGCAGGTAGGTAGAAAAAGAACCAAGGGGCAGCAGTGTCACTGAGGTCAGAAGAAGAGAGAACATGCAGGAAGAAAAGGTAATCAATGATGTCAAAATATGCAAAGACCAAACAGAATATGGCAAGTTCAGAAGACACTGGAAACCTCTGAGAGAAGTTTCAACAGAATTTTTGTCTTAGGAAGTCAGTTAGGAAGGAGTTGAGAAATGAATTAAGAGACAATTCAAACTGATGAATTGTCCTTTCTAGGACTTGGCAGTGAAAGGAAGGAGAGATCTAGGATGATGGCACTACCTCATAGCATCCCCAGCTCTCTTCAAGGCCTAGCTCCAAAATTACTTTGTATTTTCTTTGCATATATTTTGTTTTGACTTTTCCATTTGTATATCCAGTCCTCTGAGACTCCTCAATAAGGGCAATGATTGATGTATTCCCAGAGCCTAACACAGTGTGGCTCACTTGATAGAATATTTGTTGTCATTCAGTAGTTTCATTCATGTTCTACTCTTCATGGTCCATTTGGGATTTTCTTGGCAAAGATATTGGAGTGGTTTGCCATTTTCTTCTCCAGTTCATTTTACAGATGAGGAACTGAGGCAAACAGGGTAAAGTGACCTGTCCAGGGTACCATGGTTGCTAAGTGTCTAAGACCTGATTTGAACTTAGGTCTTCTTGACTCCAGGCCAATTGCTTTCTCCACTGTGGCATGGTACCTGCCTCATTAGGAATATAATAGATTTAATAAATGTTGGTTGAATCCCATTAGATTGAACCAAATAGCTAATATGGAGGGGAGTCAAGGAGAAAGCATAGCTCAGGTACCAGGTCCTATATGAAGGACTTCTCACCCCAACTCCTATCCGTTATTGCTTCCTCCCTACTAAAAATGTTTTTCCTCAATAATGTACATTTACTTATCTACATTTATGTGTGCAATGTATTACCTCAATAGAACATAAACTCCTTGAGGACAAGGACTGTCTCATTGTTTTCTTTGTATTTCTAGCACAATCCCTTGCACAGTGTGTGTCCATAAAAAATGTTTAATTAAATCTAACTTTTCCTTTCTCTATCCTTTTTTTTATTATCCCCAGGCTCTCCTTTCCTCCAAAGCTTTCTTCCTTCTCAATGCCGGCCTGGAAGTCAGATACTAGAGTTCAAATCCAGCCTCAGGTATGGGTATGACTGGTTAAAGTCATAACTTCTCCCTGCCTCAGTCTCTTCAATTGTAAAATAAGGATAATAACAGCACCTCCCTATTCTTTACCTTATGTTCTTCTCCTTCCTAGGGAAGGCAGATTTGAGCTGGAGTCTTCCTCAGCAAGAGCAGCTGAAGCTGGCCCTCCTAATTCATTGAGTATAACCAATAGCAGTAACATCTTGTAGAACTTGGGCTCCTCCCTTCATTTGCTCCCTTGCCAGCCTTGCTGACCCCCACTGTGACCCTAGACTATTGATTTAGAATCTGCTTTCTGAGCCTATTCCTTCCCCTCTGCCAGGTCTTTCACTATGGTATACTGATGTATGCTTTGCCTCTGGCTTTTCTCAGACTGTGCACTGAAAACTGCACACACACACACACACACACACACACACACACACGCACGCGCGCGCGCGCCACTACTCACTTTGCCTCTGGCCCTTTGCAGACTCCATATCAAATTCACAAACCCAAGACCAGCTTTCCCAAGGTGGATCTGAGTTGTTTAGTTCCTTGCTCCATGACCTTGGACGAGTGGCCATGACTTCTTTAGACTGTAATTTCCTCATCTGTAAAATTGAAGGGGTTGGACGAGATGTTCTCCAAGGACCCTTCCAGTTCTCTGTCCAAAAATCTCTGATCTTATAAATTCTTCGTGGCCAACCAGCCACAGCATCTTCTCTGCCTTTGACCTACTATACGTTAGCTATTCTCATTTCTACTGTATTACTGTCAAATGAGATGAGATGAGACATGCACACACACACACACACACACACACACACACACACACACACAACGCTAAGACACTATACAAATGCCAGCTCTTGTTATCCTGTAAGATCTCAGAAAAGGAATCATGGCTATTTCATGACCCCAGTTTGAAAAAGACTCCACGGACATTACATGAGTACCTTAAAACAAATTTATACTACAGAGCACCAATTGAGACCCTAATGATCAGCTTTTTAAAGGGTTAGTTTGCTCTCTGCTTCCTGTGTGGACATATATAGTCTCTGAGAAAAAAGTCAGATGTAAATCCTAACATTTAGCCACCAGAATTTCCAAAATGAATTCTATTTTCTTGCCCATCCAAAAACAAAGAACTATAGACTTTAATGGAGTCTTAGAAAAAAACATTAATTGCTCAAGGGTAGGTCAAGGTAATATAATAAAAATGACAATCCTACCTAAACTAATTTACTTATTCTGTGCCACACCAATCAAACTACCAAAAAACTATTTTATAGAATTAGAAGAAATAATAACTAAATTCATCTGGAAGAACAAAAGGTCAAGAATATCAAGGGAACTAATAAAAAAATATAAAAGATGGTGGCCTAGCAATAATCATCAAAACAATATGGTACTGACTAAGAAATAGAAGGGGAGAACAATGGAATAGATTAGGGATAAATGATGTCAGCAATCTAGTGTTTGATAATCCCAAAGATCCCAGATTTGAGGATAAAAACTCACTACTTGAAAAAACTGCTGGAAAAACTGGAAACAGTATGGCAAAAACTAGGTTTTAGATCAATATCTCACACCCTATACCAAGATAAAGTCAAAATGGTTATGATTTAAAATAGTGATATTATAAGTAAATTAGGTGAACCAAGAATAGTTTACCTTTTAGATCTACAGAGAATGGAAGAATTTATGACCAAATGAGATAGAGAGCAATACAAGATGTACAATGAATAATTTTTATCTTATTAATTTATAAAGGTTTTGTACAAACAAAATCAATGCAATCAATATTAGAATGGAAACAACCAACTGGGAAAAATTTTATAATGAATTTATCTGATAAAGTCTCATTTCTCAAATATATAAAGAAATAAGTCAAATTTATGAGAATCCAAGTCATTCCCCAGTTGATAAATGTTCAAAGGATATGAATGGGCGGTTTTCAAATGAAGAAATCAAAACTATCAATAATCATATGAAAAAAATGTTCTAAGTCCCACCTGATTAGAGAAATGCAAATTAAAACAACTCTGAGTTATCACCTCATACCTCTCAGTTTGGCCAGTATGAAAGTAAAGGGAAATGATAAATGTTCGGGGGGGAAAGGGGGTGGTGGCAAAGTTGGGAAACTAACACATTGCTGGTAGAGTTTTGAAATGATCCAACCATTCTGGAAGGAAATTTGGAATTCTACCCAAAGGGCTATAAAAGAATGTATACCTTTTGATCTAGTAAAACCATTCCTGGGTCTGTATCTGAAAAAAGATTTTTTAAAACATGGGGAAAGGACCTGTTTGTACAAAAATACTTATAGCTGCTCTTTTTTGTGGTGACAAAGAATTGGAATCTAAAGGGATGTTCCTCAATTGGGGAATGGTTGAACAAATTGTGGTATATGATGGTGATGGAATAGTTTTGTTCTATAAGGAACGATGACCAGGATGATTTCAGAAAGAACTGAAAAGGCCAATGTGAACTGAAGCAGAGTGATATAAGCAGATTCATGAGAACATTATACACAGTAATTGTGGAATGATCAAATGTGATAGATTTTGCTACTAACAGCAATTCAATGATCCAGAGAAATTCAGAGGACTTAAGAAAAATAACATTATCCACCTCCAGAGAAAGAACTATTGAAGGAGAAATGCAGATGAAAATATGATTTATCACTTGTTTATTTGAGGATATCTTTTGGGGTTTTGATTTTATAAAATTATTTGCTTCCAAAAATAAATAATATGGAAATATGTTTTGCATGATAATACATGTATAACCCAGTTTGAATTGCTTGACAGCTCTGAGAGAGTGAAGGGAAGGAGGAAGGGAGACAATATGGATCATATAACTTTAGAAAACATGTGGAAATTTGTTATTAAAATTAAAATTAAAAAATTTTAAAAAGAATCATCTAGTCCATATTCCTTATTTCACAGAGGTTCAGAGGGGTTAGATAATATTCAGAGTCATATAGCTAGATTTTGGAAGAGCTAGACAGTGGTTCCCAAACTTTTTGGGCCTACCACCACCTTTCCAGAAAAAAATATTACTTAGCGCCCCTGTCACATACTATCACTGCCCCCTTACAGTTATTCACCACCCCCAAATGCACCTGTGGCCATCACTGCCCCCCTGGATCGCTGCAGCACCCACCAGGGGATGGTGGTGCCCACTTTGGGAATCACTGAACTAGAAGGAGCCCTTGAAACCTCCTGAGTTCAGAGCTCATCTCATTCAACTGGCACACATGTTTACCGAACCATTATTGGTAATACTTAAAAGATAATGGAAAATGGGAGAGGTAAGAGAAGATGAGAAAAGGATAAATGTTGTATGGGTTTTCAAAAAAATGAAAGAAAGCAGAGTCTATAAACTATAACCTAGAAAGCACTAATTCAATTCCTAAAAAATTTCTTCAAAGAATCATTTTTAAATGGTAGGCTAGACACATTTGCCTCAGGAGCCAAGGACAAACTAGATATGTTTCTTCTCCTCCAAAAATGGCAGTCTTAGGACACAAACTCTCAGAACATAGAACACAGTCCAAAGGGGAATTTCATAAGGACTCTTGGAAGGTAGAAAAACACTTCCAGAAATCAGATTCTGGGAGCTATCCTTTGCCAACAAGTTCAAGTTACACTTGAACTTATTTCTTCCAGGACTGTATTTAGTAGATAACATATTGCAGAATTAGGGACTGAGGAGAGTATTTTTGTACCAAATCTCCATATATATATATATATATATATATACACATATATATATATATTAGTAAATACACTCTCTGAAAAAATAATTAACTCTGGCTTGCTAATTATAATAAATGAGGGGAGGAGATCTTTGATGGGGGCTCATGAGCAACAATCCTAGAAACTACTGATTACCCTTCAGGGATATTCCTAGAATTCTGAGGGGGAGAAGTAATCTGCCATCCTCTTCCAGAACCCAACCTGGTAGTTCATTGAAGGTTGGGAAAGCTTACCTGGTTGGGGTGTAACACATGCATATGCCACACTATCTTTAACCATTCTTCAATTGATGGGAACCTACTTTATTTCTAATTCTTTTTTAACACCAGTTTCTTGCTATTCAATTGTTTCAGGCATGTCTGACTCTCCATAATTCCATTTGGTTTTTTTGGAGCAAAGATATCGGAATAGTTTGCCATTTCCTTTTCTAGCTCATTTTTACAGATCAAGAACTGAAGCAAATGGGATTAAATGATTTGTCTAGTCATTAATACAGCAATTAAATATCTGAGACCAGATTTGAACTCAGGAAGATGAGTCTTCCTGATTCCAAACCCAGTACTCTATCCAATACACCTCCCAATTGCCCTTATTGCCAGAAAACTGCTGCTATTGATATGCTTCATAGGGTTTTTCTGTCTGTAACTTCCTTGGAGTATACACCATTGGTGAATCGTTCATTTCCAACACATCTTGGATATGGGACTGTTTTCATAGCTAGTCCATCTGACCCAGATGACTTAAATTCATCAAAATCAGCCAGGTGCACTCTTACTATTATGTTACTTGTCTTGAGTATCAACTTCCTGTTCATTTTTCTGCTCTGTAGTTTCCAATGTAAAGATCAAGGTAGTTTATCACCACTCAATCCCAGCTCTAAATCTAGGATCTTCTTTTGGCCAAGTGATTATAATATTATTCTTTCATCTCATTAGTCAAACTTTGTTGATGTTTAAATCGATCCTGGGGCATGAGTTGGAGAGAACATTGTTTTCTTTCAAGAACCATTTTGATAATGGTATAGGCCATCCATCTTAGCAGATAATCTGCCATATTTGCTGAAGAGAGAGCATTCTTCTACCCACACTCTCAGAATGGAGTAGATGGAAAGGAATTCAGCCTGCAGCTAGAGGGAAGATTGATGAGCCAAAATATGGCAATTCATTTGCAGTGGCAGGGAAGGGCAGAGTGCCCAGGAGTGGCCTCCCCCTTGAGGTTGAAGACAGTTTATCAAACCAACCCACTTTGACTGTGGGAACATCTGTATGCCAGGAACTTCGTGCCCCAATAAATCACAACTAGAGAATGTCAAGGAGGACCAGCCTTGTAGAGATGTGTTCTAATCTCAACGGTGAAAATAAAAGCCTAGGGAAGTTAAATGGCTGACTGAAAGCCACATAGCTAGATAGAGGCAGGACTGAGATTAGAAAGCATTTCCTAACTCCTAGTCCAAGGGCTACGTCATACAAAGACTCCTGAAGAATCAGTTCCTCCTTGTGGATCTAGAAACCAAACTTGATAATTACTACAGGAAAAAAAAACCAAAAGGTGCTTTTAGACAGAGATCTTTTCTCCTGGGTGCTGGAGGGAAAACAAATACAGGAGGACCATAGAGAATGAGTGTCTGCACATGGCTGGAAGAGAATATAATTCTGATTGGGTGATTGGGTGTGAGTATGATATGGTGGACAGGATACAGGATACAGAATTTAAAGTCATAGAACTTTGGCTAAACCCTTCACTCTGCCACCTGGCACTTTTATGATATTGGTCATGCCATTTCACCTCTATAAGAAACATCTGCAAAATGAGGGATTGGACTAGATGGCCTCTTGGGTCCCTTCTGACACCAAATTCAGGGTCCTTTGAGTTACTTCATGTGTAACCATTTCAAAACTCACAGGCTCATAATCTGTCACTTCCTAGTTCCCATTCTTCTCCTCTTCATTCACAATGTTTGGTATTTGTGTAGCACTTTTAGGTTAACAATGCACTTTGCATATATTATATTCTTGGAATCTCACAACTGTTCCATGTAGTAGGTGTTCCTAGGATGGTATCCATTGTACAGATGAAGAAACTGAGGTTCAGAAAAATTAAGTGATTCACACCTACTCATATAACTGGTAAAGGCTAAAGAAATGAGTTGAAGGGAAGTCTCTTCTGACTCAGAGATTACCTTCCATTTACACAGTATATATCTTGTGGGTATGATTTGTTGTTGGTCTGATTGTTTGCTGGGATTACGGTTTTGCCATTCTTTGATTCACTTAGCACAATGCCTGGCACACGGTAGACACTTCATAAAAATTGACTGAATGACTGACCCTGAGTCTAGAGCTCTTTCCATTACACTGCATCTCCTCATTAGCATAAATGATTCTAGAACTTTTTGACTGGGTAAAGATCTTAGAGTAATTAATGCAAGGCCTTCACTTTACAGAAGAGGAACTGAGAGCAAATCTAATTTAGTTAAGAGTTAAATGGGTTGAAAGGAGCTTTGAGGCTTCACCTGGAATGGTAAACTGATTAATTCAGGAACAACCACATTCCTCTGGGTATGGGTGACTTTTGATTTTGGAAGGTGTTGAATTGAATTCTTCTTTCTTGAGCCTCTTCTCACATTCTCAGGTTCCTACACACCCTTGGCCAGATGCCAAGACAGACAGAGTTATGGACAAAGAGGAGTTCTCACTATATTGAAGAAAGGTGAGTTTTGCCTTGGCAGGGTAAGAATCTGCCCAGTGTGCCAGTCCCAGGATCAGGTTCAGTGTCTGTCGAGGTGTTCTCCAACCTGCTGCTCAGTAGCTACTTGGTTAGCTGCTTAAAGTACAACAACAGCAGAATCACACCATCTCAGAGGCTTCAGAAAGGATGTCAATGACCCTTGAGTCTAGCTTTTGTGCCCACAAAATCTCTCTCTCCAGCCTCTTTCATGGGTAGCAGTGGTGGACTTGGAGTCAAAATGACCTCAGTACAAATCCCACATCAGACATTCACCTAGCTATCTCTTAATGTCTGTCACATCAGCAGATCATTCTGACCTTTCCATTTCCTCACCAGTCAAATGGGAATAATAATCCTCATCATGAAGAGGGATCATGAGGATCAAATGGGATAATGTAGGTAAAGCATTCGACAAACCTTAAATCCCTAAATAATTGTATTTATTATTGTTATGAATATTGGTCCTTCTTCCATAGTGGAAGATGGCCATCCTACTCAGTCTCAGTGGATGGTTTTTGTGAGATGCTATGGCTAAAATCTTCTTTGCCCATTTTAAGTCTTCCTGGTGTTGAAATTTTCTATATCTAGCTGGTTCTTAGAATAACAGTCATACAGTTGATCTATTATCTCTTCTAGTTCAGTAGAACTTGCCATGGCTTGTGCTCCACTAGAAAAGCCTTTGAGAACCAAGCATCACCCCCATACCATGGTGAATTATAAGACAAGGACTTGGGTGGAAGATTCTAAGAAATGTACAAAAGTTGAGTGGAAAACTAGAGAATTCAGGTGTAGTACTTTGGGGAAGAAGGGTTCATGCCATTCCTACGAGGTCTGGAACAACACCACAGTTATGCTGAAGTATAGGTCACCTTCATTGAATATGCATCAGTGGTAATAACCTTCCCACTGAATGATCAATGTCAGGAAAGAAGGAAGCTTGTGAGGAGAAGGGTATTTCCCTCTGGCAAGGGATACCAAAGCCCATCCAATGATCTCATTCAAAAGCATGTGAAAGTTGGAAGGCTGGCCTAGGTACAGACCAACATCTTTCCCTATATGTCAAAACAAGCTCTAAAAGTGTGACTTAGACCCAAAAGATTACATCATACGCAGATTAAAGGAACAAGAAATTTCCTTTCAGATCTATAGATAAAGGAAGAATTAATAAACAGATGAATCATAATCACAAAAAATAAAATGAACAATTGATAATAAAGCAAGCAGAATTGAGCAAACAGAAGGAATGCATTTTTCAGAGTTTATTTTTTTCTTCAATTACATGTAAAAAACAATTTTTAACCTTCATTGTTAAAAAATTGAGCCAAATTCTTTTCCTTCCTCCTCTCTTCCCTTCTCCTCTCTCTGAGATGACAAGCAATCTAAAATAGATTTTACATGTCAAATCATGTAAAACATTTTTCCATTTTAGTCATTTCAGGGAAGAGAACAAAAAAATGAAGAAAAAAGTGAAATATAGTATGTTTTGGCCTATATTCAGACCATCAGTTCTTTCCTGGAGGTAGATGGTATTTTTCATCATGAGTCCTTGGGGATTATCTTGGAGCACTGCATTTCTGCTAAATCATTGCTGTCATTTACAATTAAAACCAACGTATTTAAAATTAGAAGGGAAGAAGTTAACTGGGAGAAAATCTTTACAGCAAGTTATTCTGATAAAGGTCTTATATTCAGGAAATATAAGGAACTAATTAAAATTTATAATGAAAGTTGGATAGTAAAAGGGAAAAAAGACAGGCAATTTCCAAAGGAGGTAATCTATGAACAAGTGTAAGAAAAATAATCCGGGTGTTTAAATGTAAACTAAAGTTGCTATAAGGTTCTACTTCACACTCAATGGATTGGTGGAAATGACAAATATTGGAGTGACTACAGGAAAACAGGCACACTAATATGCTGTTGGGAGACCAATAAATTGGTCAAACTACTCAGCAACAAAATTTGGAACTATTCCCCAAAGGCTATATTAAACTGTGCCTACTAATCTTTGACCCAGTAACACCATTGTTAGGCCTGTATCCCAAAGAAATCAAGGAATTTCTATATAGAAAAGTACTTTTGTAGAAGTACTTTTCATAGCTGCAAAAAACCACAACTGTATTGCAATTTCTTAAGAGAGTGCCCATCAGCTGGAGAGTAACTAAATAGTTAAGGTATATCAATCAACCAATCGTTAAATGCCTACTATGTATCAAGCAATATGTTAAGAACTGGTATACAAACAATGGAATGGATAATTTCAGAGAAAACCCAGAGGACCTTTAGGAACTGATGCAGACTAGAGTGAATTGAACCAGAAGAACAATTTGCCCAACAACGTTAAAAAGACAAATCATTTTGAGAAGAAGAAGAAAGAGTGAAGTAGAGGAGGGAAGGAGTGAGGTTAGGGGCAAAGGGAGGGAAGGAGAGAGAGACACACACAGAGAGAATAGATCCAAAACACAAAATAAGGTACAGTTTTGGACTTTTGTTTTTCTTGATGATTTGGACAAGGTTTTTTTTTTTTCCCTCCATGTAGGAAGTTAAGTGAGAGAAAGAAAAAATAGAAGCTTGCTAGTTGAAAAAAAGAGAGAGAGAAAGAGAAGGCTTAGACCATTTTAGCTGTCTCCAAGCATTTGAAGGAGTCTTTTGTAGCAGAGACTATGTATGTTATGCCTGCCCCTGGTAGCAGAAATAGGAGAATTGGTTGGACAATGCAAAAAGAGATTTAGGTTTAATGCATGGAAAAATTTCCAAATAATTCAAGCCACCTGAGAATGTAATAGGCAGCCTCCAGGAGTTTCAGTCCCCCTTTTTGGAGGTCTTTAAACAAGGGATGGAAGACTATTTGTTGGGTATGTGAGGGAAGAATTTGTTTTTCTGGTAGAGGCTGGGCCAGCTGGCCTCAACTGAGAGGCTTTGATTCCATAGTTTCCATAAGTTTAATCCTGATGGCCTTCCCTGCACCTCAGTTTCAGGTAGGGCCAGTGTTCGTTGGGTTCCATTTCCATTTTGCCTGTTTTGGAGTTTTAACCCTCATTCTCTGGAATATTCCTGGGACACAGGAGAGAAATTCTGTTGCAGGGTCAGCAGAGACTGGGGTAAACACACCATTCCATTTGATCTTCTGTTGTCTTCAGTTCTTTCTGCCCAGGTGCCCAAAGGCCCACAGGCAGAAAAGCCTTCCAATTAAAACTCACTGTTAATATTCCAAACCACACGCACAGGTCTGTTCTCCAGTTTTGCAGTCTTTGCTGTAGAGATGACTGGGCATGATATCCCAAAGCTGATGAATGCTGCCAATCCAGGCTATTTTGCAGGGTCCCTTTGTTTCCCTGAGGCAACCCTAGAATGATGCTGTTGGCAATTCATTTGGGATCAACTCTCTTCTTCCCCTAAGGTCACTTTTAAAATTCCTTGTCAGTCAGTTTAATGAAAGATAAGTAGCTTCTTCTGGAAAAGCCAAACTGTGTTAGTTTCTAAAAAGAGGGAATAGTGGCTCCACTAAGGATGCCATGCATCAAAAACTCCTACATTACTTATAAAAATGGCAGCCATGGAATGGGGACAATCACAAAACTATATCAAAAAGGCATATTTATATTTTAAAATGTTAACAAAATTTAGCATGTTTATTAGGAATTATACACGTTTTAGGTGATATTTATAAGGGTCTTTTCTCTTACAACAAGGAACACATATCTAGATTTTTTTCATAATTTACTAATAGTAAGTCAACAAGTATTTTAAAGCACCTGATATGTGTCAGGCACTGTGCTAAATGATCAGATAGAAATAAGATAGATAAAAGACAGTCTCTGCCCTAAGGAAGCTCATAGTCTAACAACACTGCAATGGGTAAGGGAGTGGATCTGGAGTCAGAGGACATGGATTCATATTCTAGTTTTACCTTTTCCATATGTAAGGTATTGATAAAATTATTTAGTTTTTCTGGACCTCCGTTTCTTCATCTGTAAAATGAGAGTTGAAAAAAATTGTCTAAAGGGCACTTTCTAGCTCTAGATCAGGATATGCCCAATAAATTGCTTTTTCCTAATCCAGATGATACTGAACACAAAAGAGGTTGATAACAGAGGCTACACATTATTAAGATTTTAAATGAAATTTTAAGAAAGGTCTACCCTTCAATACTGTGTTTATGGGGTACAAAAATTTCTTCCACCCAGCTTGTTGAAATTGGAAGATCAGTTGCCATTGGATGGCAGAAAGATTGTCCATACCTTTGCTTAAAATAATGGTTGCTGGAGAAACTAATCAATCAAAGGAAGATGCTAAAGGTGGGGAGGAATCTTCCAGAGCAAGAAGGCTCGTAAGAAATGTTGGAGAAAGTCCTGAAAGGTTCCTGACCATGTGATCAATAAGATGGCTAATGAGCTACATCCTCTGATTCCCATGACCACTCAGACATTTCTCAAATAAAAATAAGAACCAAAGATAAAGGGACTTCAGCTGCAGCCAGTGGTCTAAGACACCCTGAACACAAAAGAAGATTTTAAAAAATCTTAATGATTGATGTCTACCCTGAGAGCTCCTTCTCTTCCCTCAACCAGACTACCAAGAGCAAAGCTATACTAGCCAACTCAAGGGCTGATCCACGACTTTGTAACCCAAACCCGTGCCCCAGGCCCCTCTCATTTTCTCCAATGTCATAGAGATCTGGGCTCCAGACTGAAAATGTTCTGGGTCCAGAAGAGTCAGCCAGTACCACTGCTGCCACATTCTGGGTTTCAAAAGATTACTCCAGGATAGAGAAACAGAGGAAAAGGGTCAGAGCATCAGTTTGGGATGGGAAAAGAGCTAAACTCCATACTTTGACCACCAGATTCCCCTTCCTAGATCCTTGGAGACCCAAGCTATAAAAGTCAACCAAGAGTATGTGGCAAAATATGGCAACTTTCCCAATTTCCAGTGCTGGGCCGAAGAACTGATGAACAGAAAGAAAGGGAATATGGTGCAAAAAATACAAATATTTATTAACATACCATGAAGCTTTTACAAAGCATTACCATGAACTAGGGCACAGTTTCTGCAAACAAACACAAAAAGATAAAAGTAGTAAATAAATCCTTTTAAAACCATAATGAATAAAAATACTCATTTATTCTGAGACCACAAAGAAAAGACATAGACCCAAATGGAGATTTAAAAGGAACTCTTAAATAATGAGTAAGTCAAAAAATAAATTATAGAAACAAATAATGAAGTGAGAGAAAATGATAATGATAAAATAACAGAATAAAATTTTGGGGATACAATCATTTTTGGGATCAATCCAGGAGGTAGGGGGCAAGAATCACTTCAAACAGGCAGAAACAAAATAGAAAGCATTTAGAACTGAATAGGAATGTTTAACTAGAAAAATAATAAACTTAAAAGAAATTAATGGCATATTAAAATAAAGAAGAGATATAAAAAATTAGAGGAAATAGATAAATTGGAAATTAAAAACAAAAATGATAAATAAACTAAAATCTGGTTCTCTGAAAAGACAAGTAAACTTGAAAAAATTTCAGCTTAACTAATTAAAAGAAGAAAAGTGCAGGAATAGAGAAACCTCTTTCATAATGCAAAAAAAAAAAAATCTATCTAAAACAAAAGCAGTCATCATATGAAATGGGGCTGTACTCAAGGAACTCTTTCAATAAATATGAATGAAGCAAGGCTCCTCATTATGATTTGGTATAGTTCTGCAAAAGCTAGCAATGGGGGGGGGAAGAGTAAAAAATTAAAGGCATAAAATAAGATAAAGAGGAGAGAAAACCATCCATATTTATTGATGATATGTTGGCATACTAGGGAAATCCTAAGGAATCAGCAACAATACTGAGATAATACATAACTTCAGCGAAGTGGCAGGATGCAAAATAAATCCTCAAAAACAAAAGCATTTCTATATAAACCAAGAAGCAGTAATTGAAATAGAACTCCTTTTTCAAATAACTGTAAAATGCATAAAATATCTGGAGGCCCATCAACCAAAGTCAAGATTTATATAGATACAATTTCAAAGTGTTCTTTATTTTTAAACATATTTTATTTTTCCCCCTATTACCCACAAAAACAATTTTAACATTCTTTCTTTTTTTTTTAAGATTTTGAGTTCCAAATTCTCTATTCTTCTGACACTCCTTCCCTCCCTCATTCCATACCTTCATTGCTCCTTGAGATGGTAAGCAATCTGATATAGATTTTATATATGCAGTCATGTAAAACATTTTTCCATACTAGTTATTTTATGGAAGAGTTCTCAAATTAAAAAAAAAAGAAAGAAATGAAATATAGTATGTTTCTATTGGGATCCAGGCATGAATAAATCATGTAAATATTAAAGATGTACCCAAAGGCTGACTCTTATGAGCAATTTGCTCATGTACCAGACTTATGGATATAATTTCACATGACTTATTTATTGATCCTTGTAACAAACAAAGTGAAACTCTAATCTTATGGTATGCCGACCACTCCTCAAGTCTTTAATCCAAAGGTCAATTGGACCTCTGGAAGGGGTACTGACTTCTACATTGTCTCAGCCTCCACTTCTCTGATCTTATGGCTATTAATGGAGTCATCGTTAAATTCTCTGCCATGTCACATGTTCATTAACTGCCTCCCATTCCCAATTCCTTGATTCTGCAATAAAAACTGGATTCATGTATGGCTCTCTCTCTTTTTACCATTAGAGGCAAGACACTGAATCCCATGTTGTTGAACTCTTCAGCTCTGTGCCTTCCTTTTTGCTTTATGTTCTCTCTTTCTTATCTCTATATCCCTTCACCCATTTCCCCGTAGTCTTCAACTTCCCTTTTAGGTGCTCACCTAAGAAAATATTGTGTAGCTGCTGTCAAGCTTATGCATTTGACTCCCATCAGTTCTTTTTTGGAGGTCAGATAGTCATTTATACTATGAATCTCTGAGATTGTCTTGGATCACTACATTGCCAAGAATAACTAGGTCATTCATAGTGATTCATCAAGAAGTATTGCTGTCACTGTGTGCAGTGTCTTCAGGTTCTGATCATTTCACTTTGCTTCAGTTCATGTAAATCTTTTCATATTTTTATATCATCCTGCTTGTCATTTGTTATAGCACAATAATATCCCATAACTATCATATATCACAATTTGTTCAGCCATTCCCCCCCAAGATGTTCAACCCTTCAATTTCCAATTCTTTGCTGCCACATAAAGAGCCACAATAGAACTTTTTGTACAAATAGGTCCTATTCCCCCACTTTTTAAAATCTCTCAAGTAATGGTATCAATTGGTCACAGAATATGCACGGTTTTAGAATCCTTTGAGCATAGTTCCAAATTGCTCTCCAAAATGGTTGGATCGGTTTACAGTCTCACCAACAGTATATTAGTGCCCCAATTTTCTTACATCTTCTCCAACTTTTATCATTTTCCTTTTCTGTCATATTATTTAATCTAATGGGTGTGAGGTGATACCTCAGAGCTGTTTAAATTTTCATTTCTCTATTGAGTGATTTAGAGCATTTTTTAAATATGTGGATAGATGTCTTTGATTTTTCATCTGAAAACTACCTATTCAATTGGTGAAGGGATTATTTTTATAAATGTGACTAAGTTCTCTATATATTTGAAAAATTAGCATTTTATCAGAGACACTTGCTGTAAATTTCTCCCCAACTTTCTGCTTTCCTTCTAATTTTGGTTGCATTGGTTTTGTTTGTACAAAATCTTTTTTATTTATTATAATAAAAATTATTGATTTTATATTTTATAATGCTCTATATCTCTCATTTAGTTATAAATTCTTCTCTTTTCCTTAGATCTGACTGATAGACTATTCTATGTTTCTCTCATTTATTTATGGTATCACCCTTTTTTATACATCATGTACGATGTTGACCTTATCTTGGTATACAGTGTCTGATGTTGGTGTATTCCCAAACTCTGCCATACCATTTTCCAATTTTTCCAACAGCTTTTGTCAAACAATAAATTTTTCTCCCAAAGGGTGGGATCTTTTGATTTATCAAACACTAAATTACTATGGCCATTTAGGTTTTGTGTACCTAATCTATTCCACTGATCTACCACCCTATTTCTTAACCAGTACCAGATTGTTTTGATGATTGCTGCTTTGTAATATAGTTAGAGATCTGGTATTCCACATGTTTTTTCATTGATTCACTTGATAATTTTGACCTTTTGTTCTTCCAGATGAAGTTTGCTACTATTTTTTCTAATGGTATAAAATAATTTTGGGGCAATTTGATTGGTATGGCATTGAATAAGTTGATTCATTTGGGTAAAATTGCCATTTTTATTACTTTTGCCTGGCCTACCTATGATCAATTAATATTTTTCCAATTGTTTGGATCAAACTTTATTTGTGTAAAAAGTGTCTTGTTTTTAGGTTCATACAGTTCCTGAGTTTGTTTTGACAAGTAGTCTCCCAAGTACTTTGTACTATATACTGCTAATTTAAATGGAATTTTTTTTCTAACTCTTGTTAGTAATATATAGAAATGTGATGACATGTGGATTTTTTTATATCTTATAACTTTGCTAAAGTTGTTAATTATTTCAACTAATTTTCTAGTTTATTCTCTAGGATTCTCAAAGTATACAATCATATCATCTGTGGAGACTGATAATTTTGTTTCTTAGTGCCTTTTCTAATTCCTTCAATTTTTTCTTCTCTTGTTGCTATAACTAGCATTTCTTATACAATATTGATTAATAGTGGTGATAAGGTACATCTTTCCCTCCTGATCTTATTGAGAAGGGCTTCTAGCTTATCCACATTACAAATAATCCTTTCTTGATGGTTTTAGATAGATACTTCTTATCATTTTGAGAAAACTCCATTCATTCCTAAGCTATTTAATGTTTTGTGTGTGTGTTTTTTTTTAAAACAAGAATGGGTGTTGTATTTTGTCAAAAGCTTTTTCCTGCATCTATTGAGGTAATCATGTGATTTTTTAGTTTTGTTATTGATATGGACAATTATATTGATAATTTTTCTAATATTGAACCATCATTGAATTTTTAGTATAAGACCCATCCAGTAATACTGAATGATCCTTGTGATATATCACTGTAATCTCCTTGCTAGTATTTTATTTTAAAATTTTGCATCAATATTGATTAGGGAGATTGGTTTATAGTTTCCTTTTTCTGTTTTTTTTTCCTTTGGTATAGGTGTCAACATGATATTTGTGTCATAAAAGGAATTTGGTAGAACTATTTTGCCTACCTTTCCAAATAATTTATATAATATTGAGATTAATTATTCTTTAAATGTTTAGTAGAAATCACTTGTGAATCTACTTGGCCCTGGAGATTTTTTCTTGAGGAGTTTATTGATAGCTTGTTCAATTTCATTTTCTAAGATGGAATTGCTTAAGTATTCTATTAATCTGAACAGTTTACATTTTTGTAAATAGTCATCCATTTCCCTCAGAAAATTTATTGGCATATAACAGGAAAATAACTCCTAATTATTGCTTTAATTGCCTTTTTATTAGTTGTAAATTCACCCTTTTCTTTTTTGATACTGTTAATTTGATTTTCTTTTTTCCTTATTTTCATCAAATTGAATAGTGGTTCGTCCATTTTATTGGGGATTTCTTTCCTCATAAAATCAGCTTTTAGCTTTATTTATTAGTTCAATAGTTTTCTTACATTCAGTTTTATTAATCTCACCTTTAATTTTCAAAATTTCAAATTTGGTATTTAAATCATATTTTTAAATTGTTCTTTTTCTGTTTTTTTCAGGTACATGTCCAATTCATTGGCATGTTATTTTATTTATTGCTATAAGCATATAGAAATATAAAATTTCCCCTAAGTACTGCTTTTGGCTTATGTATCCCATGAATTTTTGCTTATTGTCTCACTGTTGTTCTTCTCTTCAGTGAAATTACTGATTGTTTCTATGATTCCTTCTTTGACTTAATCTTTAGAATTAGATTATTTAGTTTCTGATTAATTTTTAATCTATCTTTCAATGGCCCTTTACTGAATGTAATTTTAATTGCATTATGATCTGAAAAAGATATACTTAATATTTCTGCTTTTCTAAATTGGTTGGTGACATTTTTATGCTGTGATACATGGTCAGTTTTTGTATATATATCAGGTACTGCTGAGAAAAGAGTGTAGTCTTTTCCATTTCTATTCCATTTTCTTCTGTGGTCTATCATATCTATTTTTTTCTAGAATTCTATTCACCTCTTTAATTTTTTCCTTGTTTATCTTTTGATTAGATTTATTTAATTCCAAGAAGGGAAAATTGAAGTCCCCAACTAGTACAGTTTCACATTCTATTTCCTCCCATGTTATTTAAATGCTCCTTTAAGAATTTGGATACCATACCATTTGGTATTGATATTACTTCATTATCTGTTATATTTTTTAGCAGATATGATTTCTTTCCACATCTCTTTTAATTAGATTTAGTTTTGCTTTAGCTTTGGCTGAGATCATGATTGCTACTCCTGCTTTTTTTTATTTCAGCTGAAGTTTCAGAGATTCTGCTCTAGTCCTTTACCTTTACTCTGTGGTGTCATCTTGCTTCAAACGTGTTTCTTGTAGACAGCATATTGAAGGATTCTGGGTTTTGATCCATTCTGCTATCTACTTCTGTTTTATGGGTGAGGTCATTCCATTCACATTTACCATTATGATAATTAACTGTATGTTTCCCTCCATCTTACACATACTCTGCTTATTCTTCTCTTTCTCCCTCCTTTCCCCCTGTTCCTCCTAATAAATGGTTTACTTCTTTTTTTTAACCCTTATATTCCATCTTAGAATCAATACTGTGTATTGGTTCTAAGGCAGAAGAGAGGTAAGGGCTAGGTAATAGTTAAGTGACTTGTCCAGGGTCTCACAGCTAGGAAGCGTCTGAGGCTAGATTTGAACCTATCACCTCTTGTCTCTAGACATGGCTCTCAATACACTGAGCTACCTGGCTGCCCCCATATATGACTGACTTATTAGCACTATCTCCCCAAACATGTCTTCTCTTCTATCAGTCCCTCCCCCTCCACTCATCTCCCTATCTTTTTTACTTCCCTATAGGTAAAATAGATTTCAATATCCAACTGAGTGTATATGTTATTCCCTCTTTGAGCCAAATCTGATAAGAGTAAGGCTCAAACATTGTCACCATGCCTTCCCATCTTTTCCTCCATTATAAAACTTTTGTGCCTCTTTATTTGAGATAATTCACTCATTCAATATCTCCCTCCTCTCTTCTCACAGTTCAGTCCTCTTTCTCATCGATTAATTTTGTTTTTTGGGTTTTTAAAATAACATTTCATAAAAGTTAATTTATACTAATGTTCTTCTTTTATATATATTTTTTCTAAATGTTAATAACAGTTCCTAAGAATTACAAGGATTATCTTCCTATGTAAGAATAAAAACAATTCACTCTTTTTGGATCCTTTTTGATTTCTCTTTCCTGAATACCTTCCTAGGCTCCTCTTGAATCTTCTTTTTGAATGCAAAATTTGCTATGCAGTTTTGAATTTTCAATAGGAATGCTTGAAAGGGCTGAATTTTATTAAATATCCTTTTTTCCCCTGAAGAATTATACTCATTTTTACTGGGTATATAATTCTTGGTTGAAATCCTATCTCTTTTTCCCTCCAGAATCCTATTCCAGATATAAGTGGATATTTCTTATGTTATCCTGACTATGGCTCCATGATATTTGAACTGTTTCCTCCTGTCTGCTTACGATATTTTCTCCTTAAACTAGGAGCTGTAGAAATTGGGAAAAACATTGCTGGCACTTTCCATTTGTGAGTTTCTTTCTCAAGGTGTTAGGTTGTTTCATTCTATTTCTATTTTATCCTCTGATTCTAGGATATTGGGGAAATTGTCCTTGATAATTTCTTGAAGTTTGATGCCTAGGTTCTTTTTCATTTTTATCATTCTTAAATTATCTCTACTTAATCTGTTTTTCAGGTTAGTTTTTTTTCAATGAGAAATTTCACATTTTCTTCTATTTTCGTATTTTCAAAATTTTGCCTGATTTTTTCTTGATGTCTCATGGAGTAATTAGCTTCCATGAGTTTTTGTGCCTCCTTTTCTATTTGGCCAGTTCTACTTTTTAAGGAGTTGTTTTCTTCAGTATATTTTTATATCTTTTCCTTTTTTGTGTTTACAAAGCTATTGACCCTTATTTCATGATTTTCTTATGTTTCTCTCATTTCTTTTCTATTTTTTTTCTTCTAGTTTTCTTATTTGATTTTTAAGGTCTTTTCCCATCTCTTCCAGAAGTTGTTTTCAGACCTGTCTCCAATTAACATCTTTCTTTGAGGTTTCACTCGTTGCCTTTTTGACATTGTTCTCTTTTAGTTTTGTGCCAGGACCTTACTTGTTACCATAATAAATTTCCATATAGTTAGTTGGGATTTTTGCTCTTTTTTTCATTTTATTATTTCTATTAAAGTATCCAAATGCTTTATATGTTATAGGTATATAAAGTATATTAAATATTGCACTCTTTTTTTAGTTTATTATGTAAAATAAAGCTAACATCCCAAGCTTCTTCTTGTGGGGCTCAGGGTTTTGCTTCTAGCCTGTGGGAACCTTGCAGTCTAGTGTCTGGCTTAAACTTCTGGGGAGCCTTAACACAGGTAAGCACAGTGTAGTGGTGGCTTGCCATTTGGAGGAAACAGGTATCAAGTTATAGGGTTTATCCTGGGAAAGCTACCTACTCTTCTCAAAAAAGAAGAGAGAAGAGGACCAAAAGGAAGAGCAGTCAAAGTTTCAACATTCCAGGTTGAATTTATGACATATTTAAAAAGAAAAGTGATTTTAGTTGTATCAGAAGATTCTATTTCATGAAGAAATGGGCATGACTTGTGAGGAAAGGCCTATAATATTGGGTGTTTCAGGTCAAAGGAAAACAAAAGCAAATGAACTTCAAAAAACTATCAGACCAAATGAAAACTTGTACCAATACAGGTTGAGGAGGGTAAGGGAGGACAGGGGTTCATGTTGTCTCCCTCCCCTCTTCACTCCCCACTCCCAGAGATTTCCATATTATTCATTTTTATAATAGAGTAATCATTTAAAACCAAAACCCTAAATCACATACCCATATATACAGGTGATAAATCATACATTTACTTCTGCATTTCTACTCCCAAGTTCTTTCTCTAGCTGTAGATATCATTCTTTCTCCTAAGTCCCTCAGAATTGTCCTGGATCACTGCATTGATTTTAGTAGCAAAGTCAATGACATTTGATCATCCCACAAGGTTTCAGTTACTCCCACAAATGTATTCTTAACCCAACAAGAAATAGAGACAATTACAAGACATAAGAGCAACATTTATTTTGTTTTATCTTTATTTTATTCCAATAACAAATTTATACACATTAGTTTTCCAAAGTTACAATGATTCATGTTGTCTCCCTTCTCTCTTTCTTCCCACCTTCCAGAACTGACAAGCAATTCTACTGGGTCATATATGCTTAATCACTAAAAACATATTTCCATATTGTTCATTTTTGTAAGTGAATAATCTTATAAAACCAAAACCCCACATCATATACCCAAATAAACAAGCAATAAACCATATCTTTTCTTCAGCAGTTCAACTCCAACAGTTCTTTCTCTAGATTCAGATATCATTCTTTTTCACAAGTCCTTCAGCATTGTCCTAGGTCACTGTATTGCTCTTAATAGTAAAATCTATTACATTTGATCTTCCCAGTGTTTCAGTTATTGTGTATAATGTTCTCCTGGTTTTGCTTATTTCACTCTGCATCAGTTCACATTGGCCTTTCCAGTTCTTTCCGAAATCATCCTCTCCATCTTTTCTTATAGTACAATAGTATTCTATCATCATCATATACCACAATTTGTTCAGTCATTTAGCAATTGAAGGACATTCCTTTAGTTTCCAATTCCTTGCCACTACAAAAAGTGCAGCTATAAATATATTTTGGTAAGACTCCTTTTCTTATTTTGTCAGAAAGTTTGTATAGTATTGGGATTAGTTGTTTATTACAGGAAGTCATCTGTGAATTCTTACAGTCTCTATTTTATGAGCTTGTTCAAGAATATCAGTGCAATTTTCCTCTATTTAAATATGATGTCTAGGCTTTTTTTTTGTTTTTTGTTTTTTTTTTGGTCATGACTCCCAGATAGTCCAATAATTTTAAATTGTCCTTCTACATTTATTTTTAAGGTCACTTATTTTTCTCAAAGAGGTATTTCATATTTTATTCTATTTTTTCTTCTTTTGAATGTGTTTTCTTGTTTCTTGATGTCTTGTGAAGTTATTAGCTTCTATTTGCCCAATTCTTATTTTTAAAGACTGAATTTTTTCCATGACCTTTTCAGATTGGTCCATTTTATTTTTCATGGCATTTTTTTCTTCATTGGTATTTTTGCCTCTTTTTCCAGTAGGTTAATTCTGTTTTTAAAAGCACTTTTTCCTCATTGGATTTTTGTGCTTCCTTTTCCAGATGATCTTTTTTTACATTTTTTTTTAGTCTGTTGTTTTCTTTTATCCATGTTTCTGGTCATGGCTTTCTGGTAGTCCAGTAATTCTGAAATTGTCTCTTCCAGATCTTCTGGGTTTTCTGGGTCAGTTGTTTTTTCAATGAGAAATTTCATGTTTGCCTCTATTTTTTCATTCTTTTTGGTTTTGTTTCTTATTCTTGGTGTCTCGTGTAGCTTCTACTTGCCCAATTTTAGTCTATAAAGACTGATTTTCCTTAGTGGGTGACATGGAGGCAAAAGCAAATGAACTTCAAAAGCTTGACACCTATGGAAAAGTTGTACTGGACAGGGATGGGGAGAACAGGGGGTTCCAGGAGTCTAGAGATAATAGGGGTAGGGGCAGGGCTGAGGACTCTGCTCAGGCTGGGGGTGGCAGCAGGCAGCTTCCTCATCAGTCTACCACCTGAAGTATGGGTGACCCTTTCTGGGAGAAGGGAAGGGACTGGAGCCTGGAGTTTGGTCACCCTGGGCCATGGGGGTCCCACAACCATAGAGGGGGGTAAAGGAGCCCAGGCTGTAGATGGGTGTCTGGGAGCCAGAGCTGGGGGTAGTGTGAGAGGTGGAGATCTGGCTTCTGGAGCTCGGGGTGCCAAGGCGGGCCAGTCTCTGGGGTTGCACGGAAATGGTCTGGCACGTGGTGTGCAGCTCCACCCGGGCAAGGGATTCTGTGGCCTCCTTCACCATCCCGATGTAGCCCTTGTAGGGCCCCTGGCAGATGCGCACAGACTGACCCACCAGATCCTTGATTCCCTGGCCTTGGCCAGCACCCGCTGCCCTCCCCAGTGCTTGGTCCCTAGGCCCTGTGAGGGCACCAGGGGACCTGAGAGTGACGGGAGGAGGATTGCGGGCGCCAGGCGCCAAGTCCCGCGCTGGGAGGTCTTTGGCCCGCGGGGCCTGGCTGGCCTCACTGAGCAGGAGGTGG